>NC_054744.1:31740921-32106887 GCF_018143015.1 Lytechinus variegatus | reverse complement strand
GCTAATCTGGCTGCAGATTCATACAAGGGAAGTTGATTCGACTTCTTGTTCAAAAATGAATGAATGATCTGATATACCTCCTTGACAGAAAACGAACCTAACGTAATTTCCATATTCTGAAAATGCACCCCTTAACAAGTTTTGGCGTGTGAAACCCTACCCTTAACAGGTATTGGAAACAAAATGATACTCTTGGCAAGTATTCCCTAAAAGGAAACCATAAACAAGTACAGGAAAACTTTATCGTTTTGTCACTGGTCCTTCGGTCATCGGTTTACCTTCACACATCCGACCCCATCTTCCACACCTCGCGCAAATCGGACTCTAAACACGACTGGTAGTGTTGGGGCAAAAAGGACGTCCATTAAAAAAAATATCATCCCGAAAATTTTACCCTAAACACGTAACTTGCCTAGCGAGTGTTTTGTGTTTTGGACACCCTTATCACGTTACGTACGTAACGTGCCCTATCTTGAAAAGACATCCCTTTTACGTGTTTTTGGGTTCGCCATGGTATCCACTCGTCAATGTAAGTGCCCCCCCCCCCCGGGATCCAGCCGCTTTTGCTGTATGCGGTTGGATCCCGGGTGGGGGGGCTTACATTGACGGGGGGGGGGGGGAGGCTTACATTGACTTACATTGACGAGTGCCATACATATGAGCTACTGATCACCAAACGACCATTATGACTTTTTAAAAGTGAAATGTTTGCATTTGATATGGGCTCACACTCTTTCATGACTATAGGCACCTCATTTCCACATAGATAGGTAATGAGGACATCAATGCTCTCCTGCAAAATATTATTGACCAAAAAAATTGTAGTTTAAGTCAAGGTATTTGGATATACAAGTAGGGGTGACTTTCGTTTTGTGCACTTCTTCCTTTTGGTATATGTTCTTGTTGAAAGGTTTACTGAATTCCGAACGTCATACATAACAATACTACCATGACATACATCGGTAAAGTGAGTACAACCAGGCAAATAAATGAAGTGATTAGCCTATTTTGCGTAAGGGTCCTTTTATGTCATGTGTTAAGAAAATATCATATACATAAACATTTCGTTCTTTTTCATCTTGAACCTCCACCCATCTGTTTAAAGTCCATGGAAAGAATGTTTTTATTTAATTACAACATACACAAATTGCGAGGGAAACCAACTGATTGATGGCATACTACATGTATAATCATCATGATCAAACTTTTCATTTTTTCATCATCATTATCATATTTTGTCTACCTAAATTATTAGGGGGGGGGGGGTTGATAATACAGGCCATCCCCCACTTGAAATATTGGGGGGATATATCCCCCCACCCCCCCCCCCCCCGTGATCGACACCCATGATAATTACGCAGCCAGACGTATATTCGTTTAAAATATCATTTTCAATGTATAAATACAGTTTTTCAATACCTTTGTTTTAACGTTTAAATGTTTACGCCACAAAGTTTAATTTATTTTCATCTTCCATTAAGTTGAATATTATTCCTCTGATCACTCAGGAAGAAGATAAAAACAAAGATAACGATACCTGTAAAACCTGTAAAACTGTGTAGAACTATTTCAAAAGCTCTGTCTTGAAGGATCTCTTTCTTAATTCAGGTCATAAGCATTATATCCAGTTTCATCAAAGTGATTCGATAAAAATTACTCATCATTACAAATTGCATTAGATTTAGTGAAAAAACAATATATATATATATATATAAATACCAAATCCTGTATATAGGCCTATACATCATGAGCATGAAAATTGAATGATAATATATAAATCTGGATTGGGGATGTATTTCAAATGATTCATGATGTAGTATCATTGAATATCATAGTCAAAAACAGCTTGTATCTCAATTAATATACGAAAATATTGGCCTCATCACAATAAAAGGGTTAATACACGAGATTTTGAAATCACACATAAAATGCATAATTTGCTATTTTTTGCTCGTTTCTTTCTTTAATAAGTTTTTCAATCTCTCTCTATATGTTTTAGAAAGATTATATGTTTAAATGGATGTATATTTTCTGTTATAATGAGATATGTTTAAGTGGCCTTCAGGGAATGGTCGTACGCAGCAAGGAGGAAGGGGGGAATTCCCGATCAGCTGTTGTGAAAACATATTTTTTTTCCTGAACATTTCATGAAAACTATAAAAAAAACAATGCGAGATGTGCACCAAATACTTTTATTACACTTGTAAAAAAGCAATGATCGCCTCATTGAGCAGCTCGGTCCGTTTACTCTATCGGTTTTTTTTTTCAAAAATGTGTTCGAGTCTTGCCCCCTGTTACAGCCACAAATGTTATAATCGCCCACAAATGTAATAACGCCAACAAATGTAATAACACATTATCCACAAGTGTATTAATTTAATCCACAAATGTAATAATGCACTTCACCCACAAATGTAATAATTTTTTGATCGCCCACAAATGGAATAATGACTTAACCCACAAATGTTATAAATCTGAAGGGATTTTTTGGCAAATCCGTTCTAAACTAAAATCCTATAGTAATACGTTTATATAGAACAAAAGTGCAGTTTTTTTCCAGACCCGGTTAATCAACAACTTATAATATAAGTCCAAAGTCTTTTTTCCAGACCCAGTTGTTTAAAAAAATATGATATATGTTCAAAGTCTTCGTTGAGTTGTGTAGGTAAATTGTTCACTGCTTGTATTAACTCTAGTTGGTGCATACAGATTCAAGCAGAATACTTAAATTCTGTGGAGCCTGTTTATTCAGTGTTTTGTAGACAATCAAGAGTAATTTGAACGTAATTCTCTGTTTAAAAGGAAGCCCGTGAAGAGAATTAAAAAGTGGTAGGGAAGGATGATCCCTGGAGACCTGTAAAATTAATCGTGCTGCCCAATTTTGAAGTCGTTGAACACGGACTAATTGATTAGAGGGAATTGTAGAAAGGAGCCCATTGCAATAATCAATACGAGACAGAACAAATGAACGAACAGCATTGTGACAGGCAGACTGTTCAATGAACCTTCTCATTCTAGAAATGTTCCTTAAATAAAAAGTGACTGTGCTACAGATATGAGAGATATGGTATGACACTGACATGCGGGAATAATATGACGCCAAGGTTTCGTATTTTTTTCTGATGGACTAACGTCAAATTGAACATTTGGAAGATTGCGCAAGTTATAAGTAGAGGCAGCAACAACAAAAAAAATATCATTTTTTTGTTCATTTAGTTTTAGCTCATTCACTATTATCCACTGTCTTACATCTGATATACAATTCTGGAGTTTGCAATATTGAGAGCTCCAGGAGTATTCGGATCAAAAGAAACATATAATTGTATGTCTTTAGCGTAAAAATGATAATTGATACAGTGATTTCGGATGATATCACCTACTGGAAGAGTATATATTGAGTTGCCTGTGGGTCCGACTATTGACCCCTGAGGGAGTCCAGATTCTAGAGTTATGGGATTTGACAATGTGCCGTCAATATCAACTTGCGAAGTCCATCCAGACAGGTATGATTGGAACAAGGATAAGACTCTGGACCTAATGCCTATTCTAATGAATAAACGGGATATGAAAATGTTATGATTTATTGTATCAAGCGCGGCAGATAAATTTAACGCCATAAAACTACATTATTTGAGTCGAAGGAAAACATGATGTCATTTTTTTTTACTTTGATCAGAGCTGACTCGGTGCTGTGACCTGGCCTATAGGCAGATTGGAGAGGATCAAGAATATTATTCGATTCAATATGATCAGCTAGTTCAGTACATGCCGCCTTCTCTATGAGTTTACCTTGAGACTGGTCTATAATTACTGATGTCATTTACATCCAACGAACGATGTTTTCTTTCAAAATCCATGTAGGAATGGGGTCAAGACGAGAGGATTTAGTAGACGAAGACATAATGATTCTGGATACATTTGACGGAGAAAGCATCTGAAATTCTTTGAAAAGTGGAATATTGTGATTGTAAGTATCACTAAACTGAATGTTAACAGGTACAGTACATGTATCAAGTTCAGCTCTTATTCTCCCTATCTTGTTGACAAAAAAACGAAGAGAATTGATGAGCTAATCTGGCTGCAGATTCATACAAGGGAAGTTGATTCGACTTCTTGTTCAAAAATGAATGAATGATCTGATATACCTCCTTGACAGAAAACGAACCTAACGTAATTTCCAAATTCTGAAAATGCACCCCTTAACAAGTTTTGGCGTGTGAAACCCTACCCTTAACAGGTATTGGAAACAAAATGATACTCTTGGCAAGTATTCCCTGAAAGGAAACCCTAAACAAGTACAGGAAAACTTTATCGTTTTGTCACTGGTCCTTCGGTCATCGGTTTACCTTCACACATCCGACCCCATCTTCCACACCTCGCGCAAATCGGACTCTAAACACGACTGGTAGTGTTGGGGCAAAAAGGACGTCCATTAAAAAAAATATCATCCCGAAAATTTACCCTAAACACGTAACTTGCCTAGCGAGTGTTTCGTGTTTTTGACACCCTTATCACGTTACGTACGTAACGTGCCCTATCTTGAAAAGACATCCCTTTTACGTGTTTTGGGGTTCGCCATGGTATCCACTCGTCAATGTAAGTGCCCCCCCCCCCCGGGATCCAGCCGCTTTTGCTGTATGCGGTTGGATCCCGGGTGGGGGGGGGGGCTTACATTGACGGGGGGGGGAGGCTTACATTGACTTACATTGACGAGTGCCATACATATGAGCTACTGATCACCAAACGACCATTATGACTTTTTAAAAGTGAAATGTTTGCATTTGATATGGGCTCACTCTTTCATGACTATAGGCACCTCATTTCCACATAGATAGGTAATGAGGACATCAATGCTCTCCTGCAAAATATTATTGACCAAAAAAATTGTAGTTTAAGTCAAGGTATTTGGATATACAAGTAGGGGTGACTTTCGTTTTGTGCACTTCTTCCTTTTGGTATATGTTCTTGTTGAAAGGTTTACTGAATTCCGAACGTCATACATAACAATACTACCATGACATACATCGGTAAAGTGAGTACAACCAGGCAAATAAATGAAGTGATTAGCCTATTTTTCGTGGGGGTCCTTTTATGTCATGCGTTAAGAAAATATCATATACATAAACATTTCCTGTTTAAAGTACATGGAAAAGAATGTTTTTATTTAATTACAACATACACAAATTGCGAGGGAAACCAACTGATTGATGGCATACTACATGTATAATCATCATGATCAAACTTTTCATTTTTTCATCATCATTATATTTTGTCTACCCTAAATTATTGGGGGGGGGGGTTGATAATACAGGCCATCCCCCACTTGAAATATTGGGGGGGGGGATATATCCCCCACCCCCCCCCCCGTGATCGACACCCATGATAATTACGCAGCCAGACGTATATTCGTTTAGAATATCATTTTCAATGTATAAATACAGTTTTTCAATACCTTTGTTTTAACGTTTAAATGTTTACGCCACAAAGTTTAATTTATTTTCATCTTCCATTTAGTTGAATATTATTCCTCTGATCACTCAGGAAGAAGATAAAAACAAAGATAACGATACCTGTAAAACCTGTAAGACTGTGTAGAACTATTTCAAAAGCTCTGTCTTGAAGGATCTCTTTCTTAATTCAAGTCATAAGCATTATATCCAGTTTCATCAAAGTGATTCGATAAAAATTACTCATCATTACAAATTGCATTAGATTTAGTGAAAAACAATATATATATATATATATATATATATATATATATAAATGTGTAAAGTTATACATGTACAACAGCTTTTGGCAACTCTTTTTTATTTAAATATTGTAAGAAATGGATGAAGAGAACAATGGTAGGCGTAGCTTAAATCAAGGTTCCCCAGAGCTATCTACCCTTTGGAAAAATTGGTGATGCCGAAAAAATGTCTCTGCCGGGAATCGAACCCGGGCCCCCAGCTTTGAACGCCGGTGCCTTAACCACTAGACCACAGAGACGGTTAGTAGCTAGGGCGAGCCCGATCCGATTGACCGTCAGATAGACAGATTTTCGACACTATACCAATTATATATTCCTTTGTCGGGTGAAGGTGAGTTTTGAACAATGACAAGCCGCCATGCCTCAGCTGGATCAAAGCTATTGCTTCGATACAGTACACATATGGGAGAAGAAATACAAATGTGTAAAGTTATACATGTACAACAGCTTTTGGCAACTCTTTTTTATTTAAATATTGTAAGAAATGGATGAAGAGAACAATGGTAGGCGTAGCTTAAATCAAGGTTCCCCAGAGCTATCTACCCTTTGGAAAAATTGGTGATGCCGAAAAAATGTCTCTGCCGGGAATCGAACCCGGGCCCCCAGCTTTGAACGCCGGTGCCTTAACCACTAGACCACAGAGACGGTTAGTAGCTAGGGCGAGCCCGATCCGATTGACCGTCAGAAAGACAGATTTTCGACACTATACCAATTATATATTCCTTTGTCGGGTGAAGGTGAGTTTTGAACAATGACAAGCCGCCATGCCTCAGCTGGATCAAAGCTATTGCTTCGATACAGTACACATATGGGAGAAGAAATACAAATGTGTAAAGTTATACATGTACAACAGCTTTTGGCAACTCTTTTTTATTTAAATATTGTAAGAAATGGATGAAGAGAACAATGGTAGGCGTAGCTTAAATCAAGGTTCCCCAGAGCTATCTACCCTTTGGAAAAATTGGTGATGCCGAAAAAATGTCTCTGCCGGGAATCGAACCCGGGCCCCCAGCTTTGAACGCCGGTGCCTTAACCACTAGACCACAGAGACGGTTAGTAGCTAGGGCGAGCCCGATCCGATTGACCGTCAGATAGACAGATTTTCGACACTATACCAATTATATATTCCTTTGTCGGGTGAAGGTGAGTTTTGAACAATGACAAGCCGCCATGCCTCAGCTGGATCAAAGCTATTGCTTCGATACAGTACACATATGGGAGAAGAAATACAAATGTGTAAAGTTATACATGTACAACAGCTTTTGGCAACTCTTTTTTATTTAAATATTGTAAGAAATGGATGAAGAGAACAATGGTAGGCGTAGCTTAAATCAAGGTTCCCCAGAGCTATCTACCCTTTGGAAAAATTGGTGATGCCGAAAAAATGTCTCTGCCGGGAATCGAACCCGGGCCCCCAGCTTTGAACGCCGGTGCCTTAACCACTAGACCACAGAGACGGTTAGTAGCTAGGGCGAGCCCGATCCGATTGACCGTCAGATAGACAGATTTTCGACACTATACCAATTATATATTCCTTTGTCGGGTGAAGGTGAGTTTTGAACAATGACAAGCCGCCATGCCTCAGCTGGATCAAAGCTATTGCTTCGATACAGTACACATATGGGAGAAGAAATACAAATGTCTGTATTTCTTCTCCCATATGTGTACTGTATCGAAGCAATAGCTTTGATCCAGCTGAGGCATGGCGGCTTGTCATTGTTCAAAACTCACCTTCACCCGACAAAGGAATATATAATTGGTATAGTGTCGAAAATCTGTCTATCTGACGGTCAATCGGATCGGGCTCGCCCTAGCTACTAACCGTCTCTGTGGTCTAGTGGTTAAGGCACCGGCGTTCAAAGCTGGGGGCCCGGGTTCGATTCCCGGCAGAGACATTTTTTCGGCATCACCAATTTTTCCAAAGGGTAGATAGCTCTGGGGAACCTTGATTTAAGCTACGCCTACCATTGTTCTCTTCATCCATTTCTTACAATATTTAAATAAAAAAGAGTTGCCAAAAGCTGTTGTACATGTATAACTTTACACATTTGTATTTCTTCTCCCATATGTGTACTGTATCGAAGCAATAGCTTTGATCCAGCTGAGGCATGGCGGCTTGTCATTGTTCAAAACTCACCTTCACCCGACAAAGGAATATATAATTGGTATAGTGTCGAAAATCTGTCTATCTGACGGTCAATCGGATCGGGCTCGCCCTAGCTACTAACCGTCTCTGTGGTCTAGTGGTTAAGGCACCGGCGTTCAAAGCTGGGGGCCCGGGTTCGATTCCCGGCAGAGACATTTTTTCGGCATCACCAATTTTTCCAAAGGGTAGATAGCTCTGGGGAACCTTGATTTAAGCTACGCCTACCATTGTTCTCTTCATCCATTTCTTACAATATTTAAATAAAAAAGAGTTGCCAAAAGCTGTTGTACATGTATAACTTTACACATTTGTATTTCTTCTCCCATATGTGTACTGTATCGAAGCAATAGCTTTGATCCAGCTGAGGCATGGCGGCTTGTCATTGTTCAAAACTCACCTTCACCCGACAAAGGAATATATAATTGGTATAGTGTCGAAAATCTGTCTATCTGACGGTCAATCGGATCGGGCTCGCCCTAGCTACTAACCGTCTCTGTGGTCTAGTGGTTAAGGCACCGGCGTTCAAAGCTGGGGGCCCGGGTTCGATTCCCGGCAGAGACATTTTTTCGGCATCACCAATTTTTCCAAAGGGTAGATAGCTCTGGGGAACCTTGATTTAAGCTACGCCTACCATTGTTCTCTTCATCCATTTCTTACAATATTTAAATAAAAAAGAGTTGCCAAAAGCTGTTGTACATGTATAACTTTACACATTTGTATTTCTTCTCCCATATGTGTACTGTATCGAAGCAATAGCTTTGATCCAGCTGAGGCATGGCGGCTTGTCATTGTTCAAAACTCACCTTCACCCGACAAAGGAATATATAATTGGTATAGTGTCGAAAATCTGTCTATCTGACGGTCAATCGGATCGGGCTCGCCCTAGCTACTAACCGTCTCTGTGGTCTAGTGGTTAAGGCACCGGCGTTCAAAGCTGGGGGCCCGGTTCGATTCCCGGCAGAGACATTTTTTCGGCATCACCAATTTTTCCAAAGGGTAGATAGCTCTGGGGAACCTTGATTTAAGCTACGCCTACCATTGTTCTCTTCATCCATTTCTTACAATATTTAAATAAAAAAGAGTTGCCAAAAGCTGTTGTACATGTATAACTTTACACATTTGTATTTCTTCTCCCATATGTGTACTGTATCGAAGCAATAGCTTTGATCCAGCTGAGGCATGGCGGCTTGTCATTGTTCAAAACTCACCTTCACCCGACAAAGGAATATATAATTGGTATAGTGTCGAAAATCTGTCTTTCTGACGGTCAATCGGATCGGGCTCGCCCTAGCTACTAACCGTCTCTGTGGTCTAGTGGTTAAGGCACCGGCGTTCAAAGCTGGGGGCCCGGGTTCGATTCCCGGCAGAGACATTTTTTCGGCATCACCAATTTTTCCAAAGGGTAGATAGCTCTGGGGAACCTTGATTTAAGCTACGCCTACCATTGTTCTCTTCATCCATTTCTTACAATATATATATATATATATATATATATATATATATAAATACCAAATCCTGTATATAGGCCTATACATCATGAGCATGAAAATTGAATGATAATATATAAATCTGGATTGGTGATGTATTCCAAATGATTCATGATGTAGTATCATTGTATATCATAGTCAAAAACAGCTTGTATCTCAATTAATATACAAAAATATTGGCCTCATCACAATAAAAGGGTTAATACACGAGATTTTGAAATCGCACATAAAATGCATAATTTGTGCTACTTTTTGCTCGTTTCTTTCTTTAATAAGTTTTTCAATCTCTCTCTATATGTTTTAGAAAGATTATATGTTTAAATTGATGTATATTTTCTGTTATAATGAAATATGTTTAAGTGGCCTTCAGGGAATGGTCGTACGCAGCAAGGAGTAAGGGGGGAATTCCCGATCAGCTGTTGTGAAAACATATTTTTTTCATGAACATTTCATGAAAACTATAAAAAAAAACAATGCGAGATGTGCACCAAATACTTTTATTACACTTGTAAAAAAGCAATGATCGCCTCATTGAGCAGCTCGGTCCGTTTACTCTATCGTTTTTTTTTTCAAAAATGTGTTCGAGTCTTGCCCCCTGTTACAGCCACAAATGTTATAATCGCCCACAAATGTAATAACGCCAACAAATGTAATAACACATTACCCACAAATGTATTAATTTAATCCACAAATGTAATAATGCACTTCACCCACAAATGTAATAATTTTTTGATCGCCCACAAATGGCAATGAATGGAATAATGACTTAACCCACAAATGTTATAAATCTGAAGGGATTTTTTGGCAAATCCGTTCTAAACTAAAATCCTATAGTAATACGTTTATATAGAACAAAAGTGCAGTTTTTTCCAGACCCGGTTAATCAACAAATTATAATATAAGTCCAAAGTCTTTTTTCCAGACCCAGTTGTTTAAAAAAAATATGATATATGTTCAAAGTCTTTGTTGAGTTGTGTAGGTAAATTGTTCACTGCTTGTATTAACTCTAGGCTTTCCAATTATTTGGAATATGCATGGATTTTAGGCGATGAGCAGGCAGGGTTTAGAGAAAGTCATCGTACCCTTGTTCACATATTTACATTACATGGATTGATCGATTTGTATCTACATAATGCGAAAAGAATTTACTGTGCCTTTGTTGACTACAGAAAAGCCTTTGACCTTGTTGACAGATCTAGCCTCTGGAAGAAGTTGATTTCATGTGGAATCAATGGGAATATTATTATTGTTGTTTATAATACGTATGAAAATGCTAAATCATGCATAAAGTATGCATGTAACATGTCTGATTTCTTTACCTCTAACATCGGAGTGTGTCAGGGTGAAAATTTGGTAACCCGACACATGCTCCGGCGACGATTGCTCCGGTGACAAATGCTCCCCAAAATGCGACATTTGCTCGCATAAATAAAGGTCACTTAAGTACCAAAAAAAAGAATCAAGGATTTTTTTTATTTTAGCCTAAGGTAGCTATTTTGCCCCCCCCCCCCGGGGGGGGGGTAGAATCAAACAAATTAGATGCCCATTCTATGAATCGGCATTGGAAATAATTGTTCTTGAAATGTGTCAGCTTTCAAATTTATTGATAAAATTACAGTGCCTAGAATTTAATTTTTAGGGAAGTGCTTATCATAAGTTATGGCGCCCTCTAGTGTTGTAGTAAGGTTTTCACTGCATAAAATCATGAAATGGGGATGATTTTTACATCAATTGACCAAAAATAATGATATACATTACATGTGGTATATTCCTCTGTTGTTGGATTGTATAAAAAGACATATTCATTTCATTTTGTAATCCTTTTGTCCTAATTTTAGTGCCAAAAAAGGGAAAAAAATATTTTGGGGGCAATGTTTACAATTTTGGGGCATTTTTCGTAAAGTCCGCCCCATATGGTAAAATTTAAAAAACATCATCATCAAGTATTCATGCACCTTAGACAACTTGAAAATATAATTGGTGAAGAAAGGTGAGAAATAAGGTTGAAAACAATGGATTATCCTATTGGGCTTTGTACAGGCCAATATGGCGCCAAAAATGACCCCCCACAAAGGGAAGGAGGGGTCTGAAAATTTGAACCCCATCGTTTTTGGCCTAAGGGGACCCTATTGAAGCCAAAACAACCAAAAAATCAATTTTGGCACGCTAGTCCTACGGGAGCTGTGTCAGTGACATACCGTACCACACTATTAGTTAGGAGTACCCCCTGAAAAACCAATAACAAAAATAAGCCAGATTGTAGCGGCAAATCTAGAAAAATGTTGATCACAATATTTTTCGGCCCCCCCCCCCTATTGGCGAAAGCTGGATCCGCCCCTGTAACTGATTGCTTCAATGAAGAAGGAAGGGAGTTCCATAATTTTGGCCCTGTATAAACAAATGAGTTTTGCCGAAAAGAAGTTTTGACCAATGGCAAGTGGAGAAAAGAAACTTGTCTGGTATAAAGTAAGAATGGATTTGATCATTTTCTAACACATAATGAATAAAGGGCAAGTAGAAGTTCTCTTTTATTTAATTGATACATAAGGCAACCGAGGTTGAGATCAAATATGTCATGTAAATTAAGGAACTTGTTTTCATAAAACAAAATATTAGTGTGAGAACGTGAACTAACTCCCCATACTAGTCTAATTACCCTTTTTTGTGGACTTTTAATAACCCATCTAAATGAACTTTAGCAGCGTTACCCCAGGCAAGAATGCAATAATTCAAGGAAGGCAAAATGAGAGTTGAGTACAGCATGCATAAAATATTTTTTTTTGGGAATATATTCTTAAATGAATTAATGACTCCTGAATTTCTGGAAAGAAGTTAACATAAATGAGATATGTGAATTTTTCAAATTCAGCTTTTTATCAATGTGTACCCCAAGGAATTTTGTACTCAAGACTTCAGTAATCTGAACATGACTAATTGTAATATTATCTGGCATGGGTGTCGATCGGTATTCTTGGTTGGGGGGGGGGGGGGGTGATTGACACAAATGTTCTTGTGGATGGGGATATTTCAACCCAATATAATCACAAGTTAGGACATTCGGGAGTGGTTGATATGCATGGTGTTCTTGGAAATTCCTTCATTGTTGTAGTGTATTGTACTTATATATCTATATTTTTTTTTTAATTCAATTTGTGTTACAAGTAAGCCTATTCTAAACTCATACGAACGAAAAATGACAAAAATTGTCTGGACTATGTACAGAGTGATCTGTTTATTGAGCATGATGTATACAACTTCTCTCTTATATCTAACCCGACTGGCAATATCTTTTTTCTTTAATGCATGATGATAAAATGCAGATTCGGACAAATTAACACTAGCACAAATAACAATCTGTGTGGCTTCTCGTGCGCCATCGGACTTACCCTTATTCCTTTTTTTTTCAAAAAAAAATATATAGAAGTACAATAAGTATAATACACTCACTCTTACATGACTATAGGCACATCATCTCCACATAGATAGGTAATGAGGACATCAATGCTCTCCTGCAAAATATTATTGACCAAAATTTATCGTTCAAGTCAAGGTATTTGGATATACAAGTAGGGGTGACTTTCGTTTTGTGCACATCTTTCTTTTGGTATATTTTCTTGTTAAAATGTTTACTGAATGTCAAACTTAATATATAACAATACCATGACATACATCGGTAAAGTGTCCATAACCAGGCAAATAAATGAAGCGATATTCAAAAGGGTTGTAGGTTTAATGGGACAAACATCACACACTTTGATGTGCGGAGGGGTAAATCTGAGAAAAGTTGTTTTTACTTTTTCAAGATCTACCCCTCTGGGGTTTTCCCCGTTTATCTTGCCACGCTTTTACTCCTGTTTATTTTCACACCCTTTTGAATTAATTGATTTATTAAAATTAATTAATTCACCACTGATGGGATGAAATACCATATCAACAAAAGTGTTTTTCGGCGGGGTCGTTTATGTCATGTGTTAAAAAAATATCATATACATCTACATAAACATTTCATTCTTTTTCATCTTGAACCTCCACCCATCTGTTTTACAGTCCTGAAAAAGAATGTTTTTTATTTAATAACAATATACACAAATTGCGAGGGAAACAAACTGATTGATGGCATACTACATGTATAATCATCATGATCAAACTTTTCATTTTTTCATCATCATTATTACAATTTTTCTACCCTAAATTATTTGGGGGGGGGGTGATAATACAGGCCACCCCCCCCCCCCCCGTGATCGACACCCATGCTATCTGGCAATGTTGCTAGGGTGTTGCTGTATAACATGTAGTTCGTTTTAACTAGATTTAAGGAAAACCTGTTAGCAATGATCAATGATCAATCAATATGAGAAATAAGATAGGTCCAAGGAGTGAACCTTTTAAAAATTACAAACTGTTTTCTATCAGAGAAGTAGGTCTTGAACCACTCCAAAGCCTTACCCCGGAATCCATAGAAAGATAGGTTATACAATAGGATGTCATGTTCAATCGTGTCGAAGGCTTTTGAGTAGTCTAGGAATATACCGACAGTATGGAACCCATTCTCTTTTGCGGAAGAAATTTTACTAATAAAATGCATGAGAGGTAGTGTGTTTCACGAAAACCAAATTTTTCAGGAGCGAGTACATTATTAATCTTCATAAACCTCATAACACGAACAGAAACTATCTTTTCAAGAATTTTCGAAAAACATGTAAGAAGAGGGATGGGCAGGTAGTTCCCAACTTCCTGGGGTTTCCCTTTTTGTAAATCGGCACAATTTTGGCTATCTTCATACTTAAAGGAACGATTCCATGTACAATAGATAAATTGAATATATGAGTAATAGGAGAAACAATAACATCAATGACTTCTTTAATAAGCTTGTTAGATAGGCCATTATACACAGCAGCCTTATTTGTTTTCAAATTATGAACAATGTCAATCACTTCCTTTTCAACGACAGCAGTAAAGAAACATGAACAGGGAAGTCGATTACCAAGGTAATCGTGGAAAAGTTTTTGACTAGCGGGAAGACTAGATGACAAATGATTTCCTATTGATGTAAAGAATTGATTACAAGCGTTACTCATTTGTACATGATCATCAGTCAAAACCCCATCTACTAATAGTATAGAGGGACGCTGACTCTTTTGTTTTTAATTTAGCGTTTGTCTTATAACTTTCCAGGTTCCTTCATATCTTTGAAGACTGACTTAAACTTTTCATCATAATAGGTTTTTTTTAGCGTCTCGTAGAACAGATGTTAAAATATTCCTATGGCAAGAGTATTTCTGCTTTGCTCCTAATGTTCTCCTTAGTTCAAACTTACAAAATAGTTTATTTCTCTTGTTGATACAATTCAATAGAGATTTGGATGGGATAAGCCCGCCAGTCATAAGGACCATAAGTCATAATACTAACTGGTCATAAGGACCGCTAGTCATAACGTGCAAAATCCTATACCCGAAAGTTCGCTAGTCATAATAGGGATAAGGGGTCGCTAGTCATAAGGTCATAAGGACCATGAGTCATAAGGTCCGATTTTCATAATGTAAGATAAGGGTCGCTATTCATAAAGGACCATGGGGTAATTGATCATAAGGATCATTAGTCATGATCAACGTTGAGGGTCAGTATTCATAATACTAGATAAGGGTCGCTAGTCATAAAAATGAAGAGGCTACATTAATCATAAGGTTCGCCAGTCATAATAGGGGATGAGGGTCGCCAGTCATAATAGCAGAAGGGGTTCGCCAGTCATAAAAATACATGAAGGTCATAATAGCAGAAGGGGTTCGCCAGTCATAATAGTGAATGAGGGTCGCTATTCATAATAGAAGAAGGGGTTCGCCAGTCATAATGGTAGATGAGGGTCGCTATTCATAATAGTAGAAAGGGTTCGCCAGTCATAATAATAGATGAGGGTCGCCAGTCAGAATAGTAGAAGGGGTTCGCCAGTCATAATGGTAGATGAGGGTCGCTATTCATAATAGTAGAAAGGGTTCGCCAGTCATAATGGTAGATGAGGGTCGCTATTCATAATAGTAGAAAGGGTTCGCCAGTCATAATAATGGACGAGGGTCGCTATTCATAATAGTAGAAGGGGTTCGCCAGTCATAATGGTAGATGAGGGTCGCTATTCATAATAGTAGAAGGGGTTCGCCAGTCATAATGGTAGATGAGGGTCGCTATTCATAATAGTAGAAAGGGTTCGCCAGTCATAATAATAGATGAGGGTCGCCAGTCATAATAGTAGAAGGGGTTAGTCATAATGGTAGATGAGGGTCGCTATTCATGATAGGAGAAAAGGTGCACAAGTCATAATAATGGATGAGGGTGGGCTGTCATAATATAAAAAAGGGGTTCGCCAGTCATAAAAGTAGAAGGGGTTCGCCAGTCATAATGGTAGATGAGGGTCGCTATTCATAATAGTAGAAGGGGTTCGCCAGTCATAATGGTAGATGAGGGTCGCTATCCATAATAGTAGAAAGGGTTCGCCAGTCATAATAATAGATGAGGGTCGCCAGTCATAATAGTAGAAGGGGTTCGCCAGTCATAATGGTAGATGAGGGTCGCTATTCATAATAGTAGAAAGGGTTCGCCAGTCATAATAATGGATGAGGGTCGCCAGTCATAATAATGGATGAGGGTCGCCAGTCATAATAGTAGAAGGGGTTCGCCAGTCATAATGGTAGAATGAGGGTCGCTATTCATAATAGAAGAAGGGGTTCGCCAGTCATAATAATGGATGAGGGTCGCCAGTCATAATAGGAGAAAGGGTTTGCCAGTCATAATAATGGATGAGGGTCGCAAATCATAATACTAAAAGGGGTTCGCCAGTCATAATGGTAGAAGAGGGTTATTCATAATAGTAGAAGGGGTTCGCCAGTCATAATAATGGATGAGGTCGCCAGTCATAATAGTACATGTTAAAGACTGCTTGCAGTTAGCCATGAAGACGTTACCTCATTCAAAAATCAAATGATGCGAGCGCGAAGCACGAGCTGAATATTCTTTGGACATTTTTACCCAAGGAATGGAAATTTTAAGCACTTTTTGTAGCTCAAATAAATTAGGTATATAACTAAACGATTGATGCGATCGCGATATTTCGAGATTTAGACCTACTAAACGAAACACTCTATTCAAATTTTGTAAATCATGAAAAGGATGAGTAAGTGGAGATCTTCCTTACATTAATAATGCAATCGCCGAGCGCGAGCAGAATTTTTTTAAACGTTTTGAACTCATTATCGAAAAGGTACTTTGTCATAAAAACGTTCCATATTTCCACAATCAAATAATGCAAGCACGAACCGCGAGCAGAGAAATTGTCAAATTTCAATCATTTTGTGTAATCATGAACAGGATAGGTATATAACTAAACATTTTATTGATGCGAGCGCGAAGGGCGTGGACAATTTTTTTTTCGAAATTTAGACCTAAAAACGGGACACTATATTCATGTTTTTAAAATCATGAAAAGAATGAGTAATTTGAAATCTTACTAATTAAAGGAAACAAAAACCCAAGAAGAGAATCAATCTTATTGGAAAGAGTAAAATGAGAGGAAGAATTTACAGAAAAGTTTCATCAAAATCGGTTTTGAAATAAGCAAGTTATGGAAGATTAAAATGTCTTGTTGTACTTCCTATGTGGATCCTCAAATTGGCAAACGTGCTTCAAAATGGCTGATTTTGTGGACAACTCTTCAATTGTTTTGTACATATATTTTCAGATTTTCCCTTTTATTTTACATATTTCACATTATCACCTCCTGACCTTGACATATATGGTGTGGATTATATTTTCCCATGACATATGTTGTGCTCAGAAGGAGGCAAGATGCAACTTGAAAGATAATGAGGAAAATCTGAAAATTTGTGTACCAAACAAATGGAGAGTTGTCCACCGTGACAACATCAGCAATTATGAAGCACGTTTGCAATTTGAGGATGCCCATAGAAAGTACAAAAGTTTTCAAACTCCCATAACTTGCTTATTTCATAACCGATTTTGATGTAACATTTTTAAAATTGTTCCTTTCATTTTTACTCTTTCCAATAAGATTGCCTCTTTTCTTGGGTTTTGGTTTCCTTTAATAGAAATTTTTAATATATACGTTTTGATGTAATAAATAATGATCTGTTACCGGTTGCTTGCAGTTAGCCTAAGAACGTTATATATTTCAATAATCAAATAATGCGAGCGCGAAGCGCGAGCTAGAAATGTTGACATTTCTACCTGAAAAAAGAAATTCTGAGCACTTTTTGGAATCGTAAAAAGGATAAGTATGTAAGTAAACAATTGATGCGAGCGCGAAGTGCGAGCGGAAAAATTCGAGATTAACACCAGTGGCGTAACAGGCGGGGGGGGGCAGGGGGCAAGCTCCCCCCCCCCCCCGGCGGATTTCACCGGAAAATAAAAAAACGGGAAAAAATAAAGGGATGGAGAAAGAAAGGGAAAGGGGAGGAAAGAGAGAAAGGAAAGGCGGAAAAGGAAAGAGAAAGGGAAAAGTGGAAAAAAAAAACAAGGAAAATATATTTTTTGAAATGGAAAAGGAAGGAAAGCGGGAAGAAGAACGAAAGAAAAACATTTGAGAAAGAACAAATCATTCCGAAATAGACCTATGTAGTGCAATAGCATGATGGGAAATAAATTAAAAGATGGCAAACAATAGCGGGAAATGAAGGTAGAACCCCAAGACCCCAAGCAGTAGGGGCTCTTCATCTATGACCTTCAAATGGCTCTATTACGCCCTCCGCCCTTTTAAGGACCCTTCCTACATTAAGCTTTAGGTTCAATCACTGCCGTACAGGCGGGGGGGGGGGTCTTGGTTCAACACCCAAGAGGAAATAAAAGAATTTATGGGAGACAACGTATAATGAAATGAATGGAAACAATGAAATGTGTTATTTGCTGAATATAATGGAGAAATCAATCACATAATTAGAATTGATATTAATAATATTATCTTCTTTATCAGGTGCATATTCTTTATATTTGGTTCATTTGAATATTTATGTCATTTGTATTTTCTGATGCTATATTTTATTTATTGTAATTATTGCTTCTAAATTTTGTTGGAAAAATAAATAAATGAATGAATGAATTTAATTTCAATAGGCAATTTTTCTCCAGCTCGCTTTGCTCGCTGGCGACTCCCCCCCCCCCCCACATGCTATGTTTTGCCCCCTCAAAATATTTGGTTCAAATGGGTTGAATAAATGTGTGGTTAAAAGCTATATTCTGTATACACCCGCAATTTGATTAGATAGCGGCAATCTGCGAGGTTTAAATGGCTTTGATATCAAGAAGTTCCGGGGGCTCCACCCCAGACCCCAACCGCATAGCACTGCCGTATATGAGTATGGAAGGGTTGGGCCATGGTCCCCAAAAGTTTTATCATGTAAAAAAAGATATCTCAAAGTTAGATTCTGATAAAAAGGTGATTTATATTAAGCAGCTTTTTAGCACATGCGCCATACTGCGCCCCTCGATTTTTGTTTTTTTTACTCTGCACGCTACTGCCGCAAATAATCCTGTTAACAGTGGCGTATGGATCACAAAAAAGGGATGGAAAGAGAGAAGAGTGAAATATAATCTCTGGATATCATGTCAAAATCTATCACAAAATTGGAGTTTTGTATTAAAAATGTCAAAATTTTTGCTCGCTCGCATCGCTCTCTCGCAACTTTTTTTTAAAAGATAAATTCTGCCTGATACACAATGTCTTGCCTTTCGAAATCGTCGCCTAATTACACCATTGCGCCTGTTTATACCATGTATGACCGGGAAATTTTGGCTCTTGCCCCCCCCCCTTGGCCATCGACCCCTGTTACGCCGCTGTTTACACCTAAAAACGGGACACTCCATTCATGTTTTGCAAATCATGAAAAGGATGATTAATTGGATATCTTTCTACATTAATATTGCGAGTGCAAAGCGCGAGCAGAAATTTTTTTATATTGTGAAATAAAACTGGATAATGATTTGTACAGAGAACAAGCTGCGTATCTGAATAAACGCGCGCGTGTTTCAGATTTAGACCTAGAATCTGAGTGGGCATTCTAAATACCTTTTTTCATCGTTAAAATCGATAAAGTGAGCGCGAAGCGCGAGCTTAAAACATTTGATATTCCGATCTGAAAAGGGTCAATTAAGCTCTGTATTTCAAGCACTTTGTAGGAAAAATTGTGAGATGTATATGGATGACATTAAAAAGTTTCATAATTATTACTTTGAGTTTTGACATAGGACCAGGACATTCCAAGAGCATTATGTCATCATATTAAAATTATGACTATATCTTCTTATTTCTCTTCCTAAGCGCAAGATAAAACTTGTCGATATTGCATTCTGAAAAAAAAGGGACAATTTGATTCTTAAATTAATATCTTATTTATTAACCTAATAAGCCTAATGTGAGAGCGTGAAATCTATTAATATTATGGCCTGAAAACTGTACATCTAAAGCACTTTTGTATTTATAATTTATGAAGAAGATGCATGCGTTGATAGATTTTTAACAATCAATGCGAGCGCGAATCGCGAGCCGACATTTTTAGAAATTCAGATCATAAAACAAAAAGATTTGCAGAGCACTTTTTAAAAATTATTTGTAAATCAAACAAAATAATGAAAGTACGATTTCTGAGCTGAAATATGTTTTCTATTTTGACTTCAAATTTTGATATTTCAATCTCCATATTGATATGTAAATCACCTAACATGCAATGCGAGCGCGAAGCGCAAGCGATTTTTTTTATAGTGTGACATTAAGGATTTAAAAATCATTTTCCTAGGCTTCCCTCATCTTATCTTATTCACTCGTCTTCCTCTTATTGTGTTTTCCCTTCTTTTTTCTCCTCTCTTTTCCCTTCTTTTTATTTTTTCTTTCTTTCTTCCCCCTTTTACTTTTTTTTGCTCCGCCAATAGGGGGGGGGGGGGGGTGTTGGCCCCTCGGGCCCCCTAGATCCGCCTATGAACAGTGTATAAAAAAACTGATAATCAATAAAAAATCTGAGTTTCTCTTTTCTAACAGTTTCAAAAGCTTTACCATGAACACAATCGATATCAAGATACTGTAAAAACATTTATCTAACACAATCTCTAAACTGATCATTGTGTGATAGGTACGATATCCTAATGCAATATCAAATTTCCTAACAAAAAAATAATATCTGAAGATATAAAAAATAATGTTTTCTACTTTGCTTCAATGGCGTGGGCTGTCTCCAAGTATAACATTTTGAATTTGGATCTAACTGACGCCATGGACATGATGGATCAACTAAATTAACTAACTGACTCAAAACTTTGGACCAGGTTCCAATCACAACAAACGATTTTATGAGGATCATCATAGTCCAATAAGATATTTTCTATACATCTAAAAAAATTTAGGGTCATTTTGCCCATACAATGAAATCAATAAAAAAAAAAGATTGAATAAGCAACATAGTAGTTTCCATCAGTATCGCATTTTACTCTCTTAATAACAAGTTGTATGTTTTTATCAAATAATATAGAATTGCATTAGATTTGATTTGATTTATTTATTTCCGTTTCACAGTAATATAATGAACATAACAATAATATGGTAAACATAACAAAACAAGGTCGAAGATACTACAAAATATAATATGTATATATAAACAATCATAAATTTAAGGAACACAATCGAGTAAATAGATTTATCTGAAATGACATTTGTATTTAAAAGTAAAACGGAGGGACTTGCCGAAAAAAAAGCAAAGCTTGTACAAGATGCAAGCCCCTAACTTAGTTTCATTAAAAAACTACAATAAATAAATATTGGGTCGTAATAATAAATTTGTTTAAAAATAAATTTTTGTGCACTTGAGAAAACGTAACTTATGGGTCATGTGAGGAAATATTTACGTTATACAAATATTATAAGAGAGGGGAGGTGAGGGGGAAAGAACAGAAGGGACAGAGCAGTGCAGTGCATTGAGTAGAACGAAAGATGGCAGGAAGCAGGAGCAGGTACTTGGTTAATTGCAGTTTTAAGAAGAAAAAAAAAGAATGTAAAACAAATAATATACATGACTATATGTTTATAATATAAGCACATATACATAAAAGTCGAGTATAATTAAATTAGTTATTAAGCTTGATCTCTTTGCGACGAATGTTGCAGAATTAACATTTTTTCAGTTTGCGTTAAAAAAAATATTTACATTAGGGGATTCTTTGAAATCTTGAGGCAGAGAGTTCCAGTAGGCAGCCTGGATAAGACAAATGATTTTTTTGCAAATAAAGTTCTTGTTATTAAAGGAAGATGATAACATTGACGTTGCCTTGTTGGTTAGCTGTGTACGGAAGCATTTTTACGGAACATATTAGAGAAAATGGCGGGGAGATCGTCCCCTGCTTAATTTAAACATGAAATTAAACATTAGATGATTTATATGAAAAAAAAAACCTTCCTCCCACTCCTTTAAGATGTTTTCTTCCAAATCCTTTACAAAATGAGTGTCCTGTAAACAATAATTTTTTTCCTTTTCGAAAAATGAAATATATAATATGAAGGAATAATTTCATGCTCATATCATATTCAACATCAACTAAAAAAGTATAATATAGATAGTAAAAGACATTTTCTGTAAAAAAACACCTCTATTGAAAAAAAGGCTTTTAGAAAATACTGTGGTACAGGTTTAGGTCAACACTATCTTAAATGCATATATTCAGAGAAGATTTCATTGTTATTGGAATTATTCACAATCTACACCTTTTCGCATAAAGATAATGTTATTTTTTTTAGGGGAGGGTGTCATTTCTAACAGCTTCTGCTGGTTTTGATTAAAAAAAATCGCCGTAGGTAAAAAATGCCCTTTTTCAAAAGGAAAAAGCCTTTGGCAAAATGAAATGTACTCTTTTTTCAAAACTAAATACTGTTCTTGAAGTCCAACATAAAACATTTCAGGATGGTCACAAAAGTAATGTCAATAAGCTCAGATAATTTATCTTTTTTAAAGGGTGTCATTTTTAATAGCTCCTGCTGGTTATGATTTAAAAAAAAATAAAAATTTTCAAAATAAAAATGTGCTCTTATTCGAAATTAAATACCCTTTTTGAACTACAACATAATACATATTAGGCTTGAAAATCACCTTTTTTGCGTTCTCACGCTTTGCGCCCACCTCAGCTATTATGTAGCAAAGTTCCCTTCTACTGACAGCGAACCTCTTCCACTATCATGGCTACCGACCCCCATCTACTATTATGACTAGCGACCCTCATCTACCATTATGACTGGCGAACCCCTTCTACTTTTATGACTGGCGAACCCCTTTTAGTATTATGACTGGCGAACCCTTTCTACTATTATGAATAGCGACCCTCATCTACCATTATGACTGGCGAACCCCTTCTACTATTATGAATAGCGACCCTCATCTACCATTATGACTGGCGAACCCCTTCTACTATTATGACTGGCGACCCTCATCCATTATTATGAC
Source organism: Lytechinus variegatus (assembly GCF_018143015.1). Lineage (NCBI taxonomy): Eukaryota > Metazoa > Echinodermata > Echinoidea > Temnopleuroida > Toxopneustidae > Lytechinus > Lytechinus variegatus. The sequence continues at coordinate 32,084,027 of NC_054744.1, read as the reverse complement.
TGGCGACCCTCATCCATTATAATGACTGGCGAACCCTTTCTACTATTATGAATAGCGACCCTTATAATCTACTATTATGACTAGCGACCCTCATCTACCATTATGACTGGCGAACCCCTTCTGATATTATGACTGGCGACCCTCATCCATTATTATGACTGGCGAACCCCATCTACTATTATGACTAGCGACCCTCATCTACCATTATGACTGGCCAACCCCTTCTAATATTATGACTGGCGACCCTCATCCATTATTATGACTGGCGACCCTCATCCATTATTATGACTGGCGAACCCTTTCTACTATTATGAATAGCGACCCTTATAATCTACTATTATGACTGGCGACCCTCATCCATTATTATGACTGGCGAACCCTTTCTACTATTATGAATAGCGACCCTCATCCATTATTATGACTGGCGAACCCCATCTACTATTATGACTGGCGACCCTCATCCACTTTTATGACTGGCGAACCCCATCTACTATTATGACTAGCGACCCTCATCTACCATTATGACTGGCGAACCCCTTCTAATATTATGACTGGCGACCCTCATCCATTATTATGACTGGCGAACCCCATCTACTATTATGACTAGCGACCCTCATCTACCATTATGACTAGCGAACCCCTTCTAATATTATGACTGGCGACCCTCATCCATTATTATGACTGGCGAACCCTTTCTACTATTATGAATAATAATAATAATAATAATACTCAACATTTATAACGCGCTTTTCCCAAATGGCCCAAAGCACTCACAATTCAATTAACATATAAAATATACAAACAAAAATCAGAATGACATATTAAATGAAGGCAATTGTTTAGAACAAGAGAGTTTTTAAGTGACTTCTTAAAAGACTTGATTGTTGGGATTGTCTTATTGCAAGAGGGAGCTTGTTCCATTCCATCGAGGATGCAACAGTGAATGTTCTATCTCCAGTCTGTTTTCTGGGTCTTCAGAGGATCTAGTTCTTCTACCTGGGACATAAATTTCTAAACAATCAGACAAGTTTTTTTGGGCTTGGTTATAGAGTGATTTGTATACAAGGAGTAGTAACTTAAAAATAATACGTTGTCTAGTCGGGAGCCAGTGTAAATTATTTAACAGGGGTTCAGGAGGTGTGTCACGGCGGACTTCGAAAATAATACGGGCGGCCCAATTCTGGAGTGCTGGAGACGATTAATGTGAGACAATGGTATTGACATGATTGAAGACAGAAGGCCATTACAAAAATCAAGACGAAAAAGGATAAGGGAGCGTATGGCATGGTTAGCAGTTGACTGATGAATAAACCTACGAATTCTAGTTATGTTCCTCAAATGATATGTGACAATACAACATACAATGGAAATCGTGATTCTGCAGAATCGTGATTTGAATCATGATTCTAATCATGATTCTAGGGTGAAAAAGTGTCGAATAAACGCACCCATAGTCATATGTTTATCAAAATATACTCCTAGGTTCTTAATTTTTTCCGAAGGAGTAATGCGAAGATCACCAATTTCAAGTTGAATATCAGGTAATTTCTTCAAATTGTGTGGGGAGGTAGCTATGAAAAATTCAGTTTTTGTGTCGTTCAGCTTTAATTTGTTTACGGTCATCCACTGTTTGATGTCAAGTATGCATCTCTGCAGTTTATCAAGGGCATTTTCAAGATCTCCTGCAGTTTTAGGGTCAAAAGATATGTATAACTGAGTATCATCTGCGTAGAGATGATAATTAATAGCATGATGTCTTGCTATGTCTCCCACCGGAAGTGTATATACCGAATAACCTACAGGTCCAATAACCGAGCCTTGTGGTAGTCCAAAGTTAGACATTTGGGGTTCGGATAATTCACCCGATATTTCAACTTGAGAGGACCAACCACTTAGATATGACTTAAACCAGGTCAAAGCAACAGATCTGACTCCAATTCTACTGGACAAGCGTGATAAAAAAGTAGCATGATCTATGCATAGAGCTATAGCAGAAAGGTCCAAAAGGACCATCAATACAACTTTGTTAGAATTAAGTGCAAACATAATATCATTCTTTACTTTAACAAGTGCGGATTCTACACTGTGTTTGGGCCTGTATGCTGACTGGAATGGATCAAGTAAACTGTTAGATTCCATATGCTGGATTATTTGATTACAAACAACCTTTTCAATGAGCTTACCAACAAAAGTTAAATTTGAAATTGGTCTATAGCTTTTTAGCTCGATTTTATCTAAAGTAGACATTTTCAAGGATGGTTTGATGATAGCTGTGTGAGCCCCTGTAGGAAATACGCCAGTAGCTAGTGAACTATTGACAACATCTGTAAGTAAGGGAAGCAGATTTTCAATGTTATCTTCAGGAGCCAAGTTGGGATTGGGTCAAAACGGCAAGTAGAACTCGAGCATGACTTAATCACTTTGAGCAATTCTGATGGTGTGAGTAAAGTAAACGAAGTAAACAAATTGATTCCCTCAACTTCTATATCCTCAAACCTTGGATCAGGAATAGAATCCAGGGAGTCAATTTCTGTTCTAATCATTTTGATTTTTTCCACAAAGAAAGAGGAAAATTGGGAGCACAATAATTGTGCCGAATCATAAACTGGAAGATGAGCCACCTTCCTATTTAGAAGAAACTGAATGACAGTAAACACACCTTTTACTGAACTAGTGCTTAACTTGTCTTTGAGGTAGCCTTCTTTTATTTGCTTTGATATAAAGTTTCCGATCAGACTCTTCCCTTGTTTTACGCCACTTGCGTTCCAATCTTCGACGCTCTTGGCGAGCTTCAAAAATAGACTCATTGAACCATGGCATTCGGGGTTTTACAGGCTTTGATTTAGTTTCAGATGGAACATACATATCGATCAATTTCCTGACCCCCGTGTTGTAATATTCAAACATTGAATCACAATCTGCATCATTGGGTGTAGAGGATACCAACTCTTGCAGAGACTTGGTAAATTTATCTTTGTTTAATGTTCGATAGTTTCGAAGAGTAAAAGTATGATACATAACTGCAGGTTTCGCTGCTTCAAGGGTAAATAATATGTTATGGTCAGATAGGTGGGTATCATGTACTTGAAAATCATTAAGCCCACACTCTTCACGACAAAATACCAAATCTAGAGTATGACCTAATTCATGAGTGGAACCATGTACATGCTGGACTAAGCCAACCCCATTGGTTGTCTTCATGACATGTTGTACATCACCCCTAAGAGGGTTTTCCCAATGTAGATTAAAATCTCCTAACAACATAAGTTTACCAGGAAATGATGATATTTCATATGTCAATTCATCAAATTCTTCTAGGAATTGTTGTACAGTGAACCCATTAGCAGCAGAGGGTGGTGGTCTGTATACTGTGCTGAATTTTCTAGCTTTTTGACCACTAATTTAAGGGGTGTTTTGAACACAACCGCAATTCCCCCACCACGATTGGCAGAATTTCGTGGTGCATTGATTAAAGTGTAACCTGGTGGAGTGCACTCCCCTATTACGACATCATCTTCCTTATTTAACCAACTTTCTGTTAAAATCATAACATCAATATCCTTATACAATATGAACTCAACTGAGTTGTTTTGTTGCGAATGGAATGGGCATTCCAGAGACATAAATTTACTTTATTACCAGATGCTACAGAACAGTTACATTTAACCAAAGATTTCAGATTGTGAGAATTTATACCCAAGGGAACCTTATGACTTTTCTTCCTTGCAGACGTGATGACAACTGATATCTTAGATGCTTGTTCTCTGTTCATGGGTGCTCTCTTTCCTCCCCTCCTTGCACGTAGTGACTTCAGAATACCAAGATCCTTGACTGTTTTCCATGTTTCCTCACTGACTCTTCCTCTGTTCTTATTAGTTCTGTTTACAATATTGTCCAAGTCCAAATGCAATTTTTCAGGCTTGAGATGTTGCCATGCAGGGTTGCATTGTAGAAGAAAAGACTTGTCGTAAACAGTTCGCTCACAAATTGGCCGTCTAATGTGTTGACGTGGAACACGATAGATGCTTGACGATAGTTCATATTGTCATGTATGTTGGACCAGGATTAGGGTTGATATCCCCCGATGTCAATAATCTCAGTTGAAACGTTGCCGATGAGTTGGAATTATATAAAATCCTACATTTACTGAACTTGATATGAACAGTCTTAGATGGTTCTCTATGTGGGCTATTACATGTAACTCTACCTATACATGGACATGACATTGTAAGTGTACAAGTGAATAGGATGAGTAGAGTACAAAGGAAGACTTTCACAGAACTCATTGTGATTCAAGATAGCTTTTCACTCTTACAATAAAGACAACCTGCTCAAGTTGAGCGAACATGAATGGTGAGGATACTACACACAGTCCAATTCACAGAGAATGTACAAAATGGCTCTGTGCTTTACTATGGACTTGATCAAACCTTGAACAAGAAGTTGAATCGAGATAACTCACCAAATACAGCAAAATTTTAGGTCAAAGTTGTCTACTGGCATCCATGCCTATTACAAAATAACATGGTACAGTATATATTCGACAATAATACAAAATAACTGCATAATATACACAAGGCTCAGAGAGCAAAAAAAGTGTCAGCCACGCAGGGTGACTTACAATTACCCCTATGAATAGCGACCCTCATCTACCATTATGACTGGCGAACCCCTTCTAATATTATGACTGGCGACCCTCATCCACTATTTTGATGACGTCATTAATAGCTTTTGCAAGTTCTTCGCTGGTGAATGCAAATATGACTGGCGAACCCCATCTACTATTATGACTAGCGACCCTCATCTACCATTATGACTGGCGAACCCTTTCTAATATTATGACTGGCGACCCTCATCCATTATTATGACTGGCGAACCCCATCTACTATTATGACTAGCGACCCTCATCTACCATTATGACTGGCGAACCCCTTCTAATATTATGACTGGCGACCCTCATCCATTATTATGACTGGCGAACCCTTTCTACTATTCATAACAATTATGAATAGCGACCCTCATCTACCATTATGACTGGCGAACCCCTTCTACTATTATGACTGGCGACCCTCATCCACTATTATGAATGGCGACCCTTATGATCAACGAACCCTTTTCCTCCTTATGACTGGCGACCCTCTTGTTTGATTATGAATGGCGACCCCCATCGTTGATTATGACTTGCGACCTCTATGAACAAAGCCCCTTATGAATAGCGACCCTTATGACTATTATGACTAGCGGTCCTCATAACTAGCGGGTATTATGACTAGTCGTCCTTATGACTGGCGGGTGGACCCCGATTTGGGTACCCCTTTTGTTTCTTGCTTAGGAGAGGAAATTTCTTTTCCTCTCCTAAGCAAGAAAATTGTCAGCAATTCAAGAAATTTACTGTAAGCTACAGTATTTCAACGTCAGACTCATTTAAGACAACACTCCAATGGGTAGCATTTAAATCACACCTGAACCTTTGCATATTTTCAAAGCCAAAATTACGAGAAAAAGTTTTTTCATTCATATTCCTTGAGTTTTTATACTTCATGGAAAAGAAGCAATTACTGGAAAGTGATCTGAAATATCAGAAATTAGGATCGATGATTTTATTGACGGTTGACGTACAGAAAAAATGTCTAATAATGTTGAAGTACTTTCGGTTACACAAGATTAAAAGTAAGAGCATCTAAAAAAAGCATTCACTGATGCATTGGAACCATACTGCATAAGGGTTATATTGAAATCCCCTAACATGCAAACCCTCTTGCTATTAAGTACAGGATTTGACAGCAGATCTTGTAGCTCATTTGTTAAATTCTCAACACTACTTTGGGGTGGTCTGTAAACAACACCAACAACTTTGGCCAGGGATAACCACTTCAACAAAATACTGTTTCAAGAGACTGATTCATTACATTCAGATCAGGTGTAAGACGATATTCTAAGGTTGAGGAGATAAACAATGCTACTCCACCTCCAGTTTTGTTGTGCCTGCAGTTGACGACTGGGTTGTGATAGCCAGGAAGAGAATAAAGGTTACTATTATCCAAGAGCCATGTTTTAGAGAGGCCTACCACTGAAAATTTGGTAGCCAATTCTTGCAATAAAATGTTCAAGTGATCAAAGTTTTTATCATTTCATTGAAGATGAATTGTCATTAACAAAGCCATTTTTAAATTTGTCAATAGTAAAGTACTTTGACGAAGGCAATATAGTTTCAAAATTATCATCAACAGTGTAGACAAAAGAGTCCATGGTAGAATTAAGGAAATCAGCAATATCATTCTCTCCCTGGCCATCAATATCAGTTGGGACTTGAGTAATCGAGATTCAAGAACAGATGATAGACCCAATGGAAGACCAGCAGTGTCGTGCCTGTCACAGCTAAATATGGGTTATCCAGCCGATTCCCATTTTGTTGTTTCTCTCACTCTTATATATATATGCATTTGTCTTTATTAATGTATTCTGGATCTGAAAAATAAATACTATACTATTGAACAAAAATATTGCTACATAGTAAAAGGGAAACCAGAAAACCAAAGATGAAAAGAAATTTTCATTACAAATAGAGAAATGACGAGAATTATGAGCACACAGGCGCGATCATAGAAAAATAAATTCATACTCATATTAGATACAGACTATAAAAAAAAACTAGAAAAAAAAGAGTATAGACAAAAAGATAAAAAAAAAGGAAAATAATACAATGCGCAATCCAGGTACATGGAATTTTAACAGAATGTGGAAAAGAAACGTGAACACGAGATTAACAATTGAAAGCGGCGTAGCATAGTCACTTTGAATAGAGTCGAGATCGGTCTTAGAGTTTAGGAGTTTCTTCATGTCTCTGTCTGGGTCATTTGTTGCTACCAGGACAACCAACGCGGCGATTATAAACGCCAAGCATTGGAATTAGGAACTGCATCATAAGGAGCTTGCTCCAGGCTTCATGTTCACTTTCTTGTTCACATGAGTTTCTCTTTGATAGTTCCGTACCCGTCGAAACTGCAATGGGGTACATGTATCGTTTAATGTTAACTGACCTGGGCTAGGAAAGACTTTTAGAATAGACTGGAAAAATAAAGTAAAGTTTTTATTTACGTGTACCGAGCATATCACTACGATACCTTGATCTTTCACCGCGACATCCAGTATCTCGAACATAGACGAGGAAGTGGTCGGTATTCGTGATGACGTGACGTCACGTAAAATTCTCCATTAATATTCTCCACCTGTCTCTATCAAACCGTTACAACTGCACTCAAAGGAAGCACTGGCTCCTTCTGGAACCTGATTTACTATGTGTTCCCTATTGGATTGTTAAGTGTTTTGTTCCCGGGGGGGGGGGGGGCACTTCCATTGACGAGTGGATACCATGCGCGACCACGGGGTCTCGAAATGCACCCTAAACACGTAATTTCCATATTCTTAAAATGCACCCCTTAACAAGTATTGGCGTGTGAAACACTACCCTTAACAAGTATTGGAAACAAAACGGTACTCTTGGCAAATATTCCCTGAAATGAACCCCTACACAAGTACAGGAACATATTTTTTTGTTATGTCACGGACGTCGGTCGTCGGTTTTGCCTTTTAATACACATAATTTGGTTTAGTACGACCACACCTAGCGGAAATCAGACTCTAAACATGCAGTGTTGGGGCGAAAAGGACATCCTATATGAAACATTTTAAATTTGTTTCATCATCCCCGTAAATGTGACCAATAACACGTAACTCTCCGAAATATATTCCCCTTTTCATTATTTTTTTGTTTTTGACACCCTTATCACGTTACATGTACGTACGTTGCGTGCCCTATCTTGAAAAAGACATCATTTTTACGTGTTTTTTGGTCGCTCATGGTATCCACTCGTCAATGTAAGTGCCCCCCCCCCCGGGGGTTTGTTATCAGCTACACAGGCTGAGAAGACATCTTGATTAATACAGTAGTACTGAGATATGTAGTCGACGTTCTCAAGTTCTATACGGGCAATGATCCGGTAAGCCAGAGTAATGTGAGGGGTGATCCGAATATTATTATTCCGAAGGAACAGTTTCGTGTTATTTTCAATTTCTGTGGGGAATCCGTGTTGGTAAAAATTTGTACAGATAAAATCAAAAGTCAAGTTTCTGCTTAGAGGTATATATGCTTCACTAGACATGGTGAAACTGATGAATTGAATTCGATAGAAATGAGAAAATACATTTCTGTCACGACGTATCTGTCGTCTTCCTCAATTCCTTCACATTTGTAGCTGAATTCCCCTTGATTTGTTGCGCTCTGCCGCTCTTGTATGCGATACCATCGTCACATTCATTATCATTACCCATTAACTGATGTCCATATAAAATGTTTTCCAATCTGCCGATTGTCGGAGTGACTACATATTCGGCGACCTGGACATAAACGTCTTTATATGAATATTTCCAGGATATTCTTCCCGGTTGAAAAGGGTTAGCTGGCTGTTCAAAGCATTTTATTCCAATCATTTCTCCTACATTACCGTAATGGTTTCATTTCCTATGATGGTAACTTTTGTGGCAAAGCTGGGCACAACAAGGAACACATGGAGATACTCAAATGTTGTCATCATGTACAAGTTGGATAGAGATATATGAATCAGGGGCGGATCCAGCTTTTTATAAAGGGTGGGGGTGGTATGCGAGGGAGCGTAGCGACCGAGTCCAAGCGAGGGGGAGGGGGGTGTCCCCCCTCCTACAGTAGGGAAAGTTTTTGAAAATCTGTGTGTGAAAATGGCGTTTTCTTGCATCTAAAACACCACTATTTTAGGTAAAGAGGTCGTTGCCAAATTAACCCCCATGAAAATTTGTAAAATTAAGTTGCATTTTCCTGCAATGTAAGGCCAGTTAACAACACAGATACAATGAATTGGGAACCTTGGAATAAGCACTGTTAGCCTAATACTTTTACTATGAACAGCTAAAACTCAATATTATTTTGATTCCCAAATATTTAGTTTTCATCCCCAAAGACTTCAACAACCCCCCCCCCCCCCCATTTTTTTTTTCCTTTTTGTTGTAATGTGTGGATTTTGGGGATGAGAATCGGCAACGCTGGCCTAGCTTATCACTTCGGCGGTGGTCCGTGTCCTCAAAAAAGCTGATGGGGGGGGGGGCAAGGGACTCTGTGACATTGTTCTCCCACCCCCCCCCCCCCCTCCCCTAAAAAAGAAATAATAATAATAATAAATGAAATAAATAGATAAAAATAGAATAAAATAAAATTACAAGTTAAAAAAAAAGATAAGATTTAAAAAAATGCTCCCCGATTTTTTTTATTATTATTATTATTATTTTTTTTTTGGGGGGGTTGCAACCCCCCAACCCCCCCCCCCTCCCTCTAGATCCGCTTCTGTGAATATATCTTGTCAAAAATTAATAATGAATACTTGACACAACTGCGACGTAGAAATACACTATTAAATAGAATGAGGAAAGATATACTGAATAAAATAATCGAACAATACTCACAGGCCCGAATTCACAAAGGTGGACTAACGTTATACCGGGTGTTAGTTAACCCCCGACTAAATTTAACCCCGGTATAACTTTAGTCGACCTTTGTGAATACGGCCATGGAAGATAGGTCAGCAATACTTGTAGATGGCATGAACATGTATTGCCGTATAAAAAGTATATAATCACCCTGTTGCACCCACAAATGTAATAACGCCCACAAATGTAATAACACTTTACCCACAAATGTAATAACGCCCACAAATGTAATAACACTTTACCCACAAATGTAATAATTTCACCCACAAATGTAATAATGCACTTTACCCACAAATGTAATAATTTTTGATCGCCCACAAATGTAATAATGACTTTACCCACAAATGTAATAAATTTGAAGGGATTTTTGGCAAATCCGTTCTGAACTAAAATCGTATAGTAATGCGTTCATATAGCACAAAAGTGCAAAGTCTCTTTTCCTGACCGGTTAATTAACAAATTATAAGTTAAATCCAAAGTCTTTATTCCAGACCCGGTTGTTTCAAAAGTTATAATATAAATCCAAAGTCTTTATTCCAGACCCGGTTGTTTCAAAAATAATAATATGAGCTAAAAGTCTTTATTCCAGACCCGGTTGTTTCAAAAATTATAATATAAGTACAAAGTTTTTTATGCCAGACCCGGTTGTTTAAAAAATAATCATATGAGCCTAAAGTCTTTATTCCAGACCCGATTGTTTCAAAAATGATAATATAAGTCCAAAGTCTTTTTCCAGACCTTGTTGTTTCAAAAATAATAATATAAGTCCAAAGTCTTTATTCCAGACCCGGTTGTTTCAAAAATTATAATATAAGTACAAAGTCTTTATTCCAGACCCGGTTGTTTAAAAAATAATCATATGAGCCTAAAGTCTTTATTCCAGACCCGATCGTTTAAAAAATGATAATGTAAGTCCAAAGTCTTTTCACCAGACCCGGTTGTTTCAAAAATTATAATATAAATCCAAAGTCTTTTTCCAGACCCTGTTGTTTCAAAAATTATAACATAAATCCAAAGCCTTTATTCCAGACCCGATTGTTTCAAAAATGATAATATAAGTCCAAAGTCTTTTCTCCAGACCCGGTTGTTTAAAAAATTATAATATAAATCCAAAGTCTTTTTCCAGACCTTGTTGTTTAAAAAATTATAATATAAATCCAAAGTCTTTTTCCAGACCTTGTTGTTTCAAAAATAATAATATAAGTCCAAAGTCTTTATTCCAGACCCGATCGTTTCAAATATTATGAAGTCCAAACTAAGATACGATAATGATGTTCCGGTGGAATAAAAATGAGAATCGAGCCTAGTCTTCTCTCCAGACCCAGTTAATTAAAACTGGTGGAATCAAAGTCTTTGTTGTTGTTTTAAATTATACTGAATGTATTGTGAATATACGCGCTATGAGTAAATTGAGAATCAAGCATAGTCTTTTCTCCAGACTTGGATATTTAAAACTAAAAACTAAAACCCTAGTAATGCCTTCATATAGCACAAAAGTCCAGTCTTTTTCCAGACGCAGTAGTTTCAAAAATTATAATGTAAGTCCAAAGTCTTTTTCCAGACCTAGTTATTTCAAAAATTATAATATAAGTCCAAACTAAGATACCATAATGATATTCCAGTGGAAGAAAAGAAAATCGAGCTTAGCCTTTTCTCCAAACCCTGTTATTCAAAAATTGTAAATAACAATACAACAACAACAAAAACCGTATAAAGACCCCATAATCTTATTAATGCTGGATAACATGGACATATAGCGTAGTCTTTCAGCCAGACCAAGTCATTTGTTTTTCAAATAAGGCTAAGAGTAAAAATATAAATAACTCCAAATCTAATACCAAGCAATCCTTGAACCTAAGAACATGTTTTTAAAAAGAGGTTTAGAATGTTGTCTTTATTCCAGACCTAATCATTACAAAAATTACGAAAAAAAATCTTCTAACATAAGACCCTATCATATTCTCTTGGAATAACATGAGTTGTAAAACGTACTCTTTCCTCCAGACCAGGTTATCTAAGAAATGAATTAAAAAAGAAAATCAAATCTAAAACCAATTTTTAAAATTTACACCCAGTAAAAAATATGTCTGTACCCCACACCCAGATTCTTTTGTATAATAATACTAAGACCCCTACAAAACATTGTAATTATGCATTTGCAAAGAAAACGTCCATTTTCCAGACTTGGTTATTATTTAAAAATAAAATTGTCTAAAACAAATACCCAATAATCTAACTACTGTGGAATAACATGGAGATCGATTGTAGACTTTCCTCCAGACACAATTATTTCAAGAATAAAAAACAATAAAACCCAACCTCCAACAACGAATCTAAGAACCAACAATCCTCCAAATTAAGACCAAGTACAAAAGCACATGTTTAGAGCGTTGTCTCTATTCCAGACCCAGTCATTTACAAATTAATTCAAACAATCTTAAAAACATAAGACTTTGTCATATTCTTATTCCTGTTGAATAACATTATTATGCTTAGACCTTCGTCTAGACCTAGCTATTTATAAGATAAACAAATATTGAAAAAAAATCAAAGCTGAGACCAATCTTTAAAATTAAACCCAGTTAAAATGCTTGGGTTTAGAGAGTTGTCTTTACCCCACATCCAGTTCTCTTAAAATACAAATTAAGCAAAAGATTAATCTAAAAACTTAGACACCAGCATCTCCCAAACTATAAAACCCTGTGATAAGGCATACCGTAAGTTGGTATACAACTTGTTTTTGTTTGATGGAAGTGAAATAAATGAAATTGAATTGAATTGAATACCACAAAAACGTCAAATTAATAAAAGGTGTAAATATTCAGATCTGAATGGTACGCGCCTTAAAAACCCAAAATAACAACAACAACAACAACAACGTTATTCTACATCAATGATATTGTGGCGTCTTTGTTAATATAGTTTGTCTGTTTTTATCGTTTCTAATAATTTCCTATTTTGAAATAACTGCATGGGTCTATAGCAAAGACTACACCATATTTAAAGACTGGGCGTTGTGCGCCTGTAATCCAAGCTATGTGGGGGAAGTTACAAATTGATGCAGAGGTTCGAGGTTCGAGCCCTGGTCACGTCTTTCGGATGGTAACGTTAAAGGTCGGTCCCAGACGTAAATAATCATATCTGATTGAGACACGTCTGACAAAACTCAAACATTCACACACACACCCACACACGTTTGCCCCCTGGAAAGATTAAACCTCAAAATGTTGATGGACCTGAATCCACCGACGGGACAGCCTAACTCCGTAACTCTGGTACGGGTGTGGGAGGGGGCTCTTCTTTCTTTGCCTGTCTCTCTTTCAGTCATTTCAAATCAGTTTTTTCCTATCTTATCACTTCTTGATCACATAAATCTCCTCTCTCTCTTTACTTAACGGGTCAATATAACCCCAGAAAATATATCTTAGGCCACTGAGATTATTGGAATGTAACTAATAAAAAAAAATGCTGAATATATTACAAATGGTGCTTGGTACACTGAAAATTTAAAGTACCGAAGAACTTGTTAAAACTTTATCCCCTCTTGCTAGAATGATTTTCTTTTATATAATATGTCATAGATCGTCGATCAACAACCTTATCGTTCACGGGAAGTAATCCCCATATTGTGTGCTGATATCTTATTCCTCAGGTTTTTGTTTTATATGTATTTAAAGGTTTTGTGTTTTTTTTTCATAAAAAAAGGAATGAATATACAAGAAATAATAAAAATAAACAAGTGAAATGCCTCTGACCGTCTCACCTGCATCACGCGATTCAACATAGCAGCAGTGCCGACTTTGAAAACTACTATAACTCGCACAAGATGTTAAGTGATACTTGGTTACTCTTATTTCCACGTTTTATGAACTAGACCAATACACTTACAGAGATAGGATGGTAATTCAACAAATACCCCCAATGTGGCCGAAATTCATTGACCTCACATGACCTTTGACCTTGATCATGTGACCTGAAACTTGCACAGGATATTCAGTGATACTTTATTACTCTTATGTCCAAGTTTCAAAAGTCAGATCAATAAACTTGCAAAGTTATGATGGTAATTCAACAGATACCCCATTATGGCCAAAATTCATTGACCTTTGACCTTGGTCATGTGACCTAAAATGCACACAGGATGTTCAGTGATACTTGATTACTCGTATGTCCAAGTTTTATGAACTAGACCAACATACTTTCAAAGTTATGATGGTAATTCAACAAAAAAAAAATCCCAATTCGGCCAAAGTTCATTGACCCTAAATGACCTTTGACCTTGACCATGTGACCTGAAACTTGCCCAGGATGTTCAGTGATACTTGATTACTATTATGTCCAAGTTTCATGAATCAGATCCAGAACCTTTTAAAGTTTTGATTGTAATTCATCAGATACCCCCAAATCGGCCAAGGTTCATTGACCCTAAATGACCTTTGACCTTGGTCATGTGACGTAAAACTCATGCAGGATGTTTGGTGATACTTGATTAACCTTATGTCCAAGTTTAATGAACTAGGTCTATATATTTTTTAAGTTATGATGATATTTCAAAATCTTAACCTCAGGTTAAGATTTTGATGTTGATTCCCCCAACATGGTCTAAGTTCATTGACCCTAAATGACCTTTGACCTTGGTCATGTGACGTGAAACTCTAATAGGATGTTAAGTAATACTTGATTAACCTTATGGCCAAGTTTCATGAACTAGGTTCTTATACTTTCTAAGTTATGATGTCATTTCAAAAACTTAACCTTAGGATAAGCATAACACTGAAAATTTCATCAAAATCGGATGTAAAATAAGAAAGTTATGGCATTATAATTTTTCGTTTCATTTCACAAAACAGTTATATGCACATCTCGGTCGGTATGCAAATGAGGAACTGATGACATCACTTACTCACTATTTCTTTTGTATTTTCTTAAATTCAATTCAATTCAATTCAAAGTCTTCTTTATTCCCCTTAAAAATGCACATATACATAAAAACGTGTTTTCCAATTTACAAAACAAACATATTCAGTATATTAAAAAATGCACTTTAAAACATCCATTCAACAACAAACAAAACAAAACCGAGGTGGGACCATGAATCAATATGCCTGTAGGCACAGAAAGTCAATAAGTTCCTTCAATTCACTTTCAGTTAAATAGGATACATCCTTTTCATCGCTCATTGTAATGAATTCCCTATTTTGCTCAACCATACGATCCACATTAGCTAAGTTGCACTGGACCTTATTCCACTGCCTATTCACCTGTCTAGGGTCCATCATATATTTACTATTCAAGTATTTGATATTCCCCCCAAGCACAGAGAATGAACCAAACTGACTCATTTTTGTTATATATGATACGGTAAAGTTATTAGCCTTAAGAGATGACAAGACAAAATTTAAACATCTTCTATGAAACCACAATTTTATGCACATCGTTTTGGCCAAAAAAGGTAAGAACACATTGTGTGTTTGCCAAGGAACTTTCCACACCCTGCGAATAGCTATTCTCCAGTGTCTAAATAGAGCATCTAAAGATGAATCAAATAGTGCATATAACTGTGTTCCATAAAAACTACAACAAAATTTTTGAAACAGAATATTACGCAAATAACACTTGGCATGTTTGAAATTGCTCAAAACCATATTGCACTGACGATTAAAATCACCTATGGGTTTGGAAACATCATCACTAAAAATATCCTGATTGATGACATGACCAAGATGACAAATTCTATCTACAACCTGAACTGGACTACCACTGACTTTGATCTGTGGGTCAACTACCTTTTTCTATCACATGTAAATATGATAAGCTGGCTCTTCTCACTGTTGAATTTTATATCATATTCTGAAGCATAATCCTGACAAATAAGGATCATTCTGTTGAGGGCAACAGCACTAGGTGACAATAGGATTAAATCATCAGCATAAGAGAAAGCACCTGCAAATACGTGTCCCATAAAACAACCCTCACCGTTATCTTGGATTTTAGACAGAAGTCTATCAATATATAAACAATATAGACTGGGCGATAATATTCTACCTTGTTTTACACCATTAGAGACAGTAAAATAATCGGAATAAACACCGTTCCATCTTAGACGGATCTTTTGGTCCAAATACATATTCAATAGAAGTTTACAGAACATGGGACATACTCCTTTGCATAACATGATTTTAAACAATTTAACAAAATTAACTCTATCAAAGGCTTTGCTTGCATCTAATACAAGACCATATACATTACTCTTCTCATGAACAAAGTATGACACTGTCTCTTTTACCATACTGGTACACATAGTTGTTGACAGCCCTTCTTTAAAGCCAAACTGCAGCTCACTAGTGCACAGATTATTAATTTCTCTTTTCATAATCACCAACTCCAACACTTTTCCGATTATACTACTTAACGTAATTGCTCGAAAGTTGCACGAATCACGAATCATGAAATATGAAATATTTTATTTTCTCGTCATTGTCATGTGAAATGAAGTTTCATTCCTCCCTGCAACACGTGGAAATTTATTATTTTAACATTTTGTGCTTTAGGCAAGGAGATCCTAATCGTCAAATTCATAAAAATTGAAATAATGTATAATTCAAACAATGAAAACCACAAGAAAGAGTGAGTGAGTGGCATCATCGACTCTCTCATTTGGATGAAGCTGGCTCGTTCATATAACTATTTGTTAAAAATAATTAAAACTTTGAAATGTCATAACATTCTTATTTTACATCTGATTTTGATGAAATCTTCAGCATTGTGCTTGTCTGATTTTTCTCTATTGATTCAAATCAACATTTTTCTGAAGAGGTCTTTGTTTTGTTGTTGTTGTTGTGTTTTTAATGACTTTTATAACTGGGTCTGACAGAAAGACTACACTACATTTCCATGTTATTCAACATAAATAGGATCGTGGGTCTTTGTTTTTTTTATAATTATTATAATTTTTGAAATAAATGGGTCTGGAAAAAAGACTTTGGACTTTTATTATAATTTTTTAATTAACCGGGTCTGGAAAAAAGATTTCACATTTTTGTGCCATATAAACATATTACTATAAAGTTTCAGCTTTTAGTTACCGGGTCTGGAGCCAAGACTATGTTTGATTTTCAATTTACCATTAGCGTCTAGAGAAAAGACTAAGCTCGATTCTCATTTTTATTCCACTGGAATATCATTAATGTATCTCATTTGGGACTAAAATTATAATTTTTGAAATAACCGGGTCTGGAAAAAAGATTTTGGATTCATATCATGATTTTTGAAACAACAGGGTCTGGAAAAGACTTTGGACTTGCATTATTATTTTTTAAACAACCGGGTCTAGAATAAGGTTTTGGACTTATATAATCATTTTTTAAACAACCGGGTCTGGAAAAAGACTTTGGATTTATATTATAATTTTTGAAACAACAGGGTCTGGAGAAAAGACTTTGGACTTATATTATCATTTTTGAAACAATCGGGTCTGGAATAAAGACTTTTGGATCATATAATTATTTTTTAAACAACCGGGTCTGGAATAAAGACTTTGGACTTATATTATTATTTTCTAAACAACCGGGTCTGGAATAAAGACTTTTGATTTATATTATAATTTTTGAAAAAAGACTTTGGATTTATATTATAATTTTTGAAACAGCCGGGTCTGGAATAAAGACTTTGGGCTCATATTATTATTTTTGAAACAACTGGGTCTGGAATAAAGACTTTGGGCTCATATTATTATTTTTGAAACAACCGGGTCTGGAATAAAGACTTTGGATTTATATTATAATTTTTTAAACAACCGGTCTGGAATAAAGACTTTTGATTTATATTATAATTTTTTAAACAACAGGGTCTGGAATAAAGACTTTGGATTTATATTATAATTTTTTTAAACAACCGGGTCTGGAATAAAGACTTTTGATTTATATTATAACTTTTGAAACAACAGGGTCTGGAAAAAGACTTTGGATTTATATTATAATTTTTGAAACAACCGGGTCTGGAATAAAGACTTTGGGCTCATATTATTATTTTCGAAACATTCGGGTCTGGAATAAAGACTTTGGATTTATATACACAACAAAAAAAGTAAGTCCCCCCTTGAACAAACATCAATAATTTCCGAACAAATTCGAATTATTGATATATTTTTACATGAGCGTGTAGGTAATTTTATAGGCTACCCTCTGAGTAAATGTTATGGACGTATTTTACGTCATGCTTCAGTGAGCACCGTCAGAGGGCAAAAATGTCACTTTTCAAAAGTCACAAGCCAAATATCATGACTTTGATTCCATTTTACTGGAACTAATTCCACATTCTCTTCATGAAAAATAGTCAGAAGGCTTGTAAAAGGTACTTTCTAAAGTACGATACAACTTTTTTGCTAAATTTCATGGTTGAATAAACACAAGTCCAAATTTGCAATAATTGGATTTTTTACACATTTATATCACTAAGAATGAAAGAATATGATGACAGTTATTTTGGGGAAGAGTATCTTCAACAATATTCATCGTTTCACGGTTCAATGAACATTTATTAAAAACAAAAAATACGATTTTCAAATATCATAGACAAGTATTGTTTCATTTTGGTAACTGAAAATGATCTTTTCTCAACTTTTTCGTTATGTTCACGACCATTTAACATGCTTCAATGATTCAAAGGCGTTTAATTAAACATTCACGCTTGAATGAACATGTGGAATGTGATGCTCTCTTTTTTACGTTATTGGAAAAAATGCAATTCGTAACTATGGATATCTGTTAAAAACCTCCTTGCATAGTTCATTTGATTTGATTTTTATGAAAATCCCGATGTTTAATGCATCAGTGAGCACATAATATTCGAAAATTATGCAAATGAGAAGAAAGTTCAAAGCCTTGGCCCCACTCTCCACCGTGTTGAATGGTTATTTTGGTGTGCGCGCCTTTTGGATAGTGTTACTCTGAAGCCATGTGCGAAGTTTCATGAAAAAACTGTTGGCAGAAGTAGCAAAAACCGTCCATTAAACAAACCCTCATTTCATATTTGTGAAAATTTTGACTTCTTCTCTCATAGACTTGTGTACATTATGAGTGCATATGTTTAAGAATAAGTAAACCCTCATTCAATATGGTGGAACTTTTTTTCAAGGCTGTCTTTAGCAATGTCATTTGGCAGTAAAGTTTATTAACCTATGGGCGGAATTCTGTGCAAGAATGAAATCAATATGTTTATTCATGGATGAGTGAGCACGCATCAAAGTGGGAAAATTGGTATTTTCAATGTCACAGACTCATTTTAAAGGGACATAAAGTGCATATTGAGGGCAAATTCGGTTTCAAATGTTTTTGTTTTATCATCCATCATTTCTATCACCACACACTTTTCGAACTTAAAACATTTTCATGGTTGAGCGAGCACATTCGAAAACTTAGGAATGAATACTCTTTATACGGCATAAATGTATTCTTTTCGTAACAATTTTTCATGATCAGTTTAATTTATGGGCAAATTAGTGGTGGACCCAGAATGTTAAATGGGGGAGGGGCCTATAATCGGGGGGAGCCACCAACATTTTCAAATTTTAACATGATCTATAGCAAGTTGTAAAGGATACTACCATAACCCCCTATGATGATACGTCACAATACAGGGGCCGCGGAACGGTTTTCAAAGTGGGGGGGGGGGGAGGTGGGGGTAGCTGAGCCAAAAGTGGGAGGGTGGGGGCTGACGATGCAAAAATCACAATCGTATGGTCATTTTTACATTTTTGTACATGCTTTTTGAAAAAAGTGGGGGGGGGCTGAACCCCCTCACCCTGCTTCCGCGGCCCCTGCAATACAATGTGCTCACTCAACCATGAACATACGATATCAAAATTGTGTGTGGAGTGGCTAAATGATGGATAGTAAACCAGTATAACACCATAAAATTCACCTAAAAAACAACTTTTGTCCAACATTGTATTTGCACAATCTGAAACACGACTCTTGTGACTTTCAAAAATGGTCATTTTTAATTCAATCTTTGATTATTCATGCATGACTCAACCGATCAATTTGATATTTCTTCAGGAGTTGCCTAATGAGTGTAAAAATCCACCTACGAAATATCATATCTCAAAGTAATTCCTTTCAAAAGTTACAGCAATTTGATTTAGGGGGGACTTACTTTTTTTGTTGTGTATATATATCATGCATGTTAATTTTTGAAACAACCGCGTCTGGAATAAAGACTTTGGGCTCATATTATCATTTTGAAACAACCGGGTCTGGAATAAAGACTTTGGATTTATATTATAACTTTTGAAAAAACCGGGTTTGGAATAAAGACTTTGGACTTATATTATAATTTGTTAATTAACCGGGTCAGGAAATGAGACTTTGCACGTTTGTGCTAAATGAACGCATTACTATACGATTTTAGCTTAGAACGGATTTGCCAAAAATCCCTTCAAATTTATTACATTTGTGGGTAAAGTCATTATTACATTTGTGGGCGATCAAAATTTATTACATTTGTGGGTAAAGTGCATTATTACATTTGTGGGTGAAATTATTACATTTGTGGGTAAAGTGTTATTACATTTGTGGGCGTTATTACATTTGTGGGTAAAGTGTTATTACATTTGTGGGCGTTATTACATTTGTGGGCGATTATTACATTTGTGGGTGTAACACCCCCCCCCCCTTCCTCCTTAGGCCTCACTAATGTACATCGAAACTCCATTTATATGTCTTTGGGCCTATCACTATTATTGTCATTTATCTATTTATTCGGTTTTGAAACTGTGTATGCACGGGGATTTTTTGGTGTGTGTGTGTGGGGGGGGGGGGTTCAATGCAGCAAATATTAAATACCTCGTTGAAAACCAAGGATGACGTCATTGTTTTTTTTTTGCACAACGGTCATGTAGGGTGTGCATTTATGACATTCGTGATAAATAACCTCAACAATGATGATGATAATCATAATGATAACAGTTATGTCTCCAAACTATTGACAAGCTGCGTCTTTTTGCAAATATACAGTGCGTATCAAAAAAGTTTACATTTTGAAAAAGTCCTGTGAAATTATAATTTTGTAACATCCTGAAGATTTTTCCACATTTTAACATTGGTAAAAGACCCATTAAAGCAAATGACGATATAACTGTCGATAAGTATTTCCACTTGAGTGAGCACCACTTACTTTTGAAAAGTTAGTGAAAAATTGTTTGCGCAGAACTTTGAAATAGTTATGCGAATAAAAATAGACCTTAATCATGAAGAACACATAGAATTTAGCAAGTACAACTGATTTGAAGATACCTTCTACCTTGTTTGACTTGTTTCCTTGCCCAAAACACTTCGAAGAGTGCATTTCGCCCCACCCCACTCCCCCACACACCGAGGCCATCGTGACGATATTTGCTTTACACTGAGCTGTGATTTACATGGAATGGCTTAAGCTTGATTTTCAGTTTGTTAATCATTGCAAAGTTTGGGAAAAGTGTGAAGAAACAAGATTAAATGAAATGTAAACCCACTTTCAACGATAAAAACTTAGTGAAAAAAATGCTGGAGATGTCTGATATAAACTTTTGTTCAGATTCAGTTATGTCCTCAGATCCAGCTGGCACAAATAGGGTAAAGGTTGTGCTTAATAAGTGTTGAAATTTCAATTTGGGTGGCAAAATTGTTACAAAATGCTTGAATGTATCCGTTTTATTTCAATTGACTAAAAGTGCAAGGGAAATGTATGATAAATCTTTCGTATGGTAAGTATGATTTCGCCCTTTCCCTTGACACAGCATTCAAACGAGCATTTATGCGCAAACAGATTTCTGCGAACCTTGCAGAAATGGACAGTGCTCAATCAAGTGCAACATTCTGACAAAACTTTCACTTTCATTGGATATATGAGACCCAAACCCAAGATTATATGTGAAAAAATCACCCACATGTTGTATATTTTTTAATTCCCAGGGCTTTTCAAAGTGTAAACTTTTTTTGATACGCAGTGTATAATAGTAAATATGCATAATAATTTATTATTGATTATCAAAACCAACTGTAAACAGTGTGGAAGTATTAAGGCCACAACAAGATATCGATCGAGAACAGCGTTTTGCGATATCAAGAGAGAAAGTAAGAGGTTAATTACATGTACAAATCATGTCAACTCCACTCACTATACTCTTTTATTTATGCAAAAAAAAGTCCCCCTAAATAAAATTGCTGTAACTTTTGAACATAATAATTTTGAAATATGATTTTACGTAGGTGGATTTTTTTACAGTCATTAGGCAACTCCTGGTGAAAAATGAGATTGATCAGTTGAGTCATGCATGAGCAATCAAAGATTGAATTAAAAATGTCAACTTTTGAAAGTCACAAGAGTCGTTTTCCAGATTGTGTAAATACAAAGTTGGGCAAAGATTGTTTTTAGGTGAATTTTATGGTGTTAATGCTGTTTTAATATCAACCATTTAGCCAATCCACACTCAAATTTGATAATGTATGTCTATATTTGAGTGAGCACAATTTTGTGACGTATAATAGTGGTTTATGGTATATCCTCTACAACTTGTTAAAACATGTTAAAATTTGAAAATGTTCGCGGCTCCCCCAATAACTCGGCCCCTCCCCATTCTAAATTGCTGGATCCACTACTGATTTGTCCATAAATTCAACTGATCCTGAGAATTTTTTAGGAAAAGAATACATTTATGCAGTATAAGAGTGTTCTTTCGCAGGTTTTCGTATAAGCTCGTTAAACCATGAAAAAAAGGTTCATTTAGTGTGTGGTGATAAAAATGATGGATGATAAAAAATAACAGCAATTAAGTCACATTTGAAATCGAATATGCCCCCCCCCCCCATTATTCACTTTATTACCCCTCAAAATGAGTCTGTAATATATTGAAAATGACCCTTTTCCCAATTTAATGCGTGCTCACCTAT
Source organism: Lytechinus variegatus (assembly GCF_018143015.1). NCBI lineage: Eukaryota > Metazoa > Echinodermata > Echinoidea > Temnopleuroida > Toxopneustidae > Lytechinus > Lytechinus variegatus. The sequence goes on along the minus strand of NC_054744.1, from coordinate 32,061,582 downwards.
CCATAAAAAATAGATTTCAATTTTGCACAAAATTCTGCCCATAGGTTAATAAACATTACTGCCAAATGACACATTGCTGAAGACACCGTTGAAAGAAAGGTCCACCAAATGGAACAAGGGATTAGTAATTCTTTAACATTTGAAAAGCTCACTTGCAAAAGGGTCCATTTTTCATCAAATTTGATTTTTTTTGTGTGTATCAGTGTATAGATGTTCAGTAGCTCTATTAGCCTATAATCTAAGCGGAGGCTGCAGTTATTGTCTTTGCGGCTATGCTGAACGCAAGCAATACGTCTGATCTGGCAAGGACTACGCATTGTGACTGTGGCTGCTAACGCAGTTAGCCACAATGTATAGTCTTCACCAGATCAGATGTATCACTTACGTTCAGCATAACAGCAAAGACAATTACTGCAGCGTCCACCTAGATTATAGGTTATTGTTCTATAAGATAATACCAAGCAACAACGGACGCGCACAGGATACGATTTTTTTTAGCTCGGAATTTTCTGGATTAATATTGCTTTTTAAGTCATCATTTCGATCATTTCAAAGGTCTTGAGAATTCGCCGTCGAATACTATACTCCCTTGATCAGTTTTTGGATTATTTTCTCTGCCATTTGGACATCATGCCTAACAGTACTACAGGGAAAAGGAAAGCTGCTACAAAAAAGAAGACTGTGGTCGACAATCCCTATCAACCGCTAACCGGAGCTTCGGGGGAAGTTTGTATCAGTGATTGCGACGATTCGGAGGGCAATTCGGCTGCTTACCCAACCCTATCAACGCTTTCAAATTCAAATTCGCCGGATGGTATGAAGAGTGATTTAACTAACAAAGTGATTATTGCCTTACGCTCCCCAACTGTAGTCAAGGAGATCGTTGACGCGATATACACAACAATCTACGAAAAGATTGCAAATGAACTTCATTTAATCGGTCATTTCAAATGGATATGAAGAAGACCGAAGAGAAAATAGCTTGCTTATCAGCCTGTTCTGACTCTTTGAAAAAAAGGATTGCAGATATGGAATCACTGATTGAAGACCAGGAGCAATACACAAGAAGGCAGTGTCTACGGATCTATGGCGTGAAAGAAAGAGTTAATGAAAATACTGATGACCTTGTCCTAGACATAGCTAAAAGGATCAACGTTGCTATTGACACTCGTGACATCGATAGAAGTCATCGCATCCGCTCCAGGTTTGGAAATCAACCTACCAACCAGTCCTCAACATCGTCTGCTATGTCTGAACATCGTCCGAAACCAATCATAGTAAAGTTCTCAAGATATAAAGCCCGTCAATTCATGTATAGCTCGAAGTCTAGGTTAAAAAACTCTGGTATAGTTATTAGAGAGGATCTCACATCTCGTTGACTGGACCTTTCTCCAAAACTTTGAAGCATCCGAACACGAAATACACATGGTCTAACGATGGTAGGATCTTCTCGCTCACCAAAACTGGCCAGAAGGTGTCAATAAGGAATGCCTCCGACATTGAACGTCTTGGTACGTAGAACCATCTCAGACTTGAAATTTAGTTGTTAGTGATTTTTCCTTCTTACATGGACACGTTAGATATCATCAATCAACTTAATGAGAGAGATTTTTCGCCTATAACTGAAGAAGAAGAAGATGACTGTGACTTTGTCTTTGTTCAAAATACACACTGTAAATATTTTAATGAAGATCTTTTTCATAAGAATAGTCGTACTGTCTCAACGAGACAATTTAAATTTTGATAGCATTTGTGCATATTTAATGTCTTTGAATTATCCTTTCTCCTTGATTGGAATATCTGAAACTTGGATGAATAACAAACCTGACATATTTTCTCTTCCTGGATATACATTTTGTCAATCGGCTCGTTTATCAGGAAAAGGTGGAGGAGTGGCATTTTTTATAAATAGTAAACTAAAATATCGAATTTTAGACAATATAGATTTTGATATTGATGGTGTAGAATCGTTATTCGTTGAAATTTCTCATACCAAAGTCATCGGAGTTGTTTATCGTAAACCTTCAAGCAGCATTGTCGATTTCATAAGTAACTTCGAAAAAATATTACACTCTCCGTTATTAACTCACAAGTCATGTTACATCATGGGTGATTTTAATTTGAATCTTTTGAATGTTAAAAGCGTTTCAAACGTTAATAATTTCTTGAATATGTTCTTCTCCTTTGGATTTTTCCCCCTATTTGATAAACCTACCCGTATATCCGGTAGCACAGCTACCCTTCTCGATAACATTTTTACTAATGTAACAAATGAATCTATTCTCTCTGGTATTTGTGTTTCTGACTTTAATGATCATTTTCCAATTTTTCATACTTCGTCTTCTTTTGAGTCTGCAGAGGAATTTTATACCAAGAGTTTACAACGCAGCATCACTCCTTCATCTGTCACTTCTTTAACTAATGATCTGAATACAGTTGACTGGAATACGGTATTACAGTCAGAAGACGTTAATTCTGCTTATGATATATTTCTCTCTAAGTTTACATTTCTTTGTGATAAACATATGCCTCCTCTTAAGAATAAAAGGAGCAATCGTGCTAAAATTAAAAAGCCTTGGATGACTTCTCATATCATTAAATCTATAAAATTAAAAAACATGTTGTATGGTAAATTAAAACTAAATCCATCTCCTGGAAATGAACGCAAATATAAACAGTATCGTAACAAAGTGAACATTATGAAAAGGAGTGCGAAAAGAAGATACTACTTTGAAAAATTCAGAGCTGTAAAATCCGATTTACGAAAAACATGGAGTGTCGTAAATAATATTTTAAATAAGAATAAACATTCCTTTATTCAATCAATTCATTATAATGGTTGCTCTATTAATGACCAAAAGGAGATTGCAAATGTTTTCAATAACCATTTTGTAAATGTTGGCGCTAATCTTGTTGACTCGATTCCTGTTTCTAATTTATCATTTTCTTCTTTTTTGCGAGGGGACTTTGTTCAAAGTTTCTATTTCAAACCAGTCACTATGAATGAAATCTTGGTCATCGTTAACAAAATGCACAATGGGAACAGTTCTGGATATGATAATGTTAGCATACGCCTTTTAAAATCAGTAATAAAATCTTTGCTCATTCCATTAACTCATATTTTCAATTTGTCATTGCATACTGGAGTTTTTCCATCTGTTATGAAAATCGCAAAAATTATCCCTGTGTTTAAAAAGGGTGATGCAGATAACATTGACAATTATCGGCCGATCTCAATTTTACCTTCATTTTCTAAGATTCTTGAAAGGCTGGTTTTTAATAGACTCTCTAGTTTTTTACATGATTTCAATGTATTATGTTCTGACCAATATGGGTTTCGTAAAGATTTTTCAACAGGGTCTGCAATTCTTGATTTATATGATAAGATACTACGTTACGTTGACGTCAATAATCATGCAATATGTGTTTTCATTGATCTTTCGAAAGCCTTCGATACCATACCTCATGATATATTGTTAGCTAAATTACGTTTTTTACGGCGTCAGAGGTCTGCCTCTTGCTTGGTTTCATAGTTATCTGTCTGACAGAAAACAGTATACATCAATAAATTCTCATAATTCTTCTAATAAAACTATATTATATGGTGTGCCCCAAGGCTCTATCTTGGGGCCTCTGTTGTTTATCCTTTACATGAATGACTTTGGCTACTGCTCATCTTTCTGTAAATTTACATTTTTGCAGATGATACCACAATTCTTGCCTCTGATAAGAGTTTAGAAATTTTGACGGAAAAAATGAATTTGAATCTGAAATACGTGTATGAATGGTTGATCTGTAATAAACTTTCTTTAAATATATCGAAAACCAAATTTATTGTATTTAAAAATAGTAGAAAATCAACTCCTATGTATAATAATAATTCTATTTCTATCAACAATATTAGAATAGAACAATGTACAGTGTTTAATTACCTTGGTGTTCATTTAGACGACAACCTGTCTTGGGATTCTCATATATGTTTTATCACAAAAAAGTTTTCTCAGTGTGTTGGTATAATTAACCATTTAAGGTTTGTTCTCCTCTCCGCATTTTGTTTATGTTATACAATGCTTTCATCTTGCCATACATTATGTACTGTAATTCAGTCTGGGCAATGAAACATCCTTCTAAACTAACCAAGTTACATAGACTTCAGAAAATGGCATTAAGACTCTGTTCAAACTCTTCTTATCTTGCTCCTTCACAACCTTTATTTAAAAAATTCAATACTCTAAATATATATGACATCAACAAATTACAAATTGCTTCACTGATGCATCGTTTCTTTTCAAATTCACTGCCTCCTTACCTCCAACTTTTATTCAGTCTTAACAGCTCTATCTACAGTTATAATACACGAAGCTCTAATATGTTCCATCAATGGAAAGTTTCGTCACATTTGTTACATTGTTCTCTTCGTTATGTTGGTCCAAAAATTTGGAATACTTTACCTTCTTCTTTACAGTCTGTACGTTTTAATAATGCCTATAAAGCCTGTGTATAGCTTTGGTAAAGGGTCAATAGTGTGATTGATAATCGAATATCATCTAATATGACAGTCTTACTGAAGCGTAGAGACCGTTAGATATTTTTCCAACTGCACTTCTCTGAGAAAATTTCAAATATTCAAATCTTGGATATATAGCGCCCTCTCTCGGCGATGCTTGTTTTAAATTAAAAAAATGGGCATTCAAGCACTTATCTTATAAATTTAGTGATTAGATATCCAAAAGTTACAGACAAAGAACATATCTTGAAAGTTTCAGCCCATTCCATGATTTGGAATAGGATTTAATTGAAAGACAAAAACACACAGATATTTTAATTTGATCGGGTGACCCGATCAAGTTAAATTTCCATGTAAAATCGCCAAATTTATCCTGTAAACACATTTTCATTTCATATCCTCCACATCATAACTGTTATAGGGCATATCCATTCATATTAGCTAGCAATGAATTGGAATAGTGATAGGTGCATTTTGGTGGATTTACCAAAACTATACACAAGCTTTAAGAGGCTCTATAAAAGACATCTTCTCTCTTTTTATGATGCCTAATTGTAAATACGTTTAATTGTTGTTATTATTTATATCCCTTTCTTTTCTCAGTTTAACGGTCATCAATAATATACATTGCAGAGAGTTCTATACCGGCTTTTCTGTGGATTTAATACTTGGACCGTTGTTTGGCGCTAACCGCAGGTGAAACTGTTCACCCGTCGGGAGCGGCTGCATATTTCTATGGTGGTGTGTGGATCGCACGTGTGACTGTTGCTACGTCGGGTGTCTTAGTATGCTTGACGTGCTAGCGGCTTTTGAGTGCGATCTGCATTCTGCCTGGTATGTGCATTGGCTCCCGGCGGGTGGATGGAGACACTATGTCCGGGCGTTTTTCCATTGCAAAGCCTGTATACATGTAATAATGATTGTTGTGCGTTTTGGTGCATCCAATTCATCAAGCCTCATTGGCTTTTACGGATGCACCCTTTCCATTATTTTTTATTATACCTTGTACTTTATTATTTGTATGCTATGTATATTACATTTCCTATTTTGTATCGTTTTAATCGATTTGATATTTCCATTTTTACTTGTATATATATATGTATTTTAATGGAAATAAATAAATGAATGAATGAATGAATGAAAAATTTTGAAATTCCCAATAAAAGTGAACTAAAATGGGAAAGAAAAATCTTTTTTTTTTTCAAAAGGGGTTAGGTCCATTTCGGTTTAGTTACAAAAGTGTTAAGGTCCACACATATGAAGACAGGCAAATTTCTTTTAAACCAAATTTTATGATTTTAGTTTCGCATAAAAATATTGCAAGTTGAGAGAATAAAAAAATATATTTTCTTGGAGTGGACCTAACCCCTTTTTGCAACCAAATTCTTCAAAAGAGCTCATTTGTCAAAAGGGATTAGGTCCATTTTTCATGAATTTCATTGTTTTCTGTCTCAAACCTTTAAATTTGTACTCACTCCCATGATACCAAATAAAATTAGAAATACACAGGAAAACGTGAATAAAAGTGGCAAAGAAGAATCACTTTTTTAATCAAAAGATTTCAGTATGCTTGCAAAAGGGGCTAGGTCCACAATGATATATATATTTTTTAAATATATATAAAATTTAATATTCTCATAACAGGGTAGTACATCATGACAATTTAGTTTCTCATAAGAATATCGCAATAAGTGAGAATAAAAAAAAAACCATGTTTTTCCCCGAATGGTCCAAAGTGGACCTGGCCTTTTGCAGCCAAACTCTTCATAAACACCCACAGTGTATACAATTTTTATGATAGAGAAATTCAAATTTTAGCAAAAGGAATATGAGGGTTTGCTATATGGACGGTTTTTGTTACTGCTGCAAAACAGTTTTTTAATGAAACTTCGTACATGGCTTCAGAGTAACACCATGGTAACACTATCCAAAAGGTGCGCACAGCACAATAATCATTTGATACGGCACAAAATGGGGCTAAGGCCTTGAACTTTCTTCTCATTTGCAAAATTTTCGAATATTGTGTGCTCACTGAGGCATTAGACATCTGGTTTTTCATAAAAATCAAATCAAGTGAACTATTCAAGAAGGTTTGTAACAGATATTCATATTTAACAATCCCATATTTTCCAATAACTTAAAAAGAGCAAATCGCATTTCACATATTAATTCAAGCGTTAATATTTAATTAAACACCTTTGAATCATTGAAACATGATAATTGTTCATGAACATAACGAAAAAAAAATGAGAAAAGATCATTTCAATCACCAAAATGACACAATACTTGCCTATGATATTTGAAAATCGCATTTTTGTTTTCATTAAATGTTCATACGTTTAAAATGTATTTTAAAAATAACAGAATGTAAAATATTTTAGAAATCAATAAAATATCAAAGTGAAACATAATTGTCAAACTTTGCAATTAGATGAAACATCGCGGCATCGTACACACCAAGACTCAAAGCGAAAGCTAACACCTAGATTTATGAAAAGTCAACAACTTGTTCCTCCGATTACATCTCAAAATCATTAATCTGAGAATCCAGAATATACTTATAAGAATTTCCCACCGATTTTGTGATTATTATGCTTGAAAAACGGTTCATCATGTGAGATTGTTTGCACCATTGAGAACCCAGACGGAAAAACCAGTTCCACTGGACCAGTTGGACCAGTATAATTTTAACTGGCAACTCTGGAAATTGGAACATCGGTTTACTGATCTAACTGGTCATACTGGTCCAGTTAAAATTAAACTTGTCTTGAATTACTGGAATTTTATACTGGTCTTCATACTGGTATCCAATTTCAGCTGGTCTTTACTGGTATTTTCTGCTGGTCTGACTGGTCCTCTAACTGGTCGAACTGGTCCTCGTACTATAGTCTTATTGGATCATATTTATTACATGCATTTGGTTTGTTATATACCATGGTCTGTGAAATGTGACGGAAAAGATGGTTAGTAAATTAATCTTTCTGCTGTTATTTTAAATGTGATGTATGAAATTACACATTTTCATTGTCAATTAGCTCACGCACTTATTTAGAAAGTTTTTAAACAACAATGAATGCCATTGCAAGGATATTCTATTCTAAATCCTGATTTTTCTTTTAAAAAAGGTATATGCAAATGAGGAAACAACGTGATCAGCATTATCATAATTACTGGTATTACTGGTCTTGACCAGTTCAATTTCAAACAATGAATTACTTTAGACCAGTTGACTGTATCAGAGGAATATATCTTGCTTTGACCTTAATCATTTAAAAAAGGAAATAATTATTTTAATGAAAATGTTAATACTTGATAATCATAATAATATTAATAATAATAATTACAGTATCAATAACAAAGATAACAGTAATAAGAATGAGAACAACAATCATAATAATCATAATAATTATGATAGTTATAGAAAGAATGATGATAACAATGATAAATGATAACGGTAATAACTTTCTCTGAATTGCAAGATTAATTTTCCATAATTCGTCATATGATCTGACTTGAAATTCATTATTTATTGGACCAGTACAACACCAGTTTGATGAAAAACAATTTAACTGGTATTACTACTTTGTTTGAACTGGTCTCCAGTTGATTTTTACTGGTCCAGTTAAAAATCAACTGGTCTAGTAAACATATACTGGAAACCAGTAAAAATCTACTGGAAACCATTTATTGGACCAGTAGCATCAGTTTGATGAAAAACAATTTAACTGGTATTACTAATTGCTTCAACTGGAATGCAGTTGTTGGAACTGGTCTCCAGTTGATTTTTACTGGTCCAGTTAAAAATCAACTGGCCCAGTAAAGTATACTGGAAACCAGTAAAAAAAATTGCTGGTCTTACTGGTTATTCCTTCTGGAAATTTGCTCCGATCCTCCATGCATAGCTTGTATAGCCTGCTACACACAGGCAGGAGGCCAGTTCGTTTGCAATGTTAGCAAGAAAATCACCGCCGAACTTGCAAAAGTTTACAGTTATGGATTTAATGGTTGTCTCGGCTTCGTCATCTGTTGGTTATGTAATGAAAATTCGTCACTTTTAAATGTATTAATACATTTTGTTCAATATTTTGAAATACGGGACAAATAGGCGTCCCGGAAAGGGTTTGTCGGGACACCGGGACAAAGGAGTAAAATACGGGACAATCCCGGAAATACGGGACGTCTGGTCACCCTGATGCAGGGTGTGCATTTATGACGTTCGTGATAAATAACAACAACAATATGTGGATAATTATGATAACAATTAGGTCTCCAAACTATTGACAATTTATCAACTCGCCCACTTGCTGCGTCTTCTTCCATACATATAATAGTAAATATGCAATATTGATTATTAAAACCAAATATGAATTGTGATGATCGAAGTATTTGTAGGTTAGTGTCACAACAAGTTATCAATCGAGAACAGCGTTTAGCGATTGTTCTGCAGTATGAACTCAGTTACAAGTACAATTTCACGTCAGCTCCATTCACTGTGCTCTTTTATTGTATCTATTTTATGAATTTATTCATTTTTTCATTGAGGGGAGAGGGAATGACCCCCGGAATTCGAAATTTCAGCTCAATGCACTCCTTTTACTCCTCTCATTGTGCGGATCGGATTTACTCCACTGTTCTTTCTCAAGTTCAGAGTCGCGTGCCTTGAATAACATGAAGTCTAGCATTTGGAAACGTTCTTGGTGGGTTATTTGGTAGAACCATAGAGCTATTATACAATGTAGCTCCATGGTACAACAGTAAACTACCAGGACAGCCAACGCGGCAATCAGAAGAACGCCGGACACAGGAATTAGGTACTGCATCATAACGAGCTTGCTACAGGCTTCACGTGGACTTTCTTGTCCACATGAGTTTCTTTTTGATTGTTCAGGATAAAGTGTTGAAGATACAGTCGTACCCGTCGAAACTGCAGAGGGGTACGATATTTCACTTTAAAGCACATGTAGGCCGACCTTTCTTGGAATAACAGTTAACAAAGACTCAGGTAAAGTTCCATTTGCGTTTACCGAGCATATCACCATGACACTCTCATCTTTCACCTCGACATTCAGTATCTTTAACATCGACGAGGTAGTAGTTTGCGTTCTTGATGGCGTAATATGACGTGAAAATCTCCATTCATATTCAGCCATTCTCTCCCTAAAAATGCACTCAAATATAACATCGTCTCCCTCTGTAACTTGATTTAATATCGGTGTTATTCAAATGGGATTGTTAAGTGTTATGCTATCAGCTACACAGGCTGAGGAGACATTTTGATTAATACAGTATAGTACTCGGATATGGAGTCGACATTCCCGACCTTTCGTTTGAGGACGCGGACGCTAATTTACAACGGTAGTTGATTTTGGAAGAGACTTTTTGGGCCCGTCGTAAAACTCTGGCCGGCAATGCAATTTTTTTTTTCGTTTCGCATCTGCGACGGAAACGTTCAATATGCGTTTCGTGTGCAAAATTCTGGTTGCTACTATGGTAACAGCGATATATCCGATTGAGGACGACTTTCCAAAGCCACATTTGACTCCTCCTAGAGCTCGAGAGGCCGCCCGGGGGGCCCACTTCCATTGATTAGTGGATACCAAGAGCGACCACGCGTAAAAGGGGACAGAGTGGGCAAGTACATTACGTATAGACCTATGTAGCGTTATAAGGGTGTCAAAACGATGTTTAAAATGCTGAAAAAGGGATACATATCCAATACTTGTAGGGTGTCACAATCCAAACACTAATTAAGAGATGCATTTTCATAATATGAAAAAGACTTACTTCCATTGTTTAGGGTTCTTTTCGAAACCCCATTGTCGCGCCTGGTATCCACTCATCAATGGAAGTGGTCCCCCCGGAATTTGAATCTAATCCCCATTTCTGGGGAAAGTAAAACATAATGCCCATTACATCGTGTGCTAGAGGCATATCGTTTGTGTAGAAAGCGTACACAATAGAACAAAGAAACCCGTTAGCTCAAACCATGGACCCAATAGGGTCCGTGCTTAAACGTATTGTACATGTATATGATGTGTACAGAAATGGTTTCGGCTAGAGAGGTTGATCTGACCCATGAAATCAATTGCCAGTGATCCACCAATAATCCACATTAAATGCAATATCGATTCGATGGACTGTAATGATCTATATCTAAGCCTTCATTCAGTAGGTTTTTCCTCATTCAATATGTACTCGATCTGTTTGAAAAACCACTTTCTTATCCATGTCATAATCTATTTTAGGTCCTGCATTTCGAATATCTCCAGCCATCAGTCATAATATACATGTATGTATGGTGCGGGTGTCGCGGGAAAGGATTTTGCACACGAAAAGCAGATCTGTAGGGCCTGTAACCCCCCTGTAACAAAAAGCTTAGCATTGATCGTACAGCAGTTTTCTACGTTTGATTCTATTGACTATAATGTACAATCAATCTTAAAAATCAAGTGTATGATTAAGCGTTAACTTTTGTGTTAGGAGACCCCAATATTAGCGTCGGTGAAGATTGCGAAAGGTCCCAATTCTCAAGCTCTATACGGGTTATGATCCTGTCAGCGAGAGTAATGTCAGGGGTGATCCGAGTATTATTGTTCTGAAGGAACAGTTTCGTGTTATTTTCAATTTCTGTGGGGAATCCGTGTAAGTTAAAATTTGTACAGATAAAATCAAAAGTCAAGTTTCCATTTGTAGGCACGTGTCTCACTAGACATGGTGAAACTAATGAATTGAATTCGATAGAAATTAGAAAATACATTTCTGTCACGACTTGTCTGTCGTCTTTAATAATCAATTTCTTCACATTTGTATCTGAATTCCCCGGGATCTGTTGCGCTGATCTATGCGATGCCATTGACACATTCTTTATTATTACCCACTAACTGATGTCCATATAAAATGATTTCCCATCTGCCGATTCTCGGAGTGACTACACATTCGGCCACCTTGACATACATTTCTCCATATAGATATTTCCAGGATATTCTTCTCGGTCGAAAGGGGTTGTGGTGTGTGTGTGTGTGTGGGGGGGGGGGTGCTCAGTGTTGCAAATATCAAATCACTCAATGAAAAACAAGGATGACGGCATTGATTTTCTTATTAGCATAAGGATCATGCAGGGTGTCCATTTATGAGATTCGTGATAAATAACAACAAAAATGATGATCATAATTATAATGATAATATTGTCTCCAAACTATAGAAAACTTACTCTCTCGCTCGCTTGCTGAGTCTTCTTGTACATTATAGTAAATATGCATAATTGATTATCAAACCAACTGTAAAGTGTAATGATGTAGGCCTAAGTATTTGTAGGTTAATGCCACTACAATATATCAATCGACAACAACGCTTCGCGATATCAACAGAGAAAGTAAGAGATCAGTTGCATGTACAATTTCACGTCAACTCCATTCACTGTCCCTTTTTTTTTGGGGGGGGGAGAAGAGGGAATGACCCCTATAATTCGAAATTTCAGCTCAATGCATTCCTTTCACTCTTCCCATTGTTCGAATCGGATCCGATCCACTGTTCTTTCTCAGGTTTGTTGAATAACATGAAGTCTAGCATTTGGAAACGTTCTTGTTGGGTTCTTTGGTAAAACAGTAAACTACCAGGACAGCCAACGCGGCAATCAGAAGAACGCCGGACACAGGGACTAGGAACTGCATCATATCGAGCTTGCTACAGGCTTCACGTGCAATTTCTTGTCCACATGAGTTTATTTTTGATAGGTTAGGATACTGTGTTACATATACAGGCATTTCCGTCAAAACTGCAATGGGGTACGATGTCTCGCTTGATGTTAACTGACGTGGTCTAGGAATGACTTCCAAAAAAGCCTCAGAGTAAAGTATAGTTCCATTTACGTTTACTGAGCATATCACCGTGACACCCTTATCTTTCACCTCGACATCCAGTATTTTGAACATAGACGAGAACATGGTTGGTGTTCGTGATGGCGTGATACGACGTGATATTCTCCAGTCATATTCTACAGCCATTGCCTCCCTAAATATGCACTCAAATGTAGCATTGTCTCCCTCTGTAACTTGATTTACTATCGGTGTTATCCCTATTGGATTGTTAAGCGTTATGCTATCAGCTACACAGGCTGACGAGACATTTTGATTAATACAGTAGTACTCGGATATGGAGTCGACGTTCTCAAGCTCTATACGTGCAATGATTCGGTAAGCCAGAGTAATGTCAGGGGTTACCCTAGTATTATTTTTCCGAAAGAACAGTTTCGTGTTATTTTCAACTTCTGTGGAGACTCCGTGTTGGTGAAAATATGTACAGATAAAGTCAAAAGTCAAGTTTCTGCTTAGAGGTACATGCTTCGCTATACATGGTGAAACTGATGAATTGAATTCGATAGAAATGAGAAAATATGTTTCTGTTACGACAAATCCGTCGTCTTCATCCATTTCTTCACATTTGTAGCTGAATTCCCCTGGATTTGTTGCGTTCATGTATGCGATACCATTGTCACATTCGTTTTCATTACCGATTAACTGATGTCCATATAAAATGTTTTCCCATCTGCTGATTGGAGGAGTGACTACACATTCGGCGACCTGGACATAAACGTCTTTATTTGAATATTTCCAGGATATTCTTCCTGGTTGAAAATGGTTAGCTGGTTGTTCAAAGCATTTCAATCCAATCATTTCTCCTACATTGCCGGTAATGGTTTTGTTTCGTATGATGGTATCTTTTGTGGCAAAGATGGGCACAACAAGGAACACAAGGAGATAATCAAATGCTGCCATAATGTACAAGCTGGATAGATATATATGAATATATCTAGTCCAAAATTGATAGAGAGGACTTGACAAAACTGCGACGTACATACACACTATAGGACATAGATGAGGAAAGATATACTGAATAAAATAATCGAACAATACTCATCAAAGATAGGCCGACAATAGATAGCATGAACATAATATATACTGCAATATAAAAAGTATATAATCACCCCCTTTCTCCTTAGGTTTAATGAATGTACATCGAAACTCCATTTATATTTCATTGGTCCTATCACTATCATTGCCATTAATATCTACTTTATTTGGTTTTGAAACTGTGACTGCGCGTCTATTGTCCATTTATCAATCTTTAATAGGATCTCATTTGATATATTGTAATATTGTGTGGGGAGGATGTTCTTCAACACGTCTCAATAGACTCTTTTTGTTGCAGAAACGGGTAATACGCGTCATTACAAACTCAGCTCCCTTTACACATACCAATCCCTTATTTTTTAAATTCAGACAACTGAAAATTCAGGATATTCATAAATTACAAGTTGCAATCTTTATGTTTTCTTATTTACACAATATCCTACCTAAATTTTTAAATGATTGTTTTCAAGAGAATAATTTAAATGTTCCTTACACAACCAGACAGTCAAATCACATCCGTGTTCCTAAATTAAAATATGAGTTTTCTCGGTCCACAATCATTTTCACTGGTCCAAAGCTATGGAACTGTTTAGATTCTGATATGAAAAGTTGCCCTACATTGTCTAGGTTTAAGAAGATGTACATAAATAATCTAATTAATTCTTATACTCCCTGATTTTGCTTCTATTTTTAATTTTTGAATAACTTTATTGCTTTATGTTTGTTTATTTGCTTGTTTGTTTATGATCAGTCATACGTTATCTTTATATGTTGGGGACAAGCCTTTGATAGGCCCCACACTGTTAGAAAAAATAAAAGAAGTTCCTGCAGCAGAGTCTCGAGAACACCTGTAATCTTACCGAATTGCGTAATAATCATTCTGTAAATTTATAAAACAAGAATTTTTCTGCAATTTAATAGAACAGGTCTGTTTAAAAAGGGGGAAAAGGGTGTTTTATTCAAGGAAATTTGTAAGATTCCATACATCAAATACCAATTTCCTGTAAGATTACGCAATTCGGTAAGATTACAGGTGTTCTCGAGACTCTGCTGCAGGAACTTCTTCTATTTTTTATAACAGTGCAGGCCTTTGTTTGTCCCTCCACTTTTTAATATGCTGTTAATGTTCCGTACTTTGTTTATCCTTTTGTTTTGTACCAAATAAGTCTATGTATTGTATTATTCATTGTTCTTTGAATCACTTTGTGCAATTTTGATGTAATTTTTATTGAATCGTGGAAATGAAGTGAATTGAATTGCATCGAATTGTATGTATGGGTGCTCAGTGTTCCAAATATGTAATCACTCAATAAAAAACAAGGTAGGCGTCAATGCTTATCTCATATGCATAACGGCATGCAGGGTGTCCATTTGTTTCAGATAGTATTAGTAATCCAATGATTTTGTCCATAATAATCCTTACTTATATTTCATTTGTTGTAACATACAATTCCCCTATTCCTATTTAATATTGATGTTACATTGCTTTTATGTGTAATGATCCTAACCCTTTGATATCTTATGGTTAAACATACATTTATAACTGATTGCCATTTTTTTTTTAATTTTTCACTCGATTTTCTATTGTGCCAGGATTATTTCATTGTTCATTGTTTTTATCAGCTAATAAATTATACAATTAGTAGTATTAAAATTAGTTACTGTTCCTTTTAATAATTTGAAATATTTTAGTTTGATTAATATTACCATTTAAGTAACAATATTTGTTTATTTATGTTACTAAGTATTGTTATCTTTGATTTAGATTTTGACTATATTTTCATGTATGATGTGATGATTTGTGTTATTCTTTATGTTTTCATCAGGTCATTGATGAAAAACAGTTTTATACTGATATTTTGTACCTGATTAAATATGTTCTAATAAATAAATAAATAAATTATGAGCAGTGTCGGATCCAGGGGGGCACAGGGGGCACACGCCCCCCCCCCCCCCCCAACGCCTTTGGCACCGCTCAAAAAATAAGTGAAAGAAAGAAAAGGCGCCGCTTAAAAATTATACACTGATATAATATTAGCAACAATAAAGGAATGACTATCCCCCAGCAAAGCACAATCATATCATCTTCTTTATCTTTCTTTAAACAATCCTTTTCCAAACAACTTCGCCGGTTAAAAATAATCAGCAGTGCGCTGCCTGCATATAACTGGCGCCAATCAAGAATAATCGGCGCCTCGTGGTCCTAAATCGGCGCCAATTGTGAATTGCCGCTGCCTGAATCTTACGAGACGTTGGTAAATATAATCAGCACTACTTATTCTAAATCGGCGCCGGTCAAGACAAAAATCGGCGCTGCCTTTTTCTTAAAGGGGAATCCAACCCAAATAAAAACTTGCTTTAATAAGAAAAAGAAAAATCAGACAAGTCGATAGGTGAAAGTTTGATCAATATTGGACAAACAACAAAAAAGTTATGAATTTTTAAATGTTGTAAATATTGGTAATCACTATACCCATGGAGACTTCAAATTGGCCGCATATGGGATGTCATAGTGATGTAAGGCAAGGACTACTCTTCCATGTACTCCAATACATATTATGGCTAAAATGTCATTTTTCCAAAAAGTTTTATTTTGAATTGTATTTTTCGTTCATGAGGACATTAAACAATATACTGCCTGGATTATATTTAGATTACTGCCCCAGGGGAATGGGTACTTAGGAGAAAACCACAAATCCCTGATAATAAAGTACATGGCCTATGGGAAAGTTGTCCTTGCCCCTTGTCATAATTTACTTACCCAGTTGCCAATTTGAAATCTATATTCTATTAGTGATCTCAATTTTAAAGCAGCTGTAACTTTCTTATTGCTTGTCCGATTTCTTTCAAACTTTCGCCATTCTATTTAATTTATTTTTCGCCTTCCCAACACAACATTTTATGGCCAAGCCTGGATTCCCCTTTAACAGTTAACATCATCGACCCCTCTCTTGTAGTACTGTCTGCTGCAAGCATGAAAGAATATACAATTCATAACAAGACTTTCTTATCTATTGGACTATGTAGGTTCCGATAATGTAAGAATAGGGGCAACTTTTGCATATTTTTAACTTGTTGCTATGTTTTTCCATTCTCAAGCAACTATTCAAGTGTTCCTATTGTTTCATTCGTTACCGTTTCTAATTTTAACCTTCAAACAATATAAATGGGTTAAAAATACATCCAATCAGTTGTGTTTACCTTGTTGCTAGGTTTTTGTTTATCTTGTTGCTAGGTAACATACCTTGGACATGTCACCAACCCTGTCTCATGCATATTCATTTGATCCTATATTGTGCACTTACTTTGATTTTCGACTGCTCATGCATATTCATGAGATCCTCTATTGTGCACTTACTTTGATTTTCGACTGCTCATGCATATTCATTAGACCCTCTATCGTGCACTTACTTTCATTTTCGACTGTTCATGCATATTCATTAGACCCTCTATTGTGCACCTACTTGGACTAGGAGGTCTCCCATTGTTCCCTTTGTTTATCCACGATACCCGTCTTTGTTCTACTCATGAATATTCATCCCGTGACGTCATCTTGCCATTCATACCCTCCATTGTTATGCAAATTAACTATTACGCCATCTTCCATTTTTATACTAATTTGCCCATTGTGCACTTAGTCAAAGTAAGTGTAGAATGGGCAAATTACCATAACAATTGAAGATTCTTCGCCATGTCTGGATGGAGGGAATAATCTCTTCGGTCAATACAGAGTCAACTCCGAATACAAAAACATTGATGGGAGGAAATAATCTCTACGGTCAATACAGAGTCAATTCCGATTACAAAAGCATGCTGGTATGAATGGACAGCATCAGACATATATAGTTGGTACTTAACCGGCGCCGATCAACAATAACCAGCGCCACCTTTTTCATCCATTGAATAACTTGTATTAAACGTTATTAACTTGTTTTCAATGCACCGGAACAATTGAAATCATTGCTCTCTCAGCAGGGGCGTTGCTGAAATTGATCAATATTTTGTTTGCATGTGTTACTTGAAAATAATTAACACTCCAGTGTGATCGTGTCAGGAAGCATAAGAAAGCAAATCCCGCGGATTGGTATAAGGAAATCAAAATCATGACTAATATGAAGGATAGTAATACTTTTATCACTGTTCCTGGTGTCGATAAGGACGACATCCCCGCAATAGCGAACAGGATCAATGACTTCTTCAGATCTGTGTCTAAAGATGTTCCAGCATTGAATGTTGGGAACCTACATGTTGCATACTTACCTGATCCCTCTCCACCACCTAGCATCCAACCTTGGCATGTCTACCAGCAGCTGAAGATGAAGATTGGTAAAGCTGTTGGCCCAGACATGATGCCTTCTCGGATCATCAGAGAATTTTCGTGTGAACTCAGTATCCCCTTGGTCCATATCTTCAATACCTCACTCGCTGAAGGTGCCGTTCCGAAGCTGTGGAAGAGAGCTGTAGTTGTCCCTGTGCCTAAAACATCCCCTGCTACTATCGACAAGCTCCGTCCAATCTCCTTGACTGACACCTTCGCTAAGGTGTTTGAAGGTTTTGTGTCGAGATGGCTGATGCAAGTAATTGGAAAGGAACTCGACAAAGGGGTTATCAACGACACACTGTTTAGTAGATATGCTGCACTGCCTCTTCAATCATGCAGAAAAGGGTAAAGCAGTGTCTACTCTTGTGATGACAGACTTCCACAAGGCTTTTGACCGCATAGATCACACGGTTGCCATTCAAAAGATGATCTCACTTGGCATCAAACCCACATTGATCCGCTGGATAGCCGATTTTCTTGCAGAACGGACTCAGTGTGTTCGGTACAGGGGTGTTAAGTCAGAGTGGGTGACCCTTAATGCAGGAGTACCTCAAGGAACTTAACTTGGACCCATTGTGTTCCTTATCGTTATCAATAATGCCCTGCATGACAGTGATAATGCATATTGGAAATATGTTGATGATGTGACTGTGGTTGATACAAGATTTGCAGGAGATCAACCAGATGTCTTGGAAAGGATACTGCACAATTTTGTTGAATGGTCCACATCTAATGGAATGTCTCTAAATCCTGCCAAATGTGAAAGTATGCAGGTGTGCTTTATGAAAAAGCCACCCGAACCAGCGTTACTAGCGATACACGGCCAGCCATTGAAGCAATCTGTGTCTGTCAAATTACTGGGAGTTCATATTCGTAGTGATTTGAAGTGGAATGACCATGTCGACTTCATGATAAAACGTAGTAATGGAAGGATACATATTATTAGGATCCTAAAAGGACACGGATTGCCAACTGAGGACCTTTGTACTATCTACATGGGCTTCCTCAGACCCCTATTAGATTAGAGTACGCCTGCCCAGTGTGGAATGGAGGACTAACTAAACAACAAGTGACTCGTCTAGAGAGGGTGCAGAAAAGATCCCTGAAAATAATCTTGGGACACAATTTTCAGTCATATGATTCTGCTTTGAATGTATTAAACCTCCCCTCTCTTGCAGACAGAAGAAAGGCACTGTGTTTGACTTTTGCTGAAAGACTGATTTCAAATGAGAGGGTATCATATCTTATACCCCTTCCTAAGAACACCAGAACTTTGCGCAAATCAAACACAAGAGAACAATTAAAATGTAGAACTAATAGATTTTGGAACAGTTCCATCCCGTACTTGATCGACCTCCTAAATTCTCAATCATGACTTATAATTAACCCACATCTATAGTATGGTATTTCTCTGACTGCTGCTCTTGTCAATTGATTTTTTTTAATCATTAGTATGTCACATTATTTATATAATATGTACTCTATTTCTACTTGCAATTACGAACATTAGTCAATTATTCTCACCACTTGTATACAATCATTGTTTTTAAGTACTGTAGATGACATAAATATACTGTTTGAAATGCTTATAGAATTAGCAAATTTATATATAATCAAAATATATGATCTTCTATTATTGTATTGCACAAGAATTGAAAGTTTTTTTAGAGGTAATTTTTCTTCCGCATATGTACATGTGCGGATATAAATCCATAACTCTTAAATTTGACACTTTTATTCCAATATTCTTACTAAATGATGGACTCGTATGATCTCTATGTTGTATTCCTTTCCCTTCCTTGCAACTCTTTTCTTCTTGTTGTTTGTCTTTCTCTATCCATATTTCTCCCTCTCTTTTTTATCCATCCCTCTTCCTCTCTTTCTTCGAAATGTTGAATTGTAAATACTACTGCTTTTTTCTTAATGTACAATTCGGTAAATGATAATGGACCACTATACCAATATGTGTTTAGGATAATATTTTACTTTCGAATTCTTCTAACTTTGTTTATTCTTACGTACACTTCATATTTTTACCTGTTTCATAATGTTTGTACCTTCTTTTCTTCTGACTTTCTGCTCCACTCCTTCCCTTCACTCCCCGTCTCTCTCTCTATCTGCCTCTCCTCCTTCCAAACTATCTCTTACCTTTCCAAAATTCCACAACAATACCATGCTTTATCCGTATTATTTATTTTGTAATTATCTGTGTTATTGTTTGAATATTTTTTGTGTCTTTATTACCTTGTGAATACATCGCAATTCGGCCTTAGCCGCGATGATGTCTTGATTTTTATTAATAAACCATTTATCTATCTATCATGCGTGAGATATTCATTACATAAGTTCACCAAAGTACCTTTCCAAAAGTTTCAAGATTGACATATTTAGAGAATTTCGACACATGCTGACAAATTCTAGTGTTTTTTTTTTCTGGATATATTTGGTTACTAACCTCGAGCCCCGATTCTCTCACATATTTTCCTTCTGTAGTGTCGCACCATCATGAGACTCTCCTTTGCATAGACAATTATATGCATATCACATCAGTTGATGAGTATCAAATAAAATCGAAGAGAAGGAGTACTAATATTATGAAGATGATTCGATATTTTAGTCCAAAACTTTGCTAAAATCCGTTGCTAATACCGGGAGTGTATAACCATGGGTGTCGATCGTTATTCTTGGTTTGGGGGATGATTGACACAAATGTCCTGTGGATGGGGATCTTTCAACATTACCCCCACTAAAATCACAAGTTAGGACATTTGGGAGTGCTTAATATGCATGGTGTTCTAGGATTTTCCTTCATTGTTGCAGTATGATGTACTTGAAAATTTTTTGAAAATTCGATTTGTGTTACAAATAAGCCTATCCTGAACTCATACAAAAAAAATATACAAAAATTGTCTGGACCATGTACAAAGTGATCTGTTTATTGAGCATGATGTATACAACTTCTCTTTTAAATCTAACTCGACTGGCAATATTTTTGTCTTCTTAATGTATGATGATAAAATGCAGATTCGGACAAATTAAGACTAGCACAAATTACAAACTGTGTGGCTTCTCGTGCGCCATCGGGCTTGCCGTCATTCCTTAGACGATTTTAACCCTGGATTTTAACAACGGTTTTAAAATAATGCTTTATAAGTGCATGAAACAAAAACAAACATAAAAACAATAAAAACTCAACTGTCGTGTTATCAGTGTGTAATATCAGCTGATATATGTATTAAAAACGAAATTTACGTACCGCATGAGTGTGCTCATATAGAATGCAAAACTGTCACCCCTTTCCAAACTCAAAACAGAATTCCTTTTGCCAAAATAAGAAAAAACAATCAAGTTTGTTATTCAAGTCCATAACCATGATAACAATAACAAGAATAACATGCAAAAACATCATATCCGAAGATACGCTTCAAAAAGAAATGAATGATTACTCTTTCTGAAACCATTATTGATTTCACTTATTAAAACTTGTAAATATATCATCATATTATATTGAGCCACTGAACCTCAATTTTTTTTCATGAGAGGTATCTGATGGGGTCACATGATAACATGTTTAATATTAATTACATCCATCCCCCGGGGGGGGGGCACTTCCATTGACGAGTGGATACCATGCGCGACCATGAGGTCTCGAAAAGCACCCTAAACACGTATTATTATTACTAGCAGCAATTACCCGTGGCAGCACAGGGGGTAGGAGTCATTTTTCTTTATCAAAGTGTGTGAGGGGGGAGGGGGACATTCTTGTATGTACAGCTAGACTGCGTATTTACACTGAAAGCCGAGCAGTTTATTGATGAAATATATTTAGACAACTGATTTATAGCAGACTTCTCTTTCAACATAGATAGGATCGAGGTTCAATTAAGTTAAGCATCTTGGGTTGAACTGGAGGAAGAACTTCAATAATCATTACAGAGTGAAATCCAAATCTAACTATGAAATGGAAAAGTGTATTAGAACACGGTGTATTCATGAGCAGTCAAGATGCAATTATTGTGATATAGAAATGTTATGATTACATGTATTGGGTCGGAAATAAATATGTAAGTACATTGCACATGTACCTTACAATGCACATTAGACTGCAGTTGTTTGTAATTTTTAAATTAAAGGTTGCTCAATCATATATAAGTATGGCAGGATGTCGAAAAGAAGTGAGAGTGAGAGAAAGGGGGGGGGGGTGATAAAATGAGTGAGACAGAAACAGTGGTGGGAAAAATGAGTCAGACAGACAGTGAGGAAAATGAGAGACAGAGAATGGGAAAAATGAGAGACAGAGGGGAAAATGAATGACAGAGAGACAGAGGGGAAAATGAAAGAGACCCACACGGGGAAAATGAATGAGAGAGAGAGATAGTGGGGAAAATGAGAGAGACAGTGGGAAAATCAGAGAGAGAGATGAAGAGAGAGATAGAGAAATTAAAGAATACAAAAGAGCGAGATAGAGAGAGAGAGAGAAAAGGTTTTAGATGTTAATTGTGATAAAAAGATAAGATTTGTATGGCTTACATGGGCATTTTAATTTTTTTTTTAGAGGTTTTAGATATCTTTTTTTTACTGGTGGATCAAATAGTTATGCATTGAAATAATTGATAAAAATCTTAGAAAGTACACTGTAAATGTAGTATGGAATTATTGTGTCTTTTAAAAGTTATATGGGCATCTTCACTGATTATAATTTCATTCAAATAAATAACAATATTGATACGTGTATGTTAGATTATGTCTTTTTTCATAAAAATATCATGTTAATTAAAGGCAAGATATGCTACAACAGTATACAGATGAAAAGATCATAATATTTGAGATGGCATAATGCATAAGGTCCCGTATGTCTGTTATACACGGTATTGGCTGTTGAAGCGATAAACCATTTTTACACTGTATTATTCATATGTACATTTTTAATAAACATCTACATATGTACAACAGAGTTTTGTAGAATACATGTCAAACAAAATATGTGTAGCAAAAAAATGCCAGTGTTGCCAATTTGCAGAAGAAAATCTGATCAAATTTGCCTTTAAATAAAAGGGTTAATAGCAAATCTATTTAAGACAATTTTAATTTTGGGTTTTGGAACTTAGCACTGAGTTGATTATCTGACTCAACCAAACAACTTCATCATATGTTGGAATTTAGATTTACTGCGGCATCAATCATTCAATATAAATATTACATTTTACGTCAAAATACTAACCATGCACTGTTCAACTGTGTACAACAGAGCACTGGCACAGTTTGATTTTGGAGCGTTGAGTAGCAGGTAGCCCAATCTGTTAAAATATAGGATTAAATACAAAGGATGTGTTAATGAAACTGGGCAGAAACATTAGATGTAGACCCTCACCCCCCAGCAAACCCCCAGTCAACACTTGTTTTCAAAAAGCCAAGTCAGAATAGGGTTAACCTCTTTGTGACAACTGCCCACATTTTGTACGGTAACCACTGAGGACATCGGCCGATTACGGTATGTTGTTTACGTTTCAGCAGCGCTACACATGCAGCCAGCGCATGAGTGTAAGTACGTACCGTATACCGTGCTATGTATTTCGCTGACCCGAGAGAGGTAAACGGGATCGAATACTTCGAAGCTATACTCAGGGCTGCGAAAAGGAATGCCAAAAAGTTACGAATTGTAAAAAAAAATAAATAATGCGACCAAAATACCACAAACAACCCCCCTCATGACAATCTGTGAACAATTTAACCATGTTTAGAAAAAATTCCAGCTCGATTGAGTGGAAAACCACGGAGAAAAGCTGCTTCAAACAAACGGAAGGACACACAAGATTAGCCAAATTATAGTAAGGATTATGACTTATTATTTGTACTGCGCTTTTTTCCATTAGGCCCAGATCGCATTAATTAAATGTAATATTTAAAAACTACAAAGTACGAAAGAAATGAGTTTTTAATGACTTTTTTAAAACTGCTAATGATGGAGACTGTCTAATTATTAGTGGCAGGTCATTTCAGGATTTTGAAGCCGACGCCATAAAAGTTCTGTCACCAGCTAATGTACGAGTAAATGAATATGTGAGGCGAAGGTGATCACTGGCCGATCTAAAAGCTCTAGTTGGTGTATACAGATTCAAGCAGAATACTTAAATACTGTGGAGCCTGTTTATTCAGTATTTTGTAGACAATCAATCAAGAGTAATTTGAACGTAATTCTCTGTTTAAAAGGAAGCCAGTGAAGAGAATTAAAGAGTGGTTGGGATGGATGATCCCGGGAGACCTGTAAAATTAATCGTGCTGCCCAATTTTGTAGTCGTTGAACACGGACTAATTGATTAGAGAGGAATTGTAGAAAGGAGCCCATTGCAATAATCAATACGAGACAGAACCAATGAACGAACAGCATTGTGACAAGCAGACTGTTCAATGAACCTTCTAATTCTAGAAATGTTCCTTAAATAAAAAGTGACTGTGCTACAGATATGAGAGATATGGTACGACAATTACATGCGGGTATCAAATATGACGCCAAGGTTTCGTATTTTTTCTGATGGACTAATGAGTGTACCATCAACGTCAAGTTGAACATTTGAATGATTGCGCAAGTTATAAGTAGAGGCAGCAACAACAAAAAAAAAATCTTTTTTTTTTCATTTAGTTTTAGCTCATTCACTATTATCCACTGTCTTACATCTGATATACAATTCTGGAGTTTAACCAGTGCATTATTGAGAGCTCCAGGAGTATTCTGATCAAAAGAAACATATAATTATAAATTATGTCGTTAGCGTAAAAATGATAATTGATACATAGATTTCGGATGATATCACCAACTGGAAGAGTATATATTGAGTAGCCTATGGGTCCGACTATTGACCCCTGAGGTAGTCCAGATTCTAGAGTTATGGGATTTGACAATGTGCCGTCAATATCAACTTGCGAAGTCCATCCAGACAGGTATGATTGGAACAAGGATAAGACTGTGGACCTAATGCCTATTCTAATGAATAAACGGGATATGAAAATGTTATGATCTATTGTATAAAACGCGGCAGATAAATCTAACAGCACCATAAAAACTACATTATTTGAGTCGAAGGAAAACATGATGTCATTTTTTTTACTTTGATCAGAGCTGACTCGGTGCTGCGACCTGGCCTATAGGCAGATTGGAGAGGATCAAGAATATTATTAGATTCATTATGATCAGCTAGTTCAGTACAAGCCGCCTTCTCGATGAGCTTACCTTGAGACTGGTCTATAATTACTGATGCAATTTACATCCAACCCTGATTTCTTCAAAAAAGGTTTGATGATTGCTGAATGTGCTTGATCAGGGAAAATACCTGTGGAAAGAGATTGATTGATTGATTACATTTGTGAACAATGGTACTAATTGAACGAAGTTTTCTTTCAAAATCCATGTAGGAATGGGGTCAAGACGAGAGGATTTAGTAGACGAAGATATAATGATTCTGGATACATTTGACGGAGAAAGCATCTGAAATTCTTTGAAAAGTGGAATATTTTAATTTTCAGTATCACTAAACTGAATGTTAACAGGTACAGTACATGTATCAAGTTCAGCTCTTATTCTCTTTATCTTGTTGACAAAAAACGAAGAGAATCGATGAGCTAATCTGGCTTCAGATTCATATAACATTTATAAGGAAAGTTGATTCGACTCCTTGTTCAAAAATGAATGAATGATCTGATATACCTCCTTGACAGAAAACGAACCTAACGTAATTTCCATATTCTGAAAATGCACCCCTTTACAAGTATTGGCGAGTCAAACGCTACCCTTAACAGGTATTGGAAACAAAATGATACTCTTGGCAAATATTCCCTGAAATGAAACCCTAAACAAGTACGGGAAAATTTTATCATTATGTCACTGGTCCTTCGGTCGTCGGTTTACATTCACACATCCGACCTCATCTTCCAAACCTCGCGCAAATCGGACTCTAAACACGTACTGTTGGGGCAAAAAGGACGTCCATTATAAAAACAAAAAATCATCATCCCCGAAAATTTTACCCTAAACACGTAACTTGCCTACCGAAATAGATACCCTTTTTTTCATTATATTTGTGTTTTTTACACCCTTATCACGTTATGTACGTAATGTGCCCTATCTTGAAAAAGACATAATTTCTACGTGTTTTGGGGTTCACCATGGTATCCACTCGTCAATGTAAGTGCCCCCCCCCACCCGGGATCCAACCGCTTACAAGAAAAGCACCATACATTATGAGCTACTGATCATATGTATGGTGCTTTTGTTGTATGGTGTTGGATTCCGGGTGGGGGGGGGGGCACTTACATTGACGAGTGCCATACATATGAGCTACTGATCACCAAACGACCATTATGACTATAGGCACCTCATTTCCACATAGATAGGTAATGAGAACATCAATGCTCTCCTGCAAAATATTATTGACCAAAAAAATTGTCGTTTAAGTCAAGGTATTTGGATATCCAAGTAGGGGTGACTTTCGTTTTGTGTAAATCTTCCTTTTGGTATATTTTCTTGTTAAAAGGTTTACTGAATTTCGAACTTAACATCGGTAAAGTGTGTACAACCAGGCAAATTAATGAAGTGATTAGCTTATACTTTATATATACTTTTTCAAGATCTACCCTTCTGGGGTTTACGTCCATGGGGTTTTCCCCGGTTATCTTGCCACCCTTTTAATCCAGGTTGTTTTTCCACCCTTTTGAATTAAATGATTTATTGAAATAATTTATTCACCACTGGTGGGATGGAACACCCTATCAACAAAAGTTGTTTTTCGTAGGGGTCCTTTTATGTCATGTCATACGTTAAGAAAATATCATATACATAATCATTTCATTCTTTTTCTTCTTGAACCTCCACCCATCTGTTTCAAAGTCCTGGAAGAATGTTTTTATTTAATAACAACATACACAAATTGCGAGGGAAATAAACTGATTGATGGCATACTATAATCATCATGGCAAACTTTTCATTTTTTCATCATCATTAGCATATTTTTTTCTACCCTAAATTATTGGGAGGGGATGATAATACAGGCCATCCCCCACTTTAAATATTGGGGGAGAT
The DNA here is from genome assembly GCF_018143015.1 of Lytechinus variegatus. Classification (NCBI taxonomy): domain Eukaryota; kingdom Metazoa; phylum Echinodermata; class Echinoidea; order Temnopleuroida; family Toxopneustidae; genus Lytechinus; species Lytechinus variegatus. The sequence goes on along the minus strand of NC_054744.1, from coordinate 32,034,772 downwards.
ATCCCCCCATTCCCCCCCCCCCTCCCGTGATCGACACCCATGATAATTACGCAACCAGACGTATATTCGTCAGACCTTAAACCACTAAATATCATTTCAATGTATAAATACAGTTTTTCAATACTTCAAACATGTCAAAAGCTCATTGAGCAGAAAAGTGTGTTTAGTGAAATTGAGATTGGGTCAATCTGATCATCTGCGATCTTTTTGAATTTAGGTGGGTCCTTAAATTTGGACTTGTACTACCACGAAACAATGCATACTGTGATTACCCAGATCATATCAAACGTACATGGGCTCAAAGTATTTTAAAAACTTCTTATTAACAATGCCCCTTCTTATTTCCATGTTGAAATGCTACGATACCTTATCATTTGCCTATGATTTCTCAATGGCCATATCTTTCAATTTGACATCATCATCACATTCGAGTGTAAAATAAAATGACTCTTCTAAAATGGACTGGCAATTGACCTCTGTGGCAATATCATCTTCTGGCATTTCGTAAATATGACGACTGAACCTTTAGGGACAAGAAAAAGCACTGCCATCACCGTGACGATATACTTTCACTTGACGTTCACTGTCCCTTTTTTTTTTGGGGGGGGGGGAGAAGAGGGAATGAGGGAATGACCCCTATAATTCAAAATTTCAGCTCAATGCATTCCTTTCACTCTTCCCATTGTTCGAATCGGATTCGATCCACTGTTCTTTCTCAGGTTTGTTGAATAACATGAAGTCTAGCATTTGGAAACGTTCTTGTTGGGTTCTTTGGTAAAACAGTAAACTACCAGGACAGCCAACGCGGCAATCAGAAGAACGCCGGACACAGGGACTAGGAACTGCATCATATCGAGCTTGCTACAGGCTTCACGTGCAATTTCTTGTCCACATGAGTTTATTTTTGATAGGTTAGGATACTGTGTTACATATACAGGCATTTCCGTCAAAACTGCAATGGGGTACGATGTCTCGCTTGATGTTAACTGACGTGGTCTAGGAATGACTTCCAAAAAAGCCTCAGAGTAAAGTATAGTTCCATTTACGTTTACTGAGCATATCACCGTGACACCCTTATCTTTCACCTCGACATCCAGTATTTTGAACATAGACGAGAACATGGTTGGTGTTCGTGATGGCGTGATACGACGTGATATTCTCCAGTCATATTCTACAGCCATTGCCTCCCTAAATATGCACTCAAATGTAGCATTGTCTCCCTCTGTAACTTGATTTACTATCGGTGTTATCCCTATTGGATTGTTAAGCGTTATGCTATCAGCTACACAGGCTGACGAGACATTTTGATTAATACAGTAGTACTCGGATATGGAGTCGACGTTCTCAAGCTCTATACGGGCAATGATCCGGTAAGCCAGAGTAATGTCAGGGGTTACCCTAGTATTATTATTCCGAAAGAACAGTTTCGTGTTATTTTCAACTTCTGTGGAGACTCCGTGTTGGTGAAAATTTGTACAGATAAAATCAAAAGTCAAGTTTCTGCTTAGAGGTACATGCTTCACTATACATGGTGAAACTGATGAATTGAATTCGATAGAAATTAGAAAATATGTTTCTGTTACGACAAATCCGTCGTCTTCATCCATTTCTTCACATTTGTAGCTGAATTCCCCTGGATTTGTTGCGTTCATGTATGCGATACCATTGTCACATTCGTTTTCATTACCGATTAACTGATGTCCATATAAAATGTTTTCCCATTTGCCGATTGTCGGAGTGACTACGCATTCTGCGACCTGGACATAAACGTCTTTATTTGAATATTTCCAGGATATTCTTCCTGGTTGAAAATGGTTAGCTGGTTGTTCAAAGCATTTCAATCCAATCATTTCTCCTACATTGCCGGTAATGGTTTTGTTTCGTATGATGGTATCTTTTGTGGCAAAGATGGGCACAACAAGGAACACAAGGAGATAATCAAATGCTGCCATAATGTACAAGCTGGATAGATATATATGAATATATCTAGTCCAAAATTGATAGAGAGGACTTGACAAAACTGCGACGTACATACACACTATAGGACATAGATGAGGAAAGATATACTGAATAAAATAATCGAACAATACTCATCAAAGATAGGCCGACAATAGATAGCATGAACATAATATATACTGCAATATAAAAAGTATATAATCACCCCCTTTCTCCTTAGGTTTAATGAATGTACATCGAAACTCCATTTATATTTCATTGGTCCTATCACTATCATTGCCATTAATATCTACTTTATTTGGTTTTGAAACTGTGACTGCGCGTCTATTGTCCATTTATCAATCTTTAATAGGATCTCATTTGATATATTGTAATATTGTGTGGGGAGGATGTTCTTCAACACGTCTCAATAGACTCTTTTTGTTGCAGAAACGGGTAATACGCGTCATTACAAACTCAGCTCCCTTTACACATACCAATCCCTTATTTTTCAAATTCAGACAATTTTTAAATGAGTGTTTTCAAGAGACTAATTTAAATGTTCCTTACACAACCAGACAGTCAAATCACATCCGTGTTCCTAAATTAAAATATGAGTTTTCTCGGTCCACAATCATTTTCACTGGTCCAAAGCTATAGAACTGTTTAGATTCTGATATGAAGAGTTGCCCTACATTGTCTAGGTTTAAGAAGATGTACATAAATAATGTAATTAATTCTTATACTCCCTGATTTTACTTCTATTTTTAATTTTTGAATAACTCTATTGCTTTATGTTTGTTTATTTGCTTGTTTGTGTATGATCAGTCATACGTTATCTTTATATGTTGGGGACAAGCCTTTGATATGCCCCAGGCCGTTCTTTGTCCCTCCACTTTTTAATATGCTGTTAATGTTCCGTACTTTGTTTATCCTTTTGTTTTTGTACTAAGTAAGTCTATGTATTGTATTATTCATTGTTCTTTGAATCACTTTGTGCAATTTTGATGTAATTTCTATTGAATTGTGGAAATGAAGTGAATTGAATTGCATCGAATTGTATGTATGGGTGCTCAGTGTTCCAAATATGAAATCACTCAATAAAAAACAAGGTAGGCGTCAATGCTTATCTCATATGGATAACGTCATGCAGGGTGTCCATTTATGAGCAGTGTCGGATCCAGGGGGGCACAAGGGGCACACGCCCCCCCCCCAACGCCTTTGGCGCCGCTCAAAAAAAAGTGAAAGAAAGAAAGAAAGAAAAGGCGCCGCTTAAAAATCATACACTGATATAATATTAGCAACAGTAAAGGAATGACTATCCCCCAGCAAAGCACAATCATATCATCTTCTTTATCTTTCTTTGAACAATCCTTTTCCAAACAACTTCGCCGGTTAAAAATAATCAGCAGTGCGCTGCCTGCATATAACTGGCGCCAATCAAGAATAATCGGCACCTCGTGGTCCTAAATCGGCGCCAATTATGAATTGCCGCTGCCTGAATCTTACGTGACGTTGGTAAATATAATCAGCACTACTTATTCTAAATCGGCGCCGATTAAGACGAAAATCGGCGCTGCCTTTTTCACAACAGTTAACATCATCGACCCCTCTCTTGTAGTACTGTCTGCTGCAAGCATGAAAGAATATACAATTCATAACAAGACTTTCTTATCTATTGGACTATGTAGGTTCCGATAATGTAAGAATAGGGGCAACTTTTGCATATTTTTAACTTGTTGCTATGTTTTTCCATTCTCAAGCAACTATTCAAGTGTTCCTATTGTTTCATTCGTTACCGTTTCTAATTTTAACCTTCAAACAATATAAATGGGTTAAAAATACATCCAATCAGTTGTGTTTACCTTGTTGCTAGGTTTTTGTTTATCTTGTTGCTAGGTAACATACCTTGGACATGTCACCAACCCTGTCTCATGCATATTCATTTGATCCTATATTGTGCACTTACTTTGATTTTCGACTGCTCATGCATATTCATGAGATCCTCTATTGTGCACTTACTTTGATTTTCGACTGCTCATGCATATTCATTAGACCCTCTATCGTGCACTTACTTTCATTTTCGACTGTTCATGCATATTCATTAGACCCTCTATTGTGCACCTACTTGGACTAGGAGGTCTCCCATTGTTCCCTTTGTTTATCCACGATACCCTTCTTTTGTTCTACTCATGAATATTCATCCCGTGACGTCATCTTGCCATTCATACCCTCCATTGTTATGCAAATTAACTATTACGCCATCTTCCATTTTTATACTAATTTGCCCATTGTGCACTTAGTCAAAGTAAGTGTAGAATGGGCAAATTACCATAACAATTGAAGATTCTTCGCCATGTCTGGATGGAGGGAATAATCTCTTCGGTCAATACAGAGTCAACTCCGAATACAAAAACATTGATGGGAGGAAATAATCTCTACGGTCAATACAGAGTCAATTCCGAATACAAAAGCATGCTGGTATGAATGGACAGCATCAGACATATATAGTTGGTACTTAACCGGCGCCGATCAAAAATAACCAGCGCCACCTTTTTCATCCATTGAATAACTTGTATTAAACGTTATTAACTTGTTTTCAATGCACCGGAACAATTGAAATCATTGCTCTCTCAGCAGGGACGTTGCTGAAATTGATCAATATTTTGTTTGCATGTGTTACTTGAAAATAATTAACACTCCAGTGTGATCGTGTCAGGAAGCATAAGAAAGCAAATCCCGCGGATTGGTATAAGGAAATCAAAATCATGACTAATATGAAGGATAGTAATACTTTTATCACTGTTCCTGGTGTCGATAAGGACGACATCCCCGCAATAGCGAACAGGATCAATGACTTCTTCAGATCTGTGTCTAAAGATGTTCCAGCATTGAATGTTGGGAACCTACATGTTGCATACTTACCTGATCCCTCTCCACCACCTAGCATCCAACCTTGGCATGTCTACCAGCAGCTGAAGATGAAGATTGGTAAAGCTGTTGGCCCAGACATGATGCCTTCTCGGATCATCAGAGAATTTTCGTGTGAACTCAGTATCCCCTTGGTCCATATCTTCAATACCTCACTCGCTGAAGGTGCCGTTCCGAAGCTGTGGAAGAGAGCTGTAGTTGTCCCTGTACCTAAACATCCCCTGCTACTATCGACAAGCTCCGTCCAATCTCCTTGACTGACACCTTCGCTAAGGTGTTTGAAGGTTTTGTGTCGAGATGGCTGATGCAAGTAATTGGAAAGGAACTCGACAAAGGGGTTATCAACGACACACTGTTTAGTAGATATGCTGCACTGCCTCTTCAATCATGCAGAAAAGGGTAAAGCAGTGTCTACTCTTGTGATGACAGACTTCCACAAGGCTTTTGACCGCATAGATCACACGGTTGCCATTCAAAAGATGATCTCACTTGGCATCAAACCCACATTGATCCGCTGGATAGCCGATTTTCTTGCAGAACGGACTCAGTGTGTTCGGTACAGGGGTGTTAAGTCAGAGTGGGTGACCCTTAATGCAGGAGTACCTCAAGGAACTTAACTTGGACCCATTGTGTTCCTTATCGTTATCAATAATGCCCTGCATGACAGTGATAATGCATATTGGAAATATGTTGATGATGTGACTGTGGTTGATACAAGATTTGCAGGAGATCAACCAGATGTCTTGGAAAGGATACTGCACAATTTTGTTGAATGGTCCACATCTAATGGAATGTCTCTAAATCCTGCCAAATGTGAAAGTATGCAGGTGTGCTTTATGAAAAAGCCACCCGAACCAGCGTTACTAGCGATACACGGCCAGCCATTGAAGCAATCTGTGTCTGTCAAATTACTGGGAGTTCATATTCGTAGTGATTTGAAGTGGAATGACCATGTCGACTTCATGATAAAACGTAGTAATGGAAGGATACATATTATTAGGATCCTAAAAGGACACGGATTGCCAACTGAGGACCTTTGTACTATCTACATGGGCTTCCTCAGACCCCTATTAGATTAGAGTACGCCTGCCCAGTGTGGAATGGAGGACTAACTAAACAACAAGTGACTCGTCTAGAGAGGGTGCAGAAAAGATCCCTGAAAATAATCTTGGGACACAATTTTCAGTTATATGATTCTGCTCTGAATGTATTGAACCTCCCCTCTCTTGCAGACAGAAGAAAGGCACTGTGTTTGACTTTTGCCGAAAGACTGATTTCAAATGAGAGGGTATCATATCTTATACCACCTCCTAAGAACACCAGAACTTTGCGCAAATCAAACACAAGAGACCAATTAAAATGTAGAACTAATAGATTTCGGAACAGTTCCATCCCGTACTTGATCGACCTCCTAAATTCTCAATCATGACTTATAATTAACCCACATCTATAGTATGGTATTTCTCTGACTGCCGCTTATGTCAATTGATCTTTTTTAATCATTAGTACGTCACATTATTTATATAACATGTACTCTATTTCTACTTGCAATTACGAACATTAGTCAATTATTTTCACCACTTGTATACAATCATTGTGTTTTAAGTACTGTAGATGACATAAATATACTGTTTGAAATGCTGATAGAATTAGCAAATTTATATATAATCAAATATCATTTAAAAATATATGATCTTCTATTATTGTATTGCACAAGAATTGAAAGTTTTTTTAAAGGTAATTTTTCTTCCGTATATGAACATGTACATGTGCGGATATAAATCCATAACTCTTAAATTTGACACTTTTATTCCAATATTCTTACTAAGTGATGGACTCATATGATCTCTATGTTGCATTCCTTTCCCTTCCTTGCAACTCTTCTCTTCTTGTTGTTTGTCTTTCTCTATCCATATTTCCCTTCTCTTTTTTATCCATCCCTCTTCCTCTCTTTCTTCGAAATGTTGAATTGTAAATACTACTGCTTTTTTCTTAATGTACAATTCGGTAAATGATAATGGACCACTATACCAATATGTGTTTAGGATAATATTTTACTTTCGAATTCTTCTAACTTTGTTTATTCTTACGTACACTTCATATTTTTACCTGTTTCATAATGTTTGTACCTTCTTTTCTTCTGACTTTCTGCTCCACTCCTTCCCTTCACTCCCCGTCTCTCTCTCTATCTGCCTCTCCTCCTTCCAAACTATCTCTTACCTTTCCAAAATTCCACAACAATACCATGCTTTATCCGTATTATTTATTTTGTAATTATCTGTGTTATTGTTTGAATATTTTTTGTGTCGTGATTACCTTGTGAATACATCGCAATTCGGCCTTTAGCCGCGATGATGTCTTGATTTTTATTAATAAACCATTTATCTATCTATCATGCGTGAGATATTCATTACATAAGTTCACCCAAGTACCTTTCCAAAAGTTACAAGATTGACCTATTTAGAGAATTTCGACACATGCTGACAAATTCTAGTGTTTTTTTTCTGGATATATTTGGTTACTAACCTCGAGCCCCGATTCTCTCATATATTTTCCTTCCGTATATGTAGTGTCGCACCATCATGAGACTCTCCTTTGCATAGACAATTATATGCATATCACATCAGTTGATGAGTATCAAATAACATCGAAGAGAAGGAGTACTAAGATTATGAAGATGATTCGATATTTTAGTCCAAAACTTTGCTAAAACCCGTTGCTAATACCGGGAGTGTATAACCATGGGTGTCGATCGGTATTCTTGGTTTGGGGGATGATTGACACAAATGTCCTGTGGATGGGGATCTTTCAACATTACCCCCACTAAAATCACAAGTTAGGACATTTGGGAGTGCTTAATATGCATGGTGTTCTAGGAAATTCCTTCATTGTTGCAGTATGATGTACTTGAAAATTTTTTGAAAATTCGATTTGTGTTACAAATAAGCCTATCCTGAACTCATACAAAAAAAAATATACAAAAATTGTCTGGACCATGTACAAAGTGATCTGTTTATTGAGCATGATGTATACAACTTCTCTTTTAAATCTAACTCGACTGGCAATATTTTTGTCTTCTTAATGTATGATGATAAAATGCAGATTCGGACAAATTAAGACTAGCACAAATTACAAACTGTGTGGCTTCTCGTGCGCCATCGGGCTTGCCGTCATTCCTTAGACGACTTTAACCCTGGATTTTAACAACGGTTTTAAAATAATGCTTTATAAGTGCATGAAACAAAAACAAACATAAAAACAATAAAAACTCAACTGTCGTGTTATCAGTGTGTAATATCAGCTGATATATGTATTAAAAACGAAATTTACGTACCGCATGAGTGTGCTCATATAGAATACAAAACTGTCACCCCTTTCCAAACTCAAAACAGAATTCTTTTTGCCAAAATAAGAAAAAATAATCAAGTTTGTTATTCAAGTCCATAACCATGATAACAATAACAAGAATAACATGCAAAAACATCATATCCGAAGATACGCTTCAAAAAGAAATGAATGATTACTCTTTCTGAAACCATTATTGATTTCACTTATTAAAACTTGTAAATATATCATCATATTATATTGAGCCACTGAACCTCAATTTTTTTTCATGAGAGGTATCTGATGGGGTCACATGATAACATGTTTAATATTAATTACATCCATCCCCCGGGGGGGGGGGGCACTTCCATTGACGAGTGGATACCATGCGCGACCATGAGGTCTCGAAAAGCACCCTAAACACGTATTATTATTACTAGCAGCAATTACCCGTGGCAGCACAGGGGGTAGGAGTCATTTTTCTTTATCAAAGTGTGTGGGGGGGGGGGGAGGGGGTGACATTCTTGTATGTACAGCTAGACTGCCTATTTACACTGAAAGCCGAGCAGTTTATTGATGAAATATATTTAGACAACTGATTTATAGCAGACTTCTCTTTCAACATAGATAGGATCGAGGTTCAATTAAGTTAAGCATCTTGGGTTGAACTGGAGGAAGAACTTCAATAATCATTACAGAGTGAAATCCAAATCTAACTATGAAATGGAAAAGTGTATTAGAACACGGTGTATTCATGAGCAGTCAAGATGCAATTATTGTGATATAGAAATGTTATGATTACATGTATTGGGTCGGAAATAAATATGTAAGTACATTGCACATGTACCTTACAATGCACATTAGACTGCAGTTGTTTGTAATTTTTAAATTAAAGGTTGCTCAATCATATATAAGTATGGCAGGATGTCGAAAAGAAGTGAGAGTGAGAGAAAGGGGGGGGGGTGATAAAATGAGTGAGACAGAAACAGTGGTGGGAAAAATGAGTCAGACAGACAGTGAGGAAAATGAGAGACAGAGAATGGGAAAAATGAGAGACAGAGGGGAAAATGAATGACAGAGAGACAGAGGGGAAAATGAAAGAGACCCACACGGGGAAAATGAATGAGAGAGAGAGATAGTGGGGAAAATGAGAGAGACAGTGGGAAAATCAGAGAGAGAGATGAAGAGAGAGATAGAGAAATTAAAGAATACAAAAGAGCGAGATAGAGAGAGAGAGAGAAAAGGTTTAAGATGTTAATTGTGATAAAAAGATAAGATTTGTATGGCTTACATGGGCATTTTAATTTTTTTTTAGAGGTTTTAGATATCTTTTTTTTACTGGTGGATCAAATAGTTATGCATTGAAATAATTGATAAAAATCTTAGAAAGTACACTGTAAATGTAGTATGGAATTATTGTGTCTTTTAAAAGTTATATGGGCATCTTCACTGATTATAATTTCATTCAAATAAATAACAATATTGATACGTGTATGTTAGATTATTTTTTTTTCATAAAAATATCATGTTAATTAAAGGCAAGATATGCTACAACAGTATACAGATGAAAAGATCATAATATTTGAGATGGCATAATGCATAAGGTCCCGTATGTCTGTTATACACGGTATTGGCTGTTGAAGCGATAAACCATTTTTACACTGTATTATTCATATCTACATTTTTAATAAACATCTACATATGTACAACAGAGTTTTGTAGAATACATGTCAAACAAAATATGTGTAGCAAAAAAATGCCAGTGTTGCCAATTTGCAGAAGAAAATCTGATCAAATTTGCCTTTAAATAAAAGGGTTAATAGCAAATCTATTTAAGACAATTTTAATTTTGGGTTTTGGAACTTAGCACTGAGTTGATTATCTGACTCAACCAAACAACTTCATCATATGTTGGAATTTAGATTTACTGCGGCATCAATCATTCAATATAAATATTACATTTTACGTCAAAATACTAACCATGCACTGTTCAACTGTGTACAACAGAGCACTGGCACAGTTTGATTTTGGAGCGTTGAGTAGCAGGTAGCCCAATCTGTTAAAATATAGGATTAAATACAAAGGATGTGTTAATGAAACTGGGCAGAAACATTAGATGTAGACCCTCACCCCCCAGCAAACCCCCAGTCAACACTTGTTTTCAAAAAGCCAAGTCAGAATAGGGTTAACCTCTTTGTGACAACTGCCCACATTTTGTACGGTAACCACTGAGGACATCGGCCGATTACGGTATGTTGTTTACGTTTCAGCAGCGCTACACATGCAGCCAGCGCATGAGTGTAAGTACGTACCGTATACCGTGCTATGTATTTCGCTGACCCGAGAGAGGTAAACGGGATCGAATACTTCGAAGCTATACTCAGGGCTGCGAAAAGGAATGCCAAAAAGTTACGAATTGTAAAAAAAAATTAAATAATGCGACCAAAATACCACAAACAACCCCCCTCATGACAATCTGTGAACAATTTAACCATGTTTAGAAAAAATTCCAGCTCGATTGAGTGGAAAACCACGGAGAAAAGCTGCTTCAAACAAACGGAAGGACACACAAGATTAGCCAAATTATAGTAAGGATTATGACTTATTATTTGTACTGCGCTTTTTTCCATTAGGCCCAGATCGCATTAATTAAATGTAATATTTAAAAACTACAAAGTACGAAAGAAATGAGTTTTTAATGACTTTTTTAAAACTGCTAATGATGGAGACTGTCTAATTATTAGTGGCAGGTCATTTCAGGATTTTGAAGCCGACGCCATAAAAGTTCTGTCACCAGCTAATGTACGAGTAAATGAATATGTGAGGCGAAGGTGATCACTGGCCGATCTAAAAGCTCTAGTTGGTGTATACAGATTCAAGCAGAATACTTAAATACTGTGGAGCCTGTTTATTCAGTATTTTGTAGACAATCAAGAGTAATTTGAACGTAATTCTCTGTTTAAAAGGAAGCCAGTGAAGAGAATTAAAGAGTGGTTGGGATGGATGATCCCGGGAGACCTGTAAAATTAATCGTGCTGCCCAATTTTGTAGTCGTTGAACACGGACTAATTGATTAGAGAGGAATTGTAGAAAGGAGCCCATTGCAATAATCAATACGAGACAGAACCAATGAACGAACAGCATTGTGACAAGCAGACTGTTCAATGAACCTTCTAATTCTAGAAATGTTCCTTAAATAAAAAGTGACTGTGCTACAGATATGAGAGATATGGTACGACAATTACATGCGGGTATCAAATATGACGCCAAGGTTTCGTATTTTTTCTGATGGACTAATGAGTGTACCATCAACGTCAAGTTGAACATTTGAATGATTGCGCAAGTTATAAGTAGAGGCAGCAACAACAAAAAAAATCATTTTTTTTTTCATTTAGTTTCAGCTCATTCACTATTATCCACTGTCTTACATCTGATATACAATTCTGGAGTTTAACCAGTGCATTATTGAGAGCTCCAGGAGTATTCTGATCAAAAGAAACATATAATTATAAATTATGTCGTTAGCGTAAAAATGATAATTGATACATAGATTTCGGATGATATCACCAACTGGAAGAGTATATATTGAGTAGCCTATGGGTCCGACTATTGACCCCTGAGGTAGTCCAGATTCTAGAGTTATGGGATTTGACAATGTGCCGTCAATATCAACTTGCGAAGTCCATCCAGACAGGTATGATTGGAACAAGGATAAGACTGTGGACCTAATGCCTATTCTAATGAATAAACGGGATATGAAAATGTTATGATCTATTGTATAAAACGCGGCAGATAAATCTAACAGCACCATAAAAACTACATTATTTGAGTCGAAGGAAAACATGATGTCATTTTTTTTACTTTGATCAGAGCTGACTCGGTGCTGCGACCTGGCCTATAGGCAGATTGGAGAGGATCAAGAATATTATTAGATTCATTATGATCAGCTAGTTCAGTACAAGCCGCCTTCTCGATGAGCTTACCTTGAGACTGGTCTATAATTACTGATGCAATTTACATCCAACCCTGATTTCTTCAAAAAAGGTTTGATGATTGCTGAATGTGCTTGATCAGGGAAAATACCTGTGGAAAGAGATTGATTGATTGATTACATTTGTGAACAATGGTACTAATTGAACGAAGTTTTCTTTCAAAATCCATGTAGGAATGGGGTCAAGACGAGAGGATTTAGTAGACGAAGATATAATGATTCTGGATACATTTGACGGAGAAAGCATCTGAAATTCTTTGAAAAGTGGAATATTTTAATTTTCAGTATCACTAAACTGAATGTTAACAGGTACAGTACATGTATCAAGTTCAGCTCTTATTCTCTTTATCTTGTTGACAAAAAACGAAGAGAATCGATGAGCTAATCTGGCTTCAGATTCATATAACATTTATAAGGAAAGTTGATTCGACTCCTTGTTCAAAAATGAATGAATGATCTGATATACCTCCTTGACAGAAAACGAACCTAACGTAATTTCCATATTCTGAAAATGCACCCCTTTACAAGTATTGGCGAGTCAAACGCTACCCTTAACAGGTATTGGAAACAAAATGATACTCTTGGCAAATATTCCCTGAAATGAAACCCTAAACAAGTACGGGAAAATTTTATTATTATGTCACTGGTCCTTCGGTCGTCGGTTTACATTCACACATCCGACCTCATCTTCCAAACCTCGCGCAAATCGGACTCTAAACACGTACTGTTGGGGCAAAAAGGACGTCCATTATAAAAACAAAAAATCATCATCCCCGAAAATTTTATCCTAAACATGTAACTTGCCTACCGAAATAGATACCCTTTTTTTCATTATATTTGTGTTTTTTACACCCTTATCACGTTATGTACGTAATGTGCCCTATCTTGAAAAAGACATAATTTCTACGTGTTTTGGGGTTCGCCATGGTATCCACTCGTCAATGTAAGTGCCCCCCCCCCCACCCGGGATCCAACCGCATACAACAAAAGCACCATACATTATGAGCTACTGATCATATGTATGGTGCTTTTGTTGTATGGTGTTGGATTCCGGGTGGGGGGGGGCACTTACATTGACGAGTGCCGTACATATGAGCTACTGATCACCAAACGACCATTATGACTATAGGCACCTCATTTCCACATAGATAGGTAATGAGAACATCAATGCTCTCCTGCAAAATATTATTGACCAAAAAAATTGTCGTTTAAGTCAAGGTATTTGGATATCCAAGTAGGGGTGACTTTCGTTTTGTGTAAATCTTCCTTTTGGTATATTTTCTTGTTAAAAGGTTTACTGAATTTCGAACTTAACATCGGTAAAGTGTGTACAACCAGGCAAATTAAGGAAGTGATTAGCTTATACTTTATATATACTTTTTCAAGATCTACCCTTCTGGGGTTTACGTCCATGGGGTTTTCCCCGGTTATCTTGCCACCCTTTTAATCCAGGTTGTTTTTCCACCCTTTTGAATTAAATGATTTATTGAAATAATTTATTCACCACTGGTGGGATGGAACACCCTATCAACAAAAGTTGTTTTTCGTAGGGGTCCTTTTATGTCATGTCATACGTTAAGAAAATATCATATACATAATCATTTCATTCTTTTTCTTCTTGAACCTCCACCCATCTGTTTAAAAGTCCTGGAAGAATGTTTTTATTTAATAACAATATACACAAATTGCGAGGGAAATAAACTGATTGATGGCATACTATAATCATCATGATCAAACTTTTCATTTTTTTATCATCATTAGCATATTTTTTTCTACCCTAAATTATTGGGAGGGGATGATAATACAGGCCATCCCCCACTTTAAATATTGGGGGGAGATATCCCCCCATTCCCCCCCCCCGTGATCGACACCCATGATAATTACGCAACCAGGCGTATATTCGTCAGACCTTAATCCACTAAATATCATTTCAATGTATAAATACAGTTTTTCAATACTTCAAACATGTCAAAAGCTCATTGAGCAGAAAAGTGTGTTTAGTGAAATTGAGATTGGGTCAATCTGATCATCTGCGATCTTTTTGAATTTAGGTGGGTCCTTAAATTTGGACTTGTACTACCACGAAACAATGCATACTGTGATTACCCAGATCATATCAAACGTACATGGCCTTAAAGTATTTTAAAAACTTCTTATTAACAATGCCCCTTCTTATTTCCATGTTGAAATGCTACGATACCTTATCATTTTCCTATGATTTCTCAATGGCCATATCTTTCAATTTGACATCATCATCACATTCGAGTGTAAAATAAAATGACTCTTCTAAAATGGACTGGCAATTGACCTCTGTGGCAATATCATCTTCTGGCATTTCGTAAATATGACGACTGAACCTGTAGGGACAAGAAGAAGCACTGCCATCACAGTGACGATATACTTGCTCCTCTGTAGACAGTCCTTTGTCATTGTTATCTTGATCGCTTGTGTAGTACATCGACTTTGTCGACATGTCAGCTTTGTCGTCTGCATACGGTACTGAATAGGCATTGCATTCCGGAGTGAACACACTGTCCCGATTTGAAATTTTGCTTTCTTCTTCGCCGAGACATTTACCGAGATTTTCCGTGTATCCACTGAGAAAGTCAGGATTTCCATTTAAGACAGATGGACCATGAAACCCTGCCTTATCTGGGGTTGACGATATGTTTTGACGCTGCCCTTCACCCTCGATGGTAGCATAACTATGGGTCATCGACTTGGTGACTGCTTCTGGCAGTTCAGATGATGAAGGTAATTTTTTGATATCCTGTGATCCTGGTGAGTTTGGGATAGGAGGCAATGGTTGATTGGTTGCAGATCCCTTCCTTGTCAAGGGGATCGATTGTGTCCCTTTAGAAGACTGCTCAGAAGCCCCTTTGACTAGAAGGGAATCTGCATTTTGTTTCTCATGTGTAGGTAAAATGTTATTACCTAGGACTGTCTCAGGCGTACACGCTCTTGCATGCAATGTCTTTGGTGCCATTGGACTCTGCAGTATTGTTTGGGCTGCAGAGGTAGAAATTGGCGGGGAATATTTACCTCCATGGTAAACATGTTCTTGGATTCCCTGGGACTCGAGGGAGTGCGATGAAGAAGGTGACTGGCGAGGATGTTTTGTGGATATGGTTGAATCTTTTACTTTTAAATGTTCTAGATTCTGAAGTGAGGACCCAGACACTTCGTGCATACCCTTGCTTGAACCAGCAATTGATGTTGGTAAATGATCGGATGGTCTTGGCACTGTGGAGGAACTGACTTGATTTAGGGGTGAAAAAACTTGGCCGACGTCTGAGTCTAATATTGTAATCTCAGTGCCAGCATGTACGCTGGGTTCTCTATTAAGAAACCTTCGAAATAGCTGCTTTGTTTTTAAATTGAACAGAACAAGAACAAAGATGCATACTGCGAAAATGATAGACACACTTATTACGTAATATTCACCTTGGCCGTCTGGGGGATTTGACGTTGAGACATTTAGGGACGTTGTACTTGTGCCTAACGTGGTTTGTTTCTTTCCACAAGAAGAACAGGTACTTTTGGGAAGGGTGGTTGGTGTTGAGTTATTTGGTCTAGGAATGACTTCCAAAAAAGCCTCAGAGTAAAGTATAGTTCTGTTGCATAAAGGGTCGTTAAACAATGTCGCCTGGGTCTAACCGGCCATATAGACGATTAATAGCCCTTCACTCACCTCCGTGCATGAATGAACATTACGCACGGTGCGCCCGCAATACCCCCAAAATTACCCCCGATGATCAGTCAGTGTCAAGGTTAACCAGTGAGAGTTCTGTGTCTGGAGAATGAAGGTCAAGTCAAGTATGTGTTCAGCCGCAACAAACAGGACCTCTAGACTTTCGCTGGACACCACGTACTATCGAGGGATATTATACACCTTGGAGCTCAGGGGCATTTATTCAGTAAGTGCCTCAATCATACTTAATTAATACATTAATGGCGCTGTCCGAGCAGCTCCAGCATTTTGGTGATCAAATGTTAAACACTGCTCACCATTTTGAACCCGTTTAAGGAACACGTTTTCTGCACGGGATACCGGATAGAATTAAAACTTGTGTTAGGAACTTAGGAGTTAGGTAGGGTCTAATATAAATACGGTACGTTAGTAGTAGGCCAATAATAATTAGTTTGTGTACATATTAAATAGTTATTGCTGTCACTGGCTAGGTATAGGGCGTAAATTGCTTAAACTAGCTATTTATCTAAACGCAAAACATTCCGCCCCAACGTAGCTGCCGCCATTACGTGTGGCTGCCTTTGTCTGTTGTGAATAGCCCATTGAATTCGGGCGTGACTCACATGATTCGAATTTCGCGCCAGCGGTAAAAAACGCGGCTCGAATGATAATTGTTGCCAATTTACAATTGGAGGCAAAGTAAATCTGTTAAATAAATTTTTCCCTTTCTCATATTGGCATCCTTTTAAATAAAATTTAATATTGGTCGAGTAATTTAAATATAACTTTCCCTTACTGTTCTCTATAAGTAAATATAAAAGGAAAACCTGTAGTTTAAATTCCTTATGCTTATTTAGGTTCTCTGCTATCACAGGCGGTCTCATTTAGCATTTAATGTAGATTTAATTGTTCTCTTTTTGCAATTAAATTTTGTGACCCGATTATTGTTTCCATTTACCATTTAATGATATTTGCTCTTATTTTTGGAATCAATATTGTTTCCTGATACTTCTAAATCGGAAACATTGGCAGTGGTAAAGATCAATTTATCACACTGCACTAGAAAGATTACAATAAATAAGTTGATGAATGATAGATAGAAAATTTGCAATTAATTATTGTAATTTTGTCATTCTCTACTTTAGGAAATAATTGCAGATAATTGTTAATTGGAAAATCCGCTCTATTGTCACCAATTATTTGATGTTAACTTCATAACTTGCAAATAATTGATAATATAATTGGATGTAATTTTCTATTTGTATTTGCAATAGTTGAATGAATGCTTACAGCTTCAATTTGCAAATGATTGATTAACTGTTAAATTGCAAATCATTTAAATTTGCGATTGGTTTACTGAATTAAGTGGACAAATTTTAAATGATTATTGCTGAATGTAATTGATGTATTTCTCCACTATTTTCTAGCGAATATTCATCAATTGTCTTTGAATTAATTTTATTTGCGGATTTTAATTTTAATTTTCTTCGCAATGGATAAGATCCGTATTAATTCTTGTGATAGGGATGACTTGTTACGAGTACCAGGCATTGGCTCTGCCACTGCCGATCGCATTCTTGCGTTACGCGAAGCTACCGAAAACATCACTCCCGAATTATTAGCTTCGGTCCCGCATATTCGTAACTTAAACGAAGTGATAGATGCTTTTGATTTTACACCTGCTGTTGCAGATGTACTTGCGCATATTTCACCAGTGCCTCAGGCACGGAGGAGAACTCCTCCACCGCCTATTGCCCCGTATCCTTATGATCGTTTTCCGGCACCAGGACATCCTAGGGCTGCATCCCTCCCGATAAGACTCTCTGACTCTACTGTGTCATATGGTCAGCAGGGACAATCCCTACCACTTGACATCGGTAGACCTCAAGCTACTAGGCCCATTGCGACGCCGCGGGCCACAGTAGCTAAACAATTACAGGGTGCTCAGCAAGGAGCCTCCACACCCCAGAGGAATAAGGTTGAACAGCCCTTAATGGGAGAGGGGGGAAGGCAAACCCAGGGCGTGCCGAGAGATTATCTGGAAACAATTCCAGATTGCGGGGTACAGCCGCATATCAGTGGCGATCCAAACGAGCGCCATCGCGATGGCTCCATGGACGAGCTACAGCATATGTATGGCGAGCCAAGTGGTCCCATGGACGAGCCACTGCATTCATATGGCGAGCCAATTGGACCATCTGCCTTCCAGACTGTAAAACAGTCTCGCCTTCCAAGGGAGCACTCCATCCAGAAGGCTTCACATCTTTTGAGAGAGTTACTTTCTCTGTTTCAGATGAAAGTGCCCCCAAGGCAGCTGAAAGAGGATCAATTTAATGGGTCGTTTCCCCGAAGACCAAGGGATGATCTCTATTATGATCGATGTACTCATATTCGTGATCGATATCTCCCTGACGATCGTGATTGTTATCATACTCGTCAGACTTATGATCGGACCCCAACTCATGCTCTAAGGGATGATGATTTTTATCCCAATCAGGGTGGAAACCAGAGGGGATATTCAGCATCAGTAAAGGTGTCGCCGCCACCTGTTCGCCGGCTCTCACCACTGCCTCATCCCGAACTGAATCAGCCTCCTAAGCCGGCTCCTAGGTCCAGTCAATTTAAGCTGGGTTCTGGACCTACCCGACAGAAGAATGTCTCTTCCGTTACAGTTCCAAAGTTCAACCAGCCAGAGCCAAGGCCTTCACCCAAACTTCAGGGCCATAGTTCAAACCGGCCCGAGATAGTTCCCCCCACCATTTCCTCAGGAAATTCAAGAATGCCTCCCAAGCCCGCTCCCAGGACATATTTACCTAGAACAATTGTTCTTAATGGTTCAGGGAGCTGGCACGCATTTTTTGCCAAGTTTACATCATTTGCCAATGATAGTAATTGGGATGAACAACATAGGCAAAACCAACTGTGTTGGGCATTAGATGGGAAAGCCAGCGAGTACTACGCCTCACTGATTAGACGTGAACCGGCCATAAGCTACTATGATGTAGTTCTGAAGTTGGAGAAACGATTTGCTCCACAGGAACTCCCGGAAGTCGCCCAGGTGCATTTTAATTATGCAAGGCAAACTTCCGAAGAATCATGTGTAGAGTGGGCCGAGCGACTACAGGCTTTAGCATCTCAGGCATTCCCCAATCTGCCCGATAGTTACGTGCAGAAGCAGCTTGTGCTGCGCTTCTGTCAGGGATCGACTGATCGCGAAGCGGGGCAGCACACACTAAATCATCAACCCCTAAATCTTGATGATGCCTTACGAGTTTCCCGAATGTTCCAGCATGCCAGACAGGCCATGCAAGGCAAACCTCGGAAGGACATCAGACAGTTATCTACCTGTGTAGACCCCTTTGAGAAGAAAGTGCGGAAGATGGAAATACCTGTCCCATCTTCACTTACTTCTCACTGTTCCGATCTTAGTCTCGAAACTCGAGTCTCCCAACTAGAACAGAAATTTGATTCGTTTCAGAACTCTGTCAAAGGGCAGCTAGACTCAGTCGAAGCAAAGGTGGGAACACTTCACTCTATGGTGCAAGGGCTCATCACAACCCTTCAAATGAGGAGTGATCCTCCTAAACCCAGATCGTCCCCAGGAAGGACGTCCCCGGCCAGAGGAAAACTGAGGTCACCGGGCCCAGACAATCCTTGCTTCAAATGTGGCAAATCCGGCCATTTTAAACGGGACTGTCCAGAAGTTGAACAGTTGAAGACTGTTTCATTTGTTGGTGACGAACCGGGAAACGAGTTGGGATCGGAGGAACTAGCCCGACCGCGATCCACATAGCCCAGGGCACTAGTCAGAATTCTTCGCAGGTTCGTACACTAGTCCAGAAAGATGGAGTGCCCCCATTCCCTGCCTTACATAAAGTGACTGACGCAACTGTTGAATATAAGTCGGTAGTGTGCCCCACCTCTACTTCACCTACTCTTGCTTCCTCAGCAAAGGTAACTGAAGAGTCGAGGAGTAATACTGGTGCAGACTTCCGAGGACATACTCAGTTGCAGTCTACCCTGGTAGAAAGGAAGGGACAGCCTTCATCTAGTATAACCTGCCCATGGGTGCTACCTCCATGGCCCCCACCAGCTGAACCAAAATCTGATCACAGTTAATGAAACAGCACTAGCCATTGAACTTTTGTATTTAATGCCACTGGCCGAAACCTAAGTTGGAAATAAGGCATGGTAATTGGGGAAGCCTTAGGAGCTACCGCCATTAAACCAGACTTGGATCCACCAAATCCACCAACAGTAAGCAAGTGCGGGGTGTCGGTTTATCTTCGCCGACTCCAATCCCTGCTCACTTACAGGGTCTTTGGGAACAGTCTATCGAACTCTCAAGGAATTACTGTTATAATTCTTTGCCAGAGATAAATTTGACCTCGGGAAATTTACCGAAATAGAACATTACATTAACACGGGAAACGTAGCGCCAATCAAACAAAGAATGAGGCGCAACCTTATCACACCTTATCGGCCATCTGCTAACCGACAAGCTGGGCGGTTTAACCAAAATCTCATGCAGGCTATAAGGTGTTCCATTGGAAAGTCAATTGGAAAAGTAAGTCTTTCAAATAGCAAGGCCTATCACATCCACCCCAAACATGTTCATGCTTTGCCGAAAGACGAGCTAGCCATCGGATCTGATCTTCCGTCCGCAGCAGAATCAGGCTCAACGAAGGAGTTTGTTTTTCAGCTCAAACAGACTCTTATTCAAGCCCATGAAACTGCAAGGACTAAGCTCCGGACAACCCAAGAGCGCTTAAAAAGAGAATAAGATGTCAGAGTTTATTGTCGTGAATTCCAAAAGGGGGACCGAGTTTACTTACTCGACACGGCCACTCAAAAAGGGGAAGACAAAGAAACTATCTCCTCCCTGGAAAGGCCTATATGAGAGGCTTATAAAACTCCCTCCCTACCTCTATTGCAACTCATATAAGAATTCCACGTCCGTTGTTAATCATGACAGGCTAAAGAAATGCCATAAGTAAACAAACGGACAATTGGATATTGATAATTAGTCCGATTGATCTTAACAGGGGAAATCATGAGTAATTTACAGGTATTTCCACCTAATTTTTATCCATCTCAGGGAAACTGAGGAGGAAGTCATTGTTTGTAAATATTGTATATAAAAGCATTGAACTTTGTTTTTGTTTACAATTGGGGATTATGTTCATTTGTTTTGATTTGGTTTGTTTTTATTCGATTTTATATTTAGAGATTGGCAATTTAGAATTCACAATTGCAAAATATTTGCCAATCTATAAGGCCGGGGGGTGTGTTGCATAAAGGGTCGTCAAACAATGTCGCCTGGGTCTAACCGGCCATATAGACGATTAATAGCCCTTCACTCACCTCCGTGCATGAATGAACATTACGCACGGTGCGCCCGCAATACCCCCAAAATTACCCCCGATGATCAGTCAGTGTCAAGGTTAACCAGTGAAGGTTCTGTGTCTGGAGAATGAAGGTCAAGTCAAGTACGTGTTCAGCCGCAACAAACAGTACCTCTAGACTTTCGCTGGACACCACGTACTATCGAGGGATATTATACACCTTGGAGCTCAGGTGCATTTATTCAGTAAGTGCCTCAATCATACTTAATTAATACATTAGTTCCATTTACGTTTACTGAGCATATCACCGTGACACCCCCATCTTTCAGCTCGACGTCCCGTATCTCGAACATGGACGAGGTAGTGGTTGGTGTTCGTGATGCCGTGATGTGACGTGAAATTCTCCAGTCATATTCTTCACCTGTATCCATCAAACCATTGCAACTGCACTCAAAGGAAGCACTGGCTCCTTGTGGAACCTTATTTACTATCGGTGGTATCCCTATTGGATTGTGACGTGATGTGTTATCAGCTACACAGGCTGAGTAGACATTTTGATTAATACAGTAGTACTCGGATATGGAGTCGATGTTCTCAAGCTCTATTCCGGCAATGATCCTGTCAAGTAGAGTAATGTCAGGGGTGATCCGAGTATGTTATTGCGAAGGAACAGTTTCATCTTATTTTCAACTTCTTTGAGGAATCCGTGTAGGTTAAAATTTGTACAGATAATATCAAAAGTCAATTCCCCTGGATTTGTTGCGCTCATATATGCGATACCATTGTCACATTTATTATCATTACCTATTAAATGATGTCGATATGAAATGATTTCCCATCTGCCGATTGTCGGAGTGACTACACATTCTGCGACATGGACATAAACATCTTCATATAGATATTTCCAGGATATTCTTCCCGGTTGAAAATGGTTAGCTGGCTGTTCAAAGCATTTCATTCCGATTATTTCTCCTACATTACCGGTAATGGTTTTGTTTCGTATGATGGTATCTTTTGTGGCAAAGACGGGCACAACAAAAAACACAAGGAGATACTCAAATGTTGCCATCATGTACAAGCTGGATCGAGATATATGAATATTTCTAGTCCAAAATTAATAGAGAGGGCTTGACAAAACTGCGACGTACAAACACACTATAGGACATAGATGAGGAAAGATATACTGAATAAAATAATCGAACAATACTCATCAAAGATAGGCCGGCAATAGATAGCATGAACATAATATGTACTGCAATATAAAAAGTATATAATCACCCCCTTTCTCCTCAGGTATAATGAATGTACATCGAAACTACATTTATATGTCATTGGGCCTATCACTATCATTGTCACTTAGCATGTTTAGTGTCTTCTTTATTTGGTTTTGAAACTGTGACTGCGCGGAGATATATGTATTTGTGTGTGTGGGGGGGGGGGGGGGTGTGGGGTTGCTCAGTGTTGCAAATATCAAATCACTCAACGAAAAACAAGGATGACAGCATTGGTTTTCTTATATTTGTATATGGGTCATGCAGGGTGTCCATCTATGAGATTCGTGATAAATAACAACAATAATGATGATGATAATTATAATGATAATAATGTCTCCAAACTATAGAAAACTTACTCTCTCGCTCGCTTGCTGAGTCTTCTTGTACATTATAGTAAATATGCATAATTGATTATCAAACCAACTGTAAAGTGTGATGGTGTAGGCCTAAGTACTCGTAGGTCAATGCCACTACAAGATATCAAACGACAACAACGTTTCGCCATATCAACAGAGAAAGGAGGAGTTCAATTGCATGTACAATTTTCTGTTCACTGTCCATTTTTTTTTTTGGGGGGGGGGTAAAGAGGGAATGACCCCAATAATTCGAAATTTCAGCTCAATGCATTCCTTTCATTCCTCCCATTGTTCGGATCGGATTTGATCCACTGTTCTTTCTCAGGTTCGTTGAATAACATGAAGTCTAGCATTTGGAAACGTTCTTGGAGGGTTTTTTGGTAAAGCAGTAAACTATTACGACAGCCAACGCGGCAATCAGAAGAACGCCGGACACAGGGACTAGGAACTGCATCATAAGGAGCTTGCTACAGGCTTCATGTTCACTTTCTTGTCTACATTAGTTTCTTTTTGATAGTTCAGGATACTGTGTTAAAGATGCGTACCCGTCAAAACTGTAGCAGGGTACGATGTCTCGCTCGAAAGCAAATATAGGCCGACCTTTTTTGGAATAACAGTTAAAAAAGACTCAGAGAAAAGTAAAGTTCCATTTACGTTTACCGAGCACATTACTATGACACCCTCATCTTTCACCTCGACATCCAGTATCTTTAACATCGACGAGGTAGTAGTTGGCGTTCTTGATGGCGTAATATGACGTGAAAATCTCCATTCATATTCTACAGCCATTCTCTTCGTAAATATGCATTCAAAGGTAGCATTGTTTCCCTCTGTAACTTAATTTTCTATCGGAGTTATCCCTATTGGATTGCTAAGTGTCATGCTATGAGCTACACAGGCTGAGGAGACATTTTGATTAATACAGTAGTACTCGGATATGGAGTCGACGTGCTCAAGCTCTAAACGAGCAATGATCCTGTCAGGCAGAGTATTATTATGCCGAAGGATCAGTTTCGTGTTATTTTCAACTTCTGTGGGGAATCTGTGTATGTTAAAATTTGAACAGATAAAATCAAAAGTCAAGTTTCTATTTGTAGGCACAGTCACTAGACATGGTGAAACTGATGAATTTAATTCGATAGAAATTAGAATATACATTTCTGTTCCGACGTATCTGTCGTCTTCATCAATTTCTTCACATTTGTAGCTGAATTCCCCTGGATTTGTTGCGCTCATGCATGCGATGCCCTTGTAACAATCCTTATCATAACCCATTAACTGATTCCATATCCTAATACTTCCCACCTGCCGATTGTTGGAGTGACTGCACATTCGGCGACCTTGACATAAAAGTCTTTATATAGATATTTCCAAGGTATTCTTCCCGGTTGAAAAAGGTTAGCTGGTTTTTCAAAGCATTTCAATCCGATCATTTCTTCAACATTACCGGTAATGGTTTCATTTCGTATGATGGTATCTTTTGTGGCAAAGTTGGGCACAACAAGAAACACAAAAAGATATTTAAATGTTGCCATCTGGCACATGCTGTATCCAGACATATGAACAAACTTAGTGTTAAATGCGAGGACTTGAAAACAGAAACGTGACGTACTATTAAACAGAGATAGGAGGAGGGATGTATACATAATAGAATAATAGATCCAAGTTCATAGAAGATAGACAAGTAGTAGATAGCACGAGCATGTGGATTGCCCTCTAAGGATTATGTATCACTCCCTTTACCATGTTTACCCTCGTCATTATAAATGCATATGCATGTACATCGAAACTCCCTTATGCGCATTATCACTATACACTTAGTTTGGTTTTGAAACAGAGATAACGCCAAGTATTCGTGTGCGCGTGGGAGGGTGTGTGTGTGTGGGGGGGCACAAAGACCCCAAAACTCGTTGAAAACAAGAGTTTATAAAGGTCATCAGTTTCCTCATTTTCAGTATGTGAATGTAGGTTTTTTGTTAAATGATAACAACAACAATTATGATAATAATAGTAATAATAAATGTTGAATATATGTATTAGATTCAATAATATTTTTAGTCCGTTTTCACGCCTAACATTTTTGTTCCCCCCCCCCCCTTATATATATCTCTCTATATACATATTACGCCAGACAGCCTCCCAACGACTCCAAACATCGTGGATTGAAAAAAAAAGACTAGTCCTCTCGCTAGCAGTGTCTTCTAGCACGTCAGTAAGAACAAATATTCATAACTAATTATCAAAACCAACTGTAAAGTATGATGATGTAACTATTTATAGGTCTATGTCACAACAATGCATCGATGGAAATCATAATTCGGCGAAGTCTTAAAGAATCAACAGTGAAAAAAAGATATCCCCGATGATTGCAATGTCACGTCAACCCCATTCATTTTACCAAGGGATTTTTTTTTAGTGTTATTATTAAAACGGGGGTGACCCAAATAATGTAAAATTATAGCTCCATGCATTACTCTCCCCTCCCATTGTTTGGAGTGGATGTACTCCACTGTTCTTTCTCAAGTTCAGAGTCTCGTGCCTTGAAATACACCAAGTCTAGCATTTGGAAATGTTTTTAGTGGGTTCTTCAGTCAAGCAGTAAACTACCAGGACAACCACTGCGACGATTAGAAGAACACCAAATACAGGAATTGGGAACTGCATCATAACATGCATAAGGAGCTTGCTACAGGTTTCATGCTCAGAATCGTGTTCCCTGGTGTTTGATGTTGATAAATCAGGATGACGTGTTTCATATACCCGTCGAAAGTACAGCAGTGTACGATGTCTCGCTTCATGTTTAAGGGATTTGGTCTAGAATTGACTTCCAAAAAAGCCTTAGAGTAAAGTTCGATTTATATACACCGAGCATATCACTAGGATACCCACATCTTTTACCTCGACATCAAGTATCCTGAACACAGACGAGGTAGTAGTCGGTATTCGTAATGGCGTAATATAACGTGAAATTGTCAATTCATATTCTTCAACCATCTTTCTTGTCTACAGGAGTTTATTTTTGATAGGTCAGGATACTGTATAGATACAGGCATTTCCGTCAAAACTGCAATCGGGTACGATGTCTCGCTTGATGCTAACTGACGCGGTCTAGGAATGACTTCCAGAAAAGTATCGGTATAAAGTAAAGTTCCATTTACGTTTACCGAGCATATAACTACGATACCCTCATCTTTAACCTCAACATCCAATATCTCGAACATAGACGAGTTGGTGTTCGTGATGGCGTAATGTGATGTGAAATTATCCATTCATACTCTTCAACCACCTTTTCCCTAAATCTGCACTCAAATGTAGCATCGTCTCCCTCTGTAAATTGATTTACTATCGGTGATATCCCAATGGATTGTTAAATGTTACATGTATGTTATCAGCTACACATGGTGAGGAGATATTTCGATTTACATGGACATGAATGAATAAATTAATGAGTAAGTAAATAAATAAACAAATAAAATGATAGTAGTAATAGTAATAATAATAACGGACGAAGATTACTGCATTGGTGATGATCATCAATTTTTTTCACATTGTTTTTCTTATGCTTGATGCTATTGATTGGAACCATTCTGTTCGTATAAACCGTTAAAGACAGATTGATAGAGAAAGTGTGAAATAGTGTAACATGTTCATGTTATGATGTTGAAGAGGTTCATCGTGGCGAATAATTGAGTAGTAGAAATAACCAGTTGTCTCACGATGTCTTACTACGTTTGATCCATCGTGTGACACCTGGTTATTTCTACTACTCATGTTCATGTTATGTTATGTTTTTTTTATTTGCCCACTCCCCGCAACAAAGCGTATAGACGTGTCGCGCTTATTTTACACCTTTTTTAATATCACTTCGTTTTTGTTACACTTCTCTATCAACTTTCATGATATAAAATGAGTGGAAACCATACAAACGATATAAGAATAACAGGATAAAAGTCCTGAAAATGGCTTATTTTCAGACATATTTTTCTCCAGAATATCACCTCGCACTTCACCCTCGCATTCTTGATGTAGCCCTTACGAAGTCTTGAGGACTGCCCCACCCCTTCCCTCACTGACACACGGACTTGGGACTCTGCAACTTTTAGATTTTTTTTTATTTGACAGCTTACATTTATTTCATATTTTAGAAAGTTAACAGTTACATCAAATGTAATATCTACATGCAGATAATATATACGGAACTATTCATTTAAATCACCATTATGCGTATTAAAGAAGACTAATAATGTGTATCATGCCTCACAAACATGACATAAAGGCCGTACATGAATTCAATAATATGCTACATTACTGCAGACATTTACTCTAATTTTTTCATAGACCCAACAAAAAATTTATCGACATTAAATGAACCCTCACTACAAATGAGATCATATTTAGAACGCACCTTATAATAATAATAATAATAACGTTTTATTTACCCACGGTAGCCACTTCAGTTAGGAAACTGCTCTACCAGCGGGCCCTGCATAACATAACATGTTATTATTACCCTTCTCCAATCTATTCGTCTTCATCCTCGGCCCTATTCATATTATTACTGAACTGAAAGCTTATTTACTCGTCACAGCTTAAGCTATTGTCTATTTGATTTTGTTTTATGATCATGCTGATCAGAAAGTGAAACTCGATAATGATAATGATTGTCACATTATAGCAATAATTAACTCTGATTTCTTTCAGGCTAAAGATGCCAATCTGATATATTACGGCCGTGGCATCACGCGAAGTTAAACTTCCACGTCTAATTCTTTTCAGAGTTTCAAGTGGATTACGAGGTTAAGAAAATAAATCTAGGACCATGTTTTTTAATCAAATTTCAAACTGAGATTGATCCCTTATGCTTAATTTGAGGTACATATCAGGCTTGATTTAATTAAGGTCATCGCAACCCTTTGCAAGCCTGCATGGTAAACGGACAATAATAAATTGAAAACCATTAGATTTTTAGAAAGGAATTATATGAAACTTGAAATGTACAACTTCATTTAATGAGGCGATCCAGGTATGAACTTCTTGAGAATTTGAAGCAGTGTCCGAACAATATAGGATATAGGTATTATATGACTGTTTAAAAAAGGAGTACATGTTCATTACCGTTTATAAAACAATGTCTGTTCATTAACCTGATGAAAAAAAATAAAAATAACACATCTTTCGCTGTTCAAACATGTCAAAGACCACTATATCATTTTTAATTACTTACAAAGATATTACTGTGAGAAAAATCCGTTTTGTGATATTGAAATCGGATCACTTTCAACATGATCAACTGTGATGTTCTTAACTTCAGCTGGGTCCTTACATTTGGACATGGACTACCACAAAGCAATGTGCACTGTGATTAGTTGGATCACATTTGATATCAAACTAACATGATTTACAAGTATTTCAATCACTTCTCATAAACAATGCACCTTCTTATTTTCATGTCCAGAATGCTAGGTTGCCGGATCATCTGCATTTGGTTTCTGAACCACCTTATCTTGCAATTTGACAAAATCATCCGGTTCGAGTGAAAAGTAAAATGAAGTCTCTGCTGAAATGGCCTGGCAATTTACATTTGTGGCAATATCATCTCTTGGCATTTCGTAAATATGACGGCTGATTGTTTGGGGACGTGAAGAGGCATTGTCACCACGATGGAATTGCCCTTCTGTAGATAGTTCTTTACTATTGCTATCTTGATCGATTGTATGGTATACTGACTTTGTCGACATGTCGACTTTGTCTGCATAGGGTACTGAATAGGTATTGCATTCTGGAGTAAACACGCTGTTTTGATTTGAAGTCTTATTTTCTGCATTGGGAAATAATTTTCCAGGTTGCTCATCGCTTCCACCTTTTCCCTTGGAAAAGTCAAAGTTGACAGTTAAGGTAGAGGGACTATCAATCCCGGAATCTGGGGTTGATGATTTGTTTTGACGTTGTCCTTCATCCTCGATGGTAGCATAACCATGGTTCATCTGCTTGGTGACGGCTTCTGGCAGTTTAGATGATGAAGATAATTTGTCGATATCTTGTGACCCTGATGAGTTCGGGATCGGAGGCAATGGTTGATTGGTTGCAGATCCCTTCCTTGTCAAAGGGATCGATTGTGTCCCTTTGGAAGACTGCTCAGAAGCCCTCTTGACTGTAAGGGAAGCTGTATTTTGTTTCTCATCTGTAGGTAAAATGTAATTATCCAGGACTGTCTCGGAATTACATGGCTTCATTTGAAATGTACTTAATGTAATTGGAATCTGTAGTATTGATTGCGCTGCAGAGGTAGAAATTGGCGGGGAATATTTGCCTCCATGGTAAACATGTTCTTGGATTCCCCCGGGACTCGAGGGAGTGCGATGAAGAAGGTGACTGGCGAGGATGTTTTGTGGATATGGTTGAATCTTTTACTTTTAAATGTTCTAGATTCTGAAGTGAGGACCCAGACACTTCATGCATACCCATGCTTGAACCAGAAATTGATGTTGGTAAATGATCGGATGGTCTTCGCACTGTGGAGGAACTGACTTGATTTCGGGGTGAAAAAACTTGGCCGACGTCTGAGTCTAATATTGTAATCTCACTGCCAGCATGTACGCTGGGTTCTCTATTAAGAAACCCTCGAAATAGCTGCTTTGTTTTTAAATTGAATAGAACAAGAACAAAGATGCATACTGCGAAAATGATAGACACACTTATTGAGACACTTAGGGACGTTGTACCTAACGTGGTTTGTTTCTTTCCACAAGAAGAACAGGTACTATTGGGAGGGGTGGTTGGTGTTGAGTTATTTGGTCTAGGAATGACTTCCAAAAAAGCCTCAGAGTAAAGTATAGTTCCATTTACGTTTACTGAGCATATCACCGTGACACCCCCATCTTTCAGCTCGACATCCAGTATCTCGAACATGGACGAGGTAGTGGTTGGTGTTCGTGATGGCGTGATGTGACGTGAAATTCTCCAGTCATATTCTTCACCTGTATCCATCAAACCATTGCAACTGCACTTAAAGGAAGCACTGGCTCCTTCTGGAACCTGATTTAATATCGGTGTTATCCCTATTGGATTGTGAAGTGTTGTGTTATCAGATACACAGGCTGAGGAGACATTTTGATTAATACAGTAGTACTCGGATATGGAGTCGACGTTCTCAAGCTCTATTCGGGCAAAGATCCTGTCAGGTAGAGTAATGTCAGGAGTGATCCGAGTATTGTTATTCCGAAGGAACAGTTTCGTGTTATTTTCAACTTCTGTGGGGAATCCGTGTAGGTTAAAGTTTGTACAGATAAAATCAAAAGTCAAGTTTCCCTTTTTAGGCACACGTTTCACTAGACATGGTGAGACTGATGAATTGAATTCGATAAAAATTCGAAAATACATTTCTGTCACGACATATCTGTCGTCTTCATCCATTTCTTCACATTTGTAGCTGAATTCCCCTGGATTTGTTGCAGTCATATATGCGATACCATAGTCACATTCGTTATCATTACCCATTAACTGATGTCCATATAAAATGTTTTCCCATTTGCCGATTGTCGGAGTGACTGCACATTCTGCGACCTGGATATAAACGTCTTCATATAAAAATTTCCAGGATATTTTTCCCGGTTGAAAAGGGTCAGCTGGTTGTTCAAAGCATTTCAATCCAATCATTTCTCCTACATTGCCGGTAATGGTTGTGTTTCGTATGATGGCATCTTTTGTGGCAAAGACGGGCACAACAAGGAACACAAGGAGATACTTGAATGTTGCCATCATGTACAAGCTGGATAGAGATATATGAATATATCTAGTCCAAACTTAATAGTGAGGACCTGACAAAACTGCGACGTACAAATAAAGTATTAAACAGAGATGAGGAAAGATATACTGCATAACATAATCGAACAATACCCATAGAAGATAGGCCAGTAATAGATTGCATGAACATAATATGTATTGCCATATAAAAAGTGTATAATCACCCCCTTTCTCCTTAGGCGTAATGAATGTACATCGAAACTCTATTTACATTTATATGACATTGGGCCTATGACTATTATTGTCATTTATCTACTTTATTCGGTTTTGAAACTATGTAAGATCTTCCTACCACGCGGGGATCTTTGGGTGTGTGTGTGTGGGGGGGGGGGGTCTCAATGCGGCGAATATAAAATCACTAGTTGAAAAACAAGGATGACGTCATTTTTTTGCAAAACGGTCATGCAGGGAGTCCATTTATGAGATTCGTGATAAATAACAACAATAATGATGATGATAATCATAATGATAATAATGTCTCCAAAGTATAGAAAACTTACTCGCTCGCTTGCTGAGTCTTCTAGTCATAATAGTAAATATGCATAATTGATTATCAAATCAACTGTAAAGTGTAATGGTGTAGGCCTAAGTACCCATAGGTCAATGCCACTACAAGATATCAAACGACAACAACGTTTCGCCATATCAACAGAGAAAGGAGAAGTTCAATTGCATGTACAATTTCCGGTTCACTGTCCCTGTTTTTTTTTGTGGGGGGGTAAAGAGGGAATGATCCCAATAATTCGAAATTCCAGCTCGATGCATTTCTTTCATTACTCCCATTGTTCGCATCTGTTTTGGTCCACTGTTCTTTCTCAGGTTCGTTGAATAACATGAAGTCTAGCATTTGGAAACGTTCTTGGTGGGTTCTTTGGTAAAGCAGTAAACTATCACGACAGCCAACGCGGTGATCAGAAGAACGCCGGGCACAGGGACTAAGAACTGCATCATGAGGAGCTTGTTACAGGCTTCATGTTCACTTTCTTGTCTACATGAGTTTCTTTTTGATAGTTCAGGATACAGTGTTAAAGATGCGTACCCGTCAAAACTGCAGCAGGGTACGATGTCTCGCTTGAAAGCAAATATAGGCCGACCTTTTTTTGGAATAACAGTTAAAAAAGACTCAGAGAAAAGTAAAGTTTCATTTACGTTTACCGAGCACATTACTATGACACCTTCATCTTTCACCTCGACATCCAGTATCTTTAACATCGACGAGGTAGTAGTTGACGTTCTTGATGGCGTAATATGACGTGAAAATCTCCATTCACATTCTACAGCCATTCTCTCCCTAAATATGCATTCAAAGGTAGCATTGTTTCCCTCTGCAACTTGATTTTCTATCGGAGTTTTCCTTATTGGATTGCTATTGTGTCATGCTATCAGCTACACAGGCTGAGGAGACATTTTGATTAATACAGTAGTACTCAGATATGAAGTCGACGTGCTCAAGCTCTAAACGAGCAATGATCCTGTCAGGCAGAGTGTTATTATGCCGAAGGATCAGTTTCGTGTTATTTTCAACTTCTGTGGGGAATCTGTGTATGTTAAAATTTGAACAGATAAAATCAAAAGTCAAGTTTCTATTTATAGGCACAGTCACTAGACATGATGAAATTGATGAATTTAATTAGATAGAAATTAGAAAATACATTTCTGTTACGACGTATCTGTCGTCTTCATAACTACGATACCCTCATCTTTCACCTCAACATCCAGTATCTCGAACATAGACGAGGTAGCTGTTGGTGTTCGTGATGGCGTAATGTGATGTGAAATTATCCATTCATACTCTTCAACCACCTTTTCCCTAAATCTGCACTCAAATGTAGCATCGTCTCCCTCTGTAAATTGATTTACTATCGGTGATATCCCAATGGATTGTTAAATGTTACATGTATGTTATCAGCTACATTGGTGAGGAGATATTTCTATTTACATAGACATGAATGAATAAATGAATGAGTAAGTAAATAAATAAACAAATAAAATGATAGTAATAAAAGTAATAATAATAACGGACGAAGATTACTGCATTGGTGATGATCATCAATTTTTTTCACATTGTTTTTCTTATGCTTGATGCTATTGATTGGAACCATTCTGTTCGTATAAACCGTTAAAGACAGATTGATAGAGAAAGTGTGAATTCATGTTATGATGTGGAAGAGGTTCATCGTGGCGAAGAATTGAGTAGTAGAAATAAACAGTTGTCTCACGATGTCTTACTACGTTTGATCCATCGTGTGACACCTGGTTATTTCTACTACTCATGTTATGTTACGTTTTTTTTTCTTTGCCCACTCCCCGCAACAAAGCGTATAGACGTGTCGCACTTATTTTACATTTTTTTGAATATCACTTCGTTTTTGTTACACTTCTCTATCAACTTTTATGATATTAAATGAGTGGAAACCATACAAACGATATAAGAATAACAGAATAAAAGTCCTGAAAATGGCTTATTTTCAGACAATTTTTTCTCCAGAATATCACCTCGCAGTTCACCCTCGCATTCTTGATGTAGCCCTTACGAAGTCTTGAGGACTCCCCCCCCCCCCTTCCCTCACTGACACACGGACTTGGGACTCTGCAACTTTTATTTTTTTTGTATTTGACAGCTTACATTTATTTTCATATTTTAGAAAGTTAACAGTTACATCAAATTTAATATCTACATGCAGACAATACATACGGAACTATTCATTTTTTAAATCACCATTATGTGTAAGAAGACTAATAATGCCATAGAGGCCGTACATGAATTCAATAATATGCTACATTACTGCAGACATTTACTCTACTTTTTTTCATAGACCCAACAAAATTTAATCGACATTAAATGAACCCTCACTACAAATGAGATCATATTTAGAACGCACCTAATAATAGTAATAATAATAATAACGTTTTATCTACCCAGGGTAGCCACTTCAGTTAGGAAACTCCCTTATGGAACAAACACAGTGTTACCACAGTGTGTTCACATAGTTGACTATGTGTAAACTATGTGTTAACTATGTGGTCACAGTGTTGTCACAGTGTAGTCACAGTGTGAGACTTCAGATCACATAGTTAATCACATAATTGCCCACATAGTTGGGTAACAAACACAGTGTTACCACAGTGTGTTCACATAGTTGACTATGTGTAAACTATGTGGTCACAGTGTTAGACTTCAGATCACATAGTTAATCACAAAATTGCCCACATAGTTGGGTAACAAACACAGTGTTACCACAGTGTGTTCACATAGTTGACTATGTGTAAAATATGTGGACACAGTGTTAGACTTCAGATCACATAGTTAATCATAATTGCCCACATAGTTGGGCAACAAACACAGTGTTGCCACAGTGTGTTCACATAGTTGACTATGTGTAAACTATGTGGTCACAGTGTGAGACTCAGATCACATAGTTAATCACATAATTGCCCACATAGTTGGGTAACAAACACAGTGTTACCACAGTGTGTTCACATAGTTGACTATGTGTAAACTATGTGGACACAGTGTTAGACTTCAGATCACATAGTTAATCATAATTGCTCACATAGTTGGGTAACAAAGACATTGTTACCACAGTGTGTTCACATAGTTGACTATGTGTAAACTATGTGGTCACAGTGTTAATTAGACTTCAGATCACATTGTTAATCACATAATTGCCCACATAGTTGGGTAACAAACACAGTGTTACCACAGTAAGTTCTTCAATCGTACCCGAGAAAAATTTAACAAGCAAAAAAAGGGGTCTTCAAGCTCGTTTGGGGGGGGTAGCAGTATACTAAACTTGAAAAATTGTTTGATGCACTATTCCCAATACAATCTCCATTTAGTTTATAATTTACACTGAAATTTTGCCGGTAATTTGATATTTGATGATTTTTTTATTTTCTTTTAAGATCATCATCGCAATGGATAAACTATCAGTAAAGGCTAACGTTAGAGTTATAGATCTATACTAGATATCCGGAACTCTTCGGTAAATCTCGGCCTCGGAAATCTATTTTCGGCGAGGCATGCTAGCGCTAGCGCGCTAGTGTAATACATGTGCGTTTCAAATTCGTGAAAGCGCTCACCGACGCCCGTTACAGTTTATCGCTTCATCCAATATTTACGCCCGTTAGAATCTGATCTTACTGCACTTTGTCTTAATCTTCTTGAATTGATAAGGATATCAACCATGTGGGTTTTAGTACACTGGGTGGAAACAAGGAACTGTTACTTCTAGCGATTTTGTAACAAACAAAAAGATGTTGGTCAACTTGGTGGACCCGAACTTGAGTTGAGGGCCTGGTGGAGTCCGGAACCCCGCAGAGAAACGGCCGAAACATTGGCTGGGATGTGGAAGGCCAAGGTGTTAGTGGCCAGTGGTAAATATACATTATCATATCCTGATTTGTACCTAATATGTAATTATTTATGCTCTCCCTTTGTCCAGGGGTAATTGTCGAAGAACCGTATGTATATAGATCTATAGGCTGTGTAGACAGCTGGCAGCCGTCTGTTTCGAGGAGTTTTTTAACATTTTTTTTTATTTCTCCTCGTACACAGACGGCTCGCTATCGTGCAGCCACCATCAGGGGACTTGCAATGCAAAATCCCCCCGTCGGGGCTCTTCAATTTTTGTCTTTAATGAATAAAAAAATTGAAAATTATTGCAACCAAAATGCAAATTAATATTCCCTCCTGGCATTAATTGCCAAAAAACGGAGAAAAATCAAGTTAAAAGGGACAAAAACAGTGACTTACCTGTGGTGTCACGCAAATTCACTTCCCCGTTTTGTCCGATCTTAAGTACATAAACATATGGCCATTGAGTCCCCTGTACAGATCGCGCTAGAACTTCGGTCTCTGTATTTGGTGAGTGAAGCCAACGGAGTTCAGCTGAACAACCAACATTAACAGAGACCGAAGCTTTTGGTCTATAGGCTGTGGTGCTCGACTAGCCTGGAGGCGTCTGAAACTGAATGAAAGTCAGGGAACTCCCGCCCACTATGAATTTAGCTCTACACAATACTCTACAAGCAAAAAAAAAAAAAAGGTTCTCAACCCAAAAATTTTAGGGGGGACGTAGGAAAATAAACTGACAAGCAAAAAAAAAAAAAAAAAGGTCATCAACAGCAAATTTAGGGGGGGGGATATGTCCCCCCCGTCCCCCCCCCCCCGCTTCCGCCGCCTATGCTCCCCACTGACGCCTGAGATCACGAGCTATATTCACCCACGTACTGGTCCCGAAGGGGCCACTTACATTGACGAGTGGATACCATGCGCGACCAAAAAAACATGTAAAAAGGATGTCTTTTTCACGATAGGGCACGTTACGTACGTAACGTGATAAGGGTGTCAAAAACACAAAAAAATGAAAAAAGGGTATCTATTTTGCTAGTAAAATAACGTGTTTAGGGTCGAATTTGCGGGGATGATAAAACAAAATTCAAATGTTTTATAAAGGATGTCCTTTTTGCCCCGAAACTTCTTGTTTAGAGTCCGATTTGCGCGAGGTGTAGAAGGTGGGGTCGTACTAAACCAAATAAGGTAAAGCCGACGACCGAAGGACCCGTAACAATAAAATATTCCTGTACTCGTTTATGGGTTCATTTCAGGGAATATTTGCCAAGAGTATCGTTTTGTTTCCAATACTTGTTAAGGGGTGCATTTTCAGAATATGGAAATTACGTGTTTAGGGCGCTTTTCGAGACCCCATGGTCGCGCATGGTATCCACTTCTGAATGGAAGTGCCCCCCCCCCCCCCGGGGTACTGGTACAAAACCTTAAACTTTCGCCCCCGAGATTTCTACTTTCCCTCTAAATCTAGCCCTAAAACATGTAGGCCTACCTGTCATGGGGTTCAACTTATTTTCCAAGTGAAGTAGATTACCGGGTGTAACATTTCTGCGATATTGTCTTATTGATTTCATTTTTAAAGAACAATTCATAAAAAAAACGAATCGCGCGATTTGCGTGCTGTCGCCAAGCGAAAGACAAAGAAATCAAGATGGCGACATAAACACGGCCGTAAGCTCTTTCCATCTTTTCTACTAGCCAGGAGGCTTCTAAAGAGTAAAAAATAATTTACTAATACTATACTAACGTAGTCTTGAGGAAGCAATGATGGTGATTTTTTTTAGATATGTCATATACTTCTTCATCATTGACGTCTTGACACTCTCTCTATAGTGTCTTAAGCGAAGGACCAAAACAGAGATGAATTTCCCTAGAAAATCCATCTTTTTAAACCAAAATCACAAGAATTCTATTAATTCTAACTATTCATTCTTACACCTTCCTACGCCTAATGCGTAGGAAGGTGTTAAATATTATTATATAAAAATATAAAATTTAGAGATAGAAATTAGAGAAAAAATTCTTATTCAACACATATTAAAATTTATTTCGTGATCATAAATAATTTATATATATTAATATGAATTATTTATAATCAAAAAATAAATTTTAATATTTGTTAAATAAGAATTTTTATCTCTAAATTGTTCGTTAAGACGGGATTGCTTTCCGGAAGTACGTCATACATAAGCGGTTCAAGGGTCGACGCTATTGTATTTCCGTTGTTTACATGTGGAACGGGGGTCTACGCGGCATCAGTTAGGTAAGAAATCTTCATTTTTTTGTATTTTTATATATAATATTTAAAACCTTCCTACGCATTAGGCGTAGGAAGGTGTAAGAATGAATAGAATTCTTGTGATTTTGGTTTAAAAAGATGGATTTTCTAGGGAAATCCATCTTTGTTTTGGTCCTTCGCTTAAGACACTATGGAGAGAGTGTCAAGACGTCAATGATGAAGAAGTATATGACATATCTAAAAAAAATCATCATCATTGCGTCCTCAAGACTAATACTAACGTATCTTAGGGTGTGTTTATGCTTCCATTGCGAGGACAGAATCAGCGATTTCAAACGTCAATTCAAAACGATCGTAAACGTGGTTCTGGGAGTGCTGTTTATGCTTAACTTTTCAGAGCAAATCATGATCTCCAGCTGGCTTCGCATCGTTAAGCGAGGTCAAATTGGGCACGCCTTTTTTCGAAAGTTTTTTTTTTCCAATTGTTGTTTTTACGTAGAGATAACAAGGAGCAATACGACTATATTTACCCGCGGATTTTCATCTCACCGGAAGCATGTACCAAATGACGTCATTTAAACACGTTTACGATCGTGGTTCTGTTTATACTTCCCCAGAAAGCCTGATTCTGGTCAAACGACGTTTACAAACGCACCTTTTTGTGAGTTTACAATCGGCGTTTTGAAACAGCGTTTAAATGAAAGTAAGCATGGACGCAACCGTGTTTTGGACTAATCACGTTTGGAAACGCTGATTCTGGCCTGAAAAGTGGAAGCATAAACACGGCCTTACTCTCACCTAGCCAGGCGGCTTCTAGTTCTAGAGAGTAAAAATCAGTTACTAACGTAAGGTTACTCTCATCCGAAGCCAGGTCTTCCTTCTCATTGACCCACACGACGGAAGCCATGTACATTGAAAAAACTTCATTTCCGAGATTTCTACGCTCTCGTTATTTTTGAACAAGAATTCATCAAAAAAATGAGAGAAATATTGTGAAAAGACGGAAGAGACTTGCCCGATGTTTACGCCGCCATCTTCCTATTGTTCTTCGCCTACGTTACCCGACGCGCGCGTCTATGAGAAGGAAGACCTGGCTTCGTATGAGAGTAACCTTACGTTAGTAAATGATTTTTACTCTCTAGAAGCTGTTACAACCGATAATGTCGCACCGACGCATAATGTCGCAGCAACGCATAATGTCGCAGTTTGCGACATTATGCCAAGAGCGTCCGACGCATAATGTCGCAGTCAACGCATAATGTCGTAGTTTTCTAACGCATAATGTCACATGTCGCAACGCATAATGTCGCAGCAAATTGTCAACGCATAATGTCACATGTCGCAACGCATAATGTCACAGCGGTATTTTCTTTAGGACTCGAGCTACAATAAGATATAAAATATGCTTTCACTTAGT
This sequence comes from Lytechinus variegatus, assembly GCF_018143015.1. Taxonomy (NCBI): domain Eukaryota; kingdom Metazoa; phylum Echinodermata; class Echinoidea; order Temnopleuroida; family Toxopneustidae; genus Lytechinus; species Lytechinus variegatus. The sequence continues at coordinate 31,996,115 of NC_054744.1, read as the reverse complement.
ATTTTGAGACACGAGAAAGAGAAAGGAATTATTTGGAAATCAGGATTACTCTTTGTATGGATATTTATCGGTTTATTGCCATTTCGTCTACTGCCTTTTCCCCCACTATCGCATGGTCTGATATCATTTCGACTACTATTAGTTAGTCAACTATCAACATAGTCCAATAACCATTTCGTCTAATTACCATCTGGTCTAATAGCAGTTGGTCTAATAGCCGTTTTATATTATTATTTCGTCTGATTGTAGTTTTTCAATTGGTCCAATATCCACCTTGTCCAATATCATTAAGACTATTACCTTTTGGTCTAATAGCCAATTGGTCTAATAACCACTTGGTGTACTCTCATTTTCGTCTATGTTCCATTTGGTCTAACTTCAGTTAGTTCGCTATCACTTTGCCTTAACCCATTTCGGCTAACAAGCATTTGCTATCATTGCCATGGGTCCAATCACCAATAGGACAATTACCCCCGAAAAATTATCATCGAGAACAATTTTCCCCCAGACAACTACCCCCGAGAACAATTATCCCCTGAGGACAATTAGCCCCGGACAACTACCCCCTAGAACAATTACCCTCCGGACAACTACCCGCCGGACAATTAATTACCTCCTGGACAACTATTCTAAATATATTGAAACCTGTGCCACCGACTAAGACTCACGAATGATTCACGCCCGGGGGGGGGGGCACTCAGTATATAATGCATAGTGGCCGGGTATGTGCCCCATTTTACACTCAAATTTCAGTTCAAAGGCATAGCATCTTTATCTGGTTGAGAAAAAGAACCAAGAAAGCATTTTCTTCTTATCGAGAAAAAAGAAGAAAGAAATCCGCTCCAAAACTTGGCATATTTTTCGTTACGCCGTTCCGGTCGCATTGATCTGCTACAATGAGCTGCAATTTTGGTGAAATGCGGCCGCAGAGCGCTGTCCGACCATCGATTCTGCGCGAGCGCACCCGGTGGCCGTGCCGCCGGGCTAGCTGCATCATGCATGCATACGCACTCACACGCTGGCGATCCGTTCCAAGGACCCCGTTTTTTTTTGTCTCGCCCGCGGCACACCCCTACCACTTTTTTTGTCGAGTGCCCCCCCCCCCCGGGTGGTCACGCTTGATTCTAACATCGATGCCGGAGAGAAGGTGGGGGGATTTTCCGGGGAAATTGTCCCCACATTAAGGGATGTTTTTTTTGAGGGGGGGGGGGGCTAATTGTCCGGGGGTAACTGTCTGGGAAATCATTTTCCTCAGAATCAATTGCTGGGGGGGGGGGGTAATTGTTCGGGGATAATTGTCTGATGGGGAATAGTTTTCCAGGGGGTAATTGTCCGGGGGGTAATTGTCCTCGGGGGCTAATTGTCAGGGGGTAGTTGTCCGGAAGGTGATTGTCTGGGGGGGGGGTAATTGTCCTAGAACAGGTGATCGGACCTATTGGTGATTGGACCCATGGCAACGATGCCAAATGATTGTTAGCAGAAATGGATTTAGACGAAGTGATAGCGAACCAACTGAAGTTAGACCAAATGGAACATAGACGAAAATGAGAGTACACAAAGTGGTTATTAGACCAATTGGCTATTAGACCAAAATGTAATAGACGTAATGATAATGGACAAATATCCATACAAAGAGTAATCCTGATTTCCGAATAATTCCTTTCTCTTTCTCGTGTCTCAAAATACTAAGTGAAAGCATATTTTATATCTTATCTGTAGCTCGAGTCCTAAAGAAAATACCGCTGTGACATTATGCGTTGACAATTTGCTGCGACATTATGCGTTGCGACATGTGACATTATGCGTTAGAAAACTACGACATTATGCGTTGACTGCGACATTATGCGTCGGACGCTCTTGGCATAATATCGCAAACTGCGACATTATGCGTTGCTGCGACATTATGCGTTGGTGCGACATTATCGGTTGTAACAGAAGCCGCCTGGCTACTCTCACCCACGTTACGCGACTCAAGCGTCAGTATCGTGGGTGAAGAACAATAGAAAACAAGATGGCGGTGTAAACATCGGGCAAGTCTCTTCTTTTCATGATATTTTTGTCATTTTTTTAAATGAATTCTTTTCAAAAATAAAATCCATAGCATAGAAATGTGGGAAATGAAGTTGTATCCCAGATACATGATTTAGGGCTAGATCTTTTAGAGAGAAAGTAGAAATCTCGGGGGCAAAAGTTTCAGGTTTTGGCTGCCTACATGCACATGTATACAATAGAAGCCCTGGCTTCGTATGAGAGTAAGTTACGTTAGTAAATGATTTTTACTCTCTAGAAGCCTCCTGGCTAGACTGGATTAGCATTACATCGGCTAATTAACAAATTTGGGGGCAAATTTAATGATGTGAAAGATTCTTACTAGTTTTTAAATAATAATTATCTTATTTAGATCTACTGAAAAATATGTCTACAACTCAAAATAGTTTGTGTGTACAGAATTCAGATAAAATTATTCACGTCTATAACTTAAAAACTGGTGTCTGAATTCTGATTTGATAACTTGTCTGTACTCTGTAGTAATAAATCTAATAATGCTAAAACCCCATTTTTACAATGCATTTCATAAATGGCTCTTTGAAATTACTCTGATTATTTATGTCTGTCCTTAATGTGCCTGTCCCTTACAGAAAAAAAGCTGATGTACTAAAGAAAGAGAAGGAGTTCCTAAACACCGCAATCAGAGTAGATGAGGCTATGGATGAGTCTGATGCCACAGATGAGGACATGGAGGATGAGGCTTTAACCTCAAAAAAAGATGTGAGAAAGAGGGTAAGTTGAAACTTTACATTCAACTTAAATTTTTAAGACGTGCATGGATCAGGAAATTTTGAAGCATACTAGCCAGGAAATTTAGTCCAAAGTGATCAGTGTTTACCTGAAGCAGGCCAGACTTTATTCTGCGATTTGCAAAAAAAAGAGACTTCTACATAACTTGATATCGCTGCCAGTGGTGATTCAAAAAATTGCCCTTAAAAAATTGATGGAATTGGAAAGTATTGGTGGTACTACTTCAATAAAAGAAAACTCATTAGAAAAACTAAAAATAATGATACACTTATGAATTTTGTCTGGATTCCTAGTCTAGATACAGAATTGCATTGGGTTTGCACATGACCGCTTACCGAGGTGTCGCAAATTTGAACTCAGAAGATATGCGAGACTTAAATATGAGTGGCGCGGCGCGGTCACCCCAAAAAATCGCAGCTTAATGGTCTTGAAAAATGTTGAGCGGGGGGGGGGGGGCTAAATTAAATTTCAATTTTAAAAATTCTAAACAAATTCCATATGTGTTCATATTTTATTTCCATTTTTGGTTGCAGGTTGGGAAAGCTGACAGATCTGCTATGGCAGAGCCTCTAAAGAAGAAAAAGACTGAAGACCAGCGGAACCATGAAGGTCAGTTTTAAAGTTTATTATTTACGGCAAGATTCTGTGGCCAATTAAATGAAAAATCATGACCAGAAAACAAAATTCTCATATGTCCAGAAAGATTATCTTCTCCAGAGCATTGCATTCATGCTTTTGGTGCAAATAGAATTTTACATCACAACCAAGAATACCTCTTAATTATCGAAGGTTAAACATATACCACATAAAAATGGTATCTGAAATTATGATGGAGTACATGTAGATGCTCTTTCAGGACATACATCTATATGAGATGAGAGTTATGTTTTCCGGACATGCTTTTTCATTAAATTGGTGATTTTTTTAAATGTTAAAGTTTTTTTCTGACTTTCTTGGTATATCATTGTAGGATATTGGCACTCTAAATAACACTGTCTCACACACAGATTTGCGTTATGGTAAATTCTAGTAGAAGGGGCTATGAAATGATGTGTCTGATGATATATCCACAGCAAAAATAAAAAAATCACTTTCAATTTTTGAAAAAATGGCATTTTGGGCAATTCATATCGTCTGTGATGTCAAAAAAAAAAAATGTTAAAAAAATCTCTGTTCTTTAATGATATTTATCAAACCTTCACTGATATATTTCTCAATTTTTTTTGCTTCTTATTACAACCAATTATTCATCAGGGTGAACTTCCCCTTTGATAGCTTTTACATTATCTTGTGTATTTTGCCAAGAATGATTGTCTCTGCGTGAATCTACAAATGAATTCAGAATATCACAATTACTGTAAAAAGGAAGATGCTCTGGAATTTCTCATATTACCAAGCTTGTCAATAATTTCAAGGCGGAGGGTTTGAGAATCTCCCTGAAAGAGAAACTACATGTACTAGAATAGCACAGTCTCTCCAAATGGTAATCTACCGTGAAAATAAGTTTTTGATGTGGAAAAAAAAAAAAACGAACAGAAAACGGAGGAAAAGGACACCGACTTTGATTTGAATCTACGTAACCATAGAAAACATTTTAATGTTTTACATTACGAAAATGTCCCGTTTGATTCTCGACCTCACTTCGCACTGCAAACTGCGGTTTTATACCCCGATTCGTGTTTGGAATATCTCAAACAACTTTTCCAACCCCGATAAACTCGTCTTGGCCAGGTAATCCCCTTGTCTCGATTTCACCACCACGGGCCAGCTAAATGAGCGTTGAGCCAAGGACGAAATGATAATCAACGCTGTGCTATTACGTAAGACTTGTCTGCCTGTAGAAGGATCTTCGGAATGAAATTATTGTATTCGATATTAAACACGTTTTCAAAGGCATATTACATTCAGACATCCAATGCTAGTCCATTTTCAATTTCGAACGAAGAAAATCGACCTTGAAATAAGGAAAGTAAGCGAATAAAAATTACGGTATGCTTAGCATGCAAGGACTGCGATGCATGCATAGTTTCTGTTCGTCCAGCAAGAAAATGGGTTCACTCGCGCAATGATACAGTCTTAACGTTCGAAAAATAGAAGTAATGGCATACCAACATTCAAAGTATAATAATCATGCTGCTAATATGCACAAAAATATGAAATCATTATTTTTTTACCCCAAAGTCTTATTCATAATTTAAATACAAACTATGCCTGTAACTATTTTTTTAATCGCAAACGTATTATTGCACCATACGTGGTTCTCCGGTAAACTGCCCATGTGCGCTGCATCCATTCCACCGTTTGTTTTGGGTCGTTTTAGTTTCCACCATTAAATGTCTAACTTAGGTATGTTGTGCTAATTTTTTTGGAAGTCAAAATGTTCATCGTTGGAGAGCGAGTTCAGGCGATTGATGAGTTGGGAAGATGGAGTGTTGGAAAGATCGTAATCGCAGACGAAGTTCAACTTCAAGAGTTTCTTAATCAGAGTCAGACTGGAGAGGCAGGTCTCCGAGCCGGCCCCAGCACTTCCACGCAAACACCACCCAGCGCAGACCGGCGATACCTCGTATCATTCCCGGGGTATCCGGAGGATGGAATTGTATTGGACGAGAGGAAAATACGTCAGCCTGTGCTGCCATTTCACCAGCAAGATAGAGGTGAGTCAGTTTCTCATCTGCTCATCTAGGCCTATTTGTTTCCTTTTCTTGTTGAAGTTGAACCTCGTAGTGACTCATGAGCATGATGAGTGTCGAGTATTTTAACATGATTAAGTTTTGAAGTCAATTTGACGTCAACTTTAGAACTTAGAATTTAGATCTATCATTCTTAATCCAATGTCCAATCTTAGAAGTTAGCTTAGCCTTAGAATAGATACGGTACTACGGTCTACATTACATTACTCGTTGACGTTGGGCCTTAAGTTAGGGTAACCCAGGCCAGGGAGCGCCGGCCCGCTACATGGGCCGGCGCCCAGGAGGCAGGACTCAGGAGCTCACCGTGGATTTACCCATACTCTCGGGACAAGGGTAGATTATGGGAAAATATCTAGCAAGACAAATTAGGCCAAGTAAAAAAAAGAAAGTAGTTGATCGTCCTCGCGCGCATCTATTTTGGCCGCCGCATGGAAATGTTTGATATTTACTATTTTCAAAAATTGGCTAAAAAAAAAAATGTGATGTTCCTTTTTTGATGTTCCCTTTTTCATTGTAGCATCTATTTTCTTGATATTTATTAGTTTTTATGGCTGCTGAATAGCGAAAAAAAATCACAAAATTGGCGAGCAATTTGCTCTCCATGTGCTTTGGGAACTCTCTCGCAACTTCAAAAGCAATTGCAAAGTCCGATATCGCCGTAACTGCAAGAAAGAAAAAAATTCTGATTTGTTTTTCTATTGGAATTTTGAAGATACCATCATAAATTAGCGTGAAAATAAAGTTTGCAAACTCGGAGAAGATCATGGATTTCTTCATTTTTAGTGCATATTCGGGGACCCCGCTTCCTGAATCTGAACTAATCCGTCGCATGCTTAGGAAATATGGCTCAGACAAATCAATTTTAATGACGTAAATTTGTATTTCGGCGGGGTTTTTGGTGAGTGATAGCACCTATACTTCGATGTGTGTTATGGAGATCGACTGTGCTTGTTGTGACTCTGTTGGGTATTAAATGCATGACTTGTGTGCTGGGATGATGTTATTGACTGTGCTGGCGCAACATGTGAATTTGTGAAATGAATTGAATTTTCTAACGTCAGCAGGCAGTGAATTGAATATTAAAAAAAATAATTTCAAGTGGGTTCTTCTTTATAAAGATTGAAAATAATTAATGGGATTCCAAGAAGTGCCAATTCTGTTCAAATTTGAGAAACTCTATTCTTCCGTGAGCTATTCAATTTGATGGAAAATTGTAAACACTTACAGTTACAAACATGAAAATAATAAACATTAGGCATGTTAGGCCTATGTGAACAATTAACTCAATCATCATTTAACATTTGATATCAATTAAAATGAATAAAAATTGAACAGTATTAAACAACATGTAAATGAATATACAAGCAGCTGGAAAACTGCGATGCGAAACCATGTCCAGACCTAAAAAAAAGAGATCGGCTCTGGAAAACTAAACATGGCTCCATGTATGATGGTAATAAAATGACCCCATCCCTCATGCATTTTTTTACCTGTACAAGAATAATGTTTAAATCATTCACTTCACATGAATGTTTTGTTTTACAATACAGTACCGGTATACATCAGTGTAAATACATCAATAAATTTTTATCATGTAATACATTTTCCATAGATTTCCAATCAATTGTATATTATGCATATATATATATACATTTTTACTCATTAATATTGAGCATGCATCAATCACATATTTCGAGCTTGACATGGCCTGACAACGATTTTAATAAAAAATAACAAAAAAAAATAGTAAATAGTAAGGACCTCCCTCATCACTGATGTCAAAAAAAGGGCCGAGAAAATGCCTCCTTGTTTTTAAAAAAAATAGTAAGATAGTCATCACCGCTCTCAAAAAACCGGACGATCAACTATTTTCTTTTTTTTACTTGGCCTTATGAAAACAGAAATTATGCACTTACCAGGATTATATGGATGAAGGTCTAACGAGTGGCAGTTTTCCTGACATCTGGGCACAGACTTGAACCTCAAAAAACGAAAAGTTCTCTCCTACCCCTGTTTCGATCGGCCATTTTGTTACAATTCATATATATATATAGGCCTAGGGCCTAGAATGTGTCTATATTTGGACTTATTTTTTTCAATTGTATGACTGGCTCAGAATTTCACTGAATTTTTGCTTCAGCTTAACAATGAATGATGGTTTTGCGCGATTAGACCCAACCCACTGTTTGATCTGCCTCATATTGGCAATTGTGTTGGTACCTATTCCTCCATGATTTACAAGTTACAACAACTACAAGAACAATAGAAAGTCATGAACTGGTTGATGTACATGTAGAAGGGTGTACTCATCCTTTGAGTTACAAGCTTCAAATAAATAGCATGAGTAGATATGTGTGGGACTGTAATGGCAAATTTGTCAAAGAATATTTTGACAGGGGTTAAGATGAAAATACAAAAAAAAACTAACGCACCTTTAATTTTTCTATATTAGCCCCCTCCCCCCTAACCCAGGGAACTCCCGACCGCGTACCAGGATCTTACGTGCAATTTGGCATACTCACCTGACAAGCGTGAAGTATGGTCAAAATAATTCTCCGAATAGTTAAAACAGAAATGAAGCACTTACCACGAATAATGGATGATGATCTAACGAGTGGCAGTTTTTCTGACATCTGGGCACAGACTGGAACCTCAAAAAACGAAAAGTTCTCTCCTACCCCCGTTTCGATCAGCCATTTTGTTACAATTCATAACAAAAATGGCCGATCGAGACGCTTTCGCTTTATGCATAAAAAAGTCACGATCTCAAATTGAACTTGACATTACTGGTAAACAATTGAATGTTAATGAGCAAATTCTTGACATGTAGTATTAGAAACTTGTACATGTAAACGAATGTGTGTTGTAACCTTTCTTTTGTATATAGTGGATCCTCAAAGATGTAAGAAGAGGAGGAGGAGGAGGAGTTACATGTATGATCAAAAGATGAGGAGCTTCTTCAGCCAGTTGACTGAAGGCGATTCTTTTGAGACGCCAGGAGGAAGAATGCTTGCAGCTGTGGTGGATCCGTTTCACAGAACAATCGAAGCCACAGATGGCACATTGTTTGATGCAGAGGATATTATTCTCCAAGAGAAAAATATGGGTAAGTACCATTTTGAAATTATGGATTTTTAAAAATACATTGTACATGTGTAGTTACGGAATACATGTACAGTGCAACCTTGCCCATTTGGTCATTTATCTGTCTGACTCTTATTGCCCATTTTTACCAAAATATTACAACTGTGTATGATCAATCGAAAGTAGAGCGCAAAAAACAGTGTACAGTAGGGGAAGGCGGGGTAAGTTGAGCATAGGGGCAAGTTGTGCCACCAGCCCCAGGCCAATAATGAATGAGTCAGACATTGTGGTGGTGTCATGTATTGATGACCCATAGCATAACCCCTAACCCCACCACATTGTTTCCAACTTTGAAACAAAAAGTAGTTTTTTAGAGGGAAAAATATGAATTTCAGCCAAAAAAGTAAAAAAGAGTGTGAAATAGATAAGTGCTTTATAAACACACACGTCTTTGAATATAATATAGACATGATAACAATATTATTAGTCCAGGTATGGATCTTCATTCTTGTCATAGTCTTTTATATGATGGATGCATAATAAATTTGTGGATACAAAATTATCGCACTAAGTTCGGACTGGGGTAAGTTGAGCCAAACAGCATGGGGCAAGTTGAGCCATGGTAATTCCTATGGTAATGTATCTTAAAAAACGAAGGAACCATAAAAATAGATTGAAATGCAGGCTGAAAGGAGCAAATATACATGACTGCTCTTTTCCTTTTACAGGATGTTAGTATTTATAGAGAATTAGCAAGTGAAAAGACTTTAAACCAAAAATTGACATGCTGGTTCTTCCCCATACATTTTGTACATAGTTTTTGTGGCTCAACTTACCCCAGAAGGTGGCTCGAACTTACCCCATATATGGGGCAAGTTGAGCCATTTGACATCGTTTTTTTCAAAGGTCACGGTGACTTTCAGTGTTGGGGTAGAAGTAATATATAGGTGGAAAATATTTCAGAAGAATGAAATTTCAAGGCAAGGTACTTATTTCGACAAGATTATTCATCATATCAATTCTAACATGCAAAAAGCAAAAACTGTCACAACTTACCCCGCCTTCCCCTAATCATTAGGTAGATAGAAGAGGAGGATGTGAGTGGGAAAATAGGGGAGGGTTGGGCTGGTATCCTCTCTTGTGTTACAACTATACTAGTGTATAACACGTTCGTTGCTATTTTGGTATTGTTTTGCCTGTGATGCAAGTGAGACTATTTAGACGCCACTTTTCCGTTGTCAAAATTTAAATTTTAACAAAGGTTTACAGTAAGTTTTGAAATGAGTCTTTCAAGTGATGAACGATTTTGCTTGCCTATTAAATTGAAAAAGTTGCTTGTTCAATATTTTCTAATTTTTTTTGCTTTGTAGATTTTTTGTGATGGTACAACACTTTATGGTCATTAATATTAACAATTGAGAATCTTGTGGTGAATACACTAAAAATTTTATTTTCTGCAAAGTAGGCCGAATTTATTACATTTATTTTGAAAGATATTAAAACAATGAAACGGTCATTTACATGTATTTCCCGTGAATTTCCCAGGATTTTTTTTCTTTTTTTAGCTATCAAGAATAATGAAGAATGTTTAGCTCTTTCTTCACTCTGAAAAAGATGTTATGAAAAAAAACCTTCATCAAAAGTGGCTAAAATTTCACATTTTTGCATCTTTAAATTAGGCCCGTTTTGAAAGTCCATTTTTGATGCACGTGTACACGGCATGTTTTTCGGTCGTGTACACGTTGTAAACACTGTGAGAGCGAGTTCTGTTTTCATGTCGACACGGACCCGCATCAATATGTCATAAAAAGGGGTCTATATAGCCTAAGTCACGGTTTTAAAGCTTACCTGAGAAGTTTTAAGTATCAATCCACAAAAATTGGTGCAAATTAAAAGTTTACTCGGCTTAGCAGCGCTTTAATTTAATAAAGAATGCAAAAGAAAATCAGTGCTGGGCCCTAGGTATCGCCGATGCTCGGTGGATGCGCATTTTGTATACTGTACCGTACATGCATGCACAGATCGCTGCAGAATAAGTGTAACTGAAGTTATCGATTAATTTTCATTATTATGTTGCCAATTTGAAGAGCGTTTGTTTGTAGGCTTGTGTGCGAGCGTATAACACGTAAGTTGTAGCGATGATCGCTATAGCAATTGGTGATTCTCAAATTGACTCTGAGTGTGCTTGAGCAACGCTTTCGAGCTTTTGAGACCACAGCAGACCCATTTCGTGCCGATTTCGTGGTACAAAAACGTGAGTCTCCAGAAAGAATGTGGATTAAATTGGCGATTTTGGAAGTGAACTCACTCTGGATTAATTGAAATATGTTGACATACATGTATTAGTAATTAAAACATGTGCAGTGTCTGAGAACTAAGATTTAATGTGAGTCTGTGAGCTTGTTTATGCAGATGCTACCGTGTACACGGTGATGGAATTTAGTACACGTGCACTGACTTGACCACACGTGTACACGTGTACCCGAAACGGGCCTACTTTAAATCCATGAAATGCCATTTTGTTCTGTATTTCTTTGAAATTTATTTCATTCAGTTGGAACTACACATGTATGAAAAAGATAAAGAATATTGACCTACATGTATTTCTTGACCCTGAACGATTGTTTTATGTCACATCCAATCAACATTTTTTTTAATGTAGTCCCACTTTTGGTGTTGCAACATTAATTGAAAATGATTGTTTTTTTCTTTTATCGTTTTACACTTGGTCAATGCCATGGAAGTCTACATGTGGGGCTACAAATTTAACATCATAAGTGAGAATCAAGAAAGGGGTGAATATTCTTCACTTGATAGTTTCCAACTAAATGAAAACAATGTCAAGGAAATGTGGAAAATAGATTCATTGATTTAAAGATGAATACCAGTTGTGGTAATAATTTTGAAATGAGTGCACACAGAATCCAATAAAATAGGCATTTTGATGTTCAGCAATATATACCATATATATTATGGGAGCCTTAAATAAGCATATACAACAATGATAAAAGTAAACACTTTACTAACAAGAATATATATATTTTATATATATGATATATGTTGTTGAACCTCAAAATGCCTAAACAGATACCTATTCATGAGCATAAGTGTTGATGATTCATTTGTGAACTGATGAGCTTAATTTCTTTTCATGTGTTTGCATACTGTGACTTAAGATTGGAAGAAATCATGTAACTTGTGAACACTTTACTCACATGAATATCAGTACATGTATGTGGGATGAGAGTAAAATTTCATGGTATCTTTGGAAGAGTTTTAAAAGGTGAAGAAACAAAATATCATACACGAAAAAAAAAAAAAATTATTTGTCCGGGGATCAAATTCAAGGACAAAGTAAAGGTCAAGGGTCATTACCTTATAAATCGCTCCAAGATATTATTTGATGCATGTTTTGGATTCCTCTCTGAATTTCCTATCAAATGGTACCAGTTACGTGAAAATTGGTCAACACGTTACAACGCAATGGCCATTGAAAGTTGAAGGTCACGCCCATTTTTGTCAAAACAAGGAGAAAAGGGCGGGCCGTAGCGCGAGAACCGACGGACTGATTTGACTATTTTTTTTTTTGTGCGTGGGCCATGGTGAATTTTTTATGTACCAATTTACAACAAATTCTGAGACGGTCGGGTGCAACCACTGGGTTAATCCAGATGGAATGAGCCTTCTACAGTTAATTTCAATGGTCATACATGTATAACAACAATTGAGTCTTGAGAGAATCGTCTAGCAAGGAACACATTAAAAAGTTTATTTTTTTTAGAAAAGTAGGCCTGAGTGATAACTTTTATTTAGAAAAATTAAATAAAATGTGGCAAAAACTAGTTCAAAACTGTAGATATCATAATTCAAGCTTAGTTCGAAGCCCAGTAATTGGAATTATTCTTATCCAGGTCTGGTCTGTGGGAAATTGGAATTTATACCCTTTTCATAAACCTATCCTCCAATTAGCCGCATAAGAGTAATGCGGATAATTCAATAGAAATTGCGTTCATAAACTCCGAAAATAAGCCGCATCATTTTTACGAGCGCCCGTCCTGAAAAAGGCGGATAATCACCATGACAACTGGACACGCCCCCTCCGATGCGGTTGTGTTGGAAAAGGGTGACCTTGTGACCGCACCATGGCAATTATCCGCATTATTTGGAAATGCGTTCATAAACTCAAAATCTTGTCCCGATGCTGCTATTATGCGGATAATAGCAGCATCAGAGTAATGCGGATAACTCTTGTCCTCCTCCAATTTTACGACCAAATTATGCTGCTATTAGCCGCCTAATTCATTTTAATGGGGTTTATGAAAGGGGTATTACTTTATTTTGGTGCTGTTCATGAAACCCATAAATGTATTAACATGCAGAACATTGCATTTAATCATTCAGAGTTAACTAAAATAATTCAATTGATTTTCAATATGTTTCTTCAGATGAGCCTCCTGTAGCAAAAGTCAAAAGGAAAAGGGCATCAGTTAAAGTAGCATCACGTGCAGTAGCATCAGTTGAAGTGGCTTCGGAAGTCCACCATCAAGAAGAGGTACATTCATTTGTAATTGTGTCGACTGTTCCAGCCAATATTGTTGTGCAAGTAATTTTCTTGCATTTTGTAAATTTACACTGGTTTGTAATACAGGGGTGTTAGAGTTCAGCTGATTTCAGCTATTTTTGCTTCTGATTTTCAGCTTTAATTTCAGCTTATTTTAGCTTTCCTGTATGTATGGGAGCTCTTCAATTTCAGCTTTTAAAACATCTTTTTATTTGTGATCACTCACACCCCCTGTAATTCAGTGCATCCAAGAAAAAAAAAAGAAACCGAGATTTAGGGATGATTTATCATAACTTAATCACAAATAGAATAGACAAATGACCTACCAATGTAAAGCTTAGAATCTCCTCTTTCATCTGATATTACTTACATGTAGATTATTTCTCTTTCACACATAAGTGAGCCAAAACCATTTGAAGAGGGGATACCAAAAAGTCATTTGGTGTGTTGTATCTGGCTTTCAAAAGGAAAAACACATTTTTTAAGAGTTCAATATCTGTTCTTTAATTTGATACCCCAATAACACAAAATGGTCAAGAAATAAAGTTCTGGTTATTTGAAATAAGACTTGAATTTTAATAATTTCGTAAAATGAAGAGGTTTTACAGGCTAGCGTTCAAACTCACTTGACACTCCGTTTTATTTACGAACAGCAATGCATTATGCATTTTGTTAACCATGGAATAGCTTTTGTGGGAAACTGGTGAAAACAGTTTGTTTAATAAAATTATGGAAATTAAAGAGTAGATATATTGAACTTTTAGGACATGTCAGTTTTTTTTTTTTTAATTCAGATACCCCTGCCAAATGAGTTTTAGGTATCCTTTCTTCAAATTGTTTTTGCTCACTCATGCGTGAATAAGGAATAATCTAAGTAATATCAGATGAAAGAGGAGATTCTAAGCTTTACATTGGTAGGTAATTTGTCTATTTTTTTGTGATTTAGCCCCAAATCTCGGTTTCGTTTTTCTGGGACGCACTGTATAAGGCCTGAGTGTATGTTTGCTGACCAAAAAATAATGTCTAAGCCCAGAAGGGAAACCCAGCTTGAACTCGGTCTGTATGGTTTTATAGCGAAATTCATTTCCGGGTCCTGGATCGGCTCTGAATTTGGAGCCACCGTATACTGCTGCTGCAGCTTGCAGGCCTTGGCCTCGCGGCACCACCCCTACTGCAAGCGCACTAGTGCACTTTCGCATGCAGTGGTATTAGCAAAGTAATTTACAGCAACTTTTTTTGTGCAAATTCGTTCCTAAGTATAGATCCTTAACCACATTGAACATAAGGAATGGGAATGGCTTTAATCATGACGTCATTGTTCAAATTCTTAAGAGAAATTCATAGCCAATTCCAAAATATGGCGAAATAGTATCAAATCAAAGCAGAAATCATGTAGTATCCCCCATTCATCTTAAAGTGATTGGTTAACATTGGTTTGACTTTTAAAAAATCTGAGCTACATGTACATGTAGAAGGTCACACTTGTCACCTGTGTCAGTGATCAGTTACAAAAATGAAGCCCAGAAAAAATTGCGTTAAAAAATAATTATTTAGTGCTTCAAAAATTGAAATATAAAGGTATCAACCTATGGGGAAATCCCCTCTGACCACATTGGGCTCGCCTACTTCCAGCCCGGCTGGCTCTCTGCATTACCAAGAAAATAAAAACTGCTTGGCTTTTTATTAGGGATTGGTTAAATGTTGATTTAAAGTTTAAAATCTCTGAACTGTGTCTGTGACATGTATTAAAAATGGATCTGTGCAATAATTTGTTGCCTGTGAGGGACTGATGAATCTGTGAAAATAACATCCAAAAATTATTATTTAGTGCTAAAAAAATTCAAATCTTAATGCATAATCTTTTATCAGATATTGATAAAATTTTCAGCATTCCAGTTGCTGAGTTTATTTCATTTAATTTGGATCATGTATAGATTCTGTGAATTGTGTGATATACATTTAACAGGTAAATGTAATTTCTGCATGTTTTTTTTTTAAATGACAGGTTCATGCAGATGGATATCACTGTGAAATAGGCTGCATGGATTCTGAGCACCTCGTATACAGATTAGGCTCTTACGTTTGTGGAGAAATGTATAAGGTAAGTACATACACAAGAATAATAATCAAAATGAATTTACCATAACTCTGGTACATGTAATTGTGAGGAAGGAATTTTATGTGTTATATATTGGTTTTTGTGTCGCCCACCAGAGGTGAAGGCGAGCCTTAGGGATAGTAGTCCATCCGTCTGTCATAAATCTTATGACACATAATTCCACAACCGTAAGTCACATTTCAACCAAACTTGGATGGTAAATGGATTTGGGGGACCTGCGTGTTATGCTGCAGTTGGAGGTCACATGGTAAGGTCAAAGGTCATTTTCAGGTCAACCTCAAAGTTTACATGCAAGACTCTCTTACATGTATGACACACAACTCTGCAACCATAAGTCACTTCTCACCCAAACTTTGGTTGGAGATGGACTTTGGAGACCTGCATGTTATGCTGTAGTTGGAGGTCAAAGGTCATTTCATGTCATCATTTAAGTTAACATGCAAGACTCTGTAATGACCCGTAACTCCATAACAGTAAGTCACTTTCACCCAAATTTGGATATAAAAAGGACAATACAGTATTGCTCGGAATAAAGTTGACACCCTCCCGAGGGGTCACGCACCTACCGCGAGACAGGCGTGAACCAAAAAATTACCGCCAGCCAATTTCACGTGTGAAATTCCCGCGGTAATTCCCGCAGGCCGCTGGCTGAAGAGAGGCCCAATTATCACGTCAAACACGAGATTTTAGTCAGATCTGATCACCATTTGTCCATGTACTTTTCGCCTCAACACTAGACACTTTTTGGTAAAAACAAGACGCAATCTCAAGCGATCCCGTCAGTTTACTGACGGATGTTCTATTGTCACTTGGTCTATTTATCAGATGGGCTAACAACATTATGGCTAAACCCACTTTGTTCAATTCTCTTTTAATCTACCATCCAGTCATTTGCACTTCAAAATATCAACCCGATAGACAGTAGGTTGAAAAACTGCCTCGAGCGCGCGCATCAGAAAAATTCCCGCTAAAAATCCAGGTGCCCAGTTCCTGACCGAGTGACCCAGTTATTGTGACATCTTAGGCTTAAAGGACGAGTAGATTCCCTTTCCACTGTTTATTAAGCTAGCTAAAGGTTTATTTTTCAGTGTATATGTTATCAATGACGTCTTCCGTTTAAAAGGAGTAGATAATAATTTATGTCTTTTATTTTTATCTCCTGTTCTTCAATTCTGTAATTTTAATCAGGTACGTATTTCATTCAAAGAACGAATATTTTCATCATTTTTCTATTCATCATTCAAAGAAGATTCGCTTCCCATCATAGGCGGCGGAAGCCAACAAAAATAGGAGGGGTCCACCTGAAATCTTGTGATGGACGCAGTTAAAAAATTTGACAAGAAAAAAAAAAGGTTATCAACTAAAATTTTAGAGGGGAACCATCCTCCCACCTCAAATTTAGGGGGATCTGTCCCCCCCCCCCCGCCGCCTATGCTCATCGTTTTCTGTTCATTGTTTTTTTTTTATTTTTAATCAGTAATACGTCGTTTATTTAAAGGACGAGTAGATTTGCTAACCATCATATTCTGTTTATCAATTCTGTGTTTTTTGTTTTTAATTTCATCACTTACGTTTTTATTCAAAGTAGATTCGCTTTCCATCATTTTTCTGTTCATGAATTCTGTATTTGTATTTTTCTGTTACGTCGTTCATTTAAAGGACGATTAGATTACCATTATTTTTCTGTTCATTGATTGACTTTTTTTCATGTAATCGTTACGAAGTCAATTCAAAGGACGAGTTTAATTCAGATTTGAGTTTTATTATGAAGTTATGAAATAGAGATTTAGAATTAAGTCAGAATAATCATACATTTAAATAAACAAAACAACCTATGAGATACGAGATCTACTCAGAATGGAACAGAGATTACTAGATTTGCTAACTATCATTTTCTGTTCATCAATATTTTTGTGTTTTTCCATTACTGACGACTTTTATTCAAAGAAGATTCGATTTCAATCATTTTCTGTTCATTTATTCTGTGTTTTTTTTTTCATTCAATCACTTGCGTCTTTTATTCAAAGAACATTCGCTTTCAATCATTTTTCTGTTCAATTCTGTATAGTTTAATTGCATCGTTCACTGCAAGAACGAGTTGATTACCTTCATATCATTTTTTAGTTCCATCAATTCTTTTCATTGTTTCATCAGTTAAGTCTTTTATTTAAAGAAAAAAAAACGCTTTCCCTCATTTTTCTATTCAACGATTCTGTATTTTTATTTTATCTGTTACATCGTTCATTCCAAGAACAAGTAGATTCACTTTCCATCATTCCGACGTTCAGAGGACGAGTATATTTGCTTTCCATTTTCCTGTTCATCAGTTCTGTGTTTTAATTAGTTGTTTATTCGAAGAACTAGTAAATTTGATTTCCATCATTTTCTGTAAAATTCTATACGTTTATCGGTTACGTCTTTTATTCAAAGATGATTCACTTCCCATCATATTTCATTTTATCGCTATCGATAACACATGATTTTATACCCCAAAAAGATTACTTTTCAATATCATCATTCGTATATTATTTATTCTCATTCAATTCTTATGTCTTTCACTTTGTTTTCTTCCTGTTCTTCTTTCTTTACCTTTATCACCTTCATTCGTTCATTCAACATATCATCCGTTGCTTCTCTTGTATCCTTATCTTCTTTATCCTTCATTCCTTCTCCTCGCCGTCGTCTTCTTCCTCCTACTTCTCCCTCTTTTCTCTTCGATCGGCCATCTTGAACCCCCCTTCCCGGAAAAAGAAAACCCGCAAGTGGCCCTGCTTTAAATGCCTAGCATCAGCACTTTCTGAAAAATCTTATTCAGTCCCCCCCCCCTTGCATCTTCCTTAAATATTTTATATGCCTGTTAGTGTTACTCTGTTCCCTTTCTCCCCGTTCATCATTCCAGCAACAGCCTGCCCTGTAGGCTATATCGTCTTTTTACGCCCGCCCGTATGAAGGACACACTCGGTGTCCGTCTGTCCGTCCATTCGTTAACTTTTCCTTCTCAACATGATAACTCCAGTTCAACTTACCCGAGGCTTATATTATTGGTGTGTATATGATCCGGGAATTCTATTCCTTTTGAGGTCAATTAAGTCACTACCTTCCAGTTTTCTTGCTTTACCAATATACTCCATTTTCCGTGGCACAAAACATTGACAAAATATCATAAAAATGTTTATGGGAAATGTTAAAATCATATAAAAATGGTTTTCTCATTACTATAAAACATTTCACTTACGTTATAGCTGTAACGTAAAAAAACATTTAAAACATAATTCCCTATAAATGTATTTCAGTAATATTAATAAAATGTTGCAATGGTATCTTTTTATGAATTGACTCGTTTTAATCCATGTGCATATCAATTATCTCTTGCTAATACGTTTATGTATATTCATTTTAATGTTGCCCTGTGTATTGTTCGTCTATATAGAACAGACAACCAGGAATTATTGCAATTGTTTCTCTTTTTATCGACAACAGGTGATTTTTATCCAAAATATATGATAGATTTTCAATATCATCCTCATGACCATCATCGTCACCCTCATCAACACTCCGGGCCCCAAAATGCCAACTATATTGGACAATTTGGGGGTGGGTATTCATGGACTGTCTTAATACATGTTCTTTTCAAACAGTTACACAAAAGATCAGATGTGTAACTTACAGCCTTCTCATTGTTTGCTGTTCTATAATCTTCACACCTCTATTCATTGTCCACAAAAAGCGCGAGACGGTGTAATTAATTGACCCCAGTTAAGTTCACATACAGCTAGGGTTGTTCAATTCAACCACGTTTCAAGAGTAATTAATATACATGTACGAGGACATCATTCCTGATCTATCTATCTGTCTATATAAATAATGTACACGTTCGATAGGGAAGATTGATACTGAAGAAATAAAACAATGTAAGAGTCTTGTACCGTCATATTATAAACCCCTCAAAAAAGTTCCGCAGCTCAAGTTTGAGTGCTAATAAATTTCTTAGTGTGCCATCATCATATGTAAAAGTGGTATCATTGGAAAGTATGATTATTCTTCTTTACAATCATGTGTCATTTGTCATGCTAGTGTTATCATGAAATACACAGACATGATAATACGCAGCAATGTTAGACATGAAATGTTGCAAAATGCGTCGTTTGCAATAGCGAATTTCCAATTGTTTCGAGGATGGACCGAGTGCATTCACTGTCACCTGCATGGTGGAAATTCTATAGAAATTGAGACTCTTGTTGGAAATCAATGCATTTTGCAACATTTCACTTCTGACTTTTCTCGATGTTCAGGGTGACTGCATATTCCATGATTACATAATCACAGCAAATGGCATGTCATTGTAAAGAAGAATAATTCAGCTTTCCAAAGATACCAGTTTCATCTTTTATACTTCATTAACCAAAAAGATATCACCCCCAAAACGAGTTGCAAAACTTTTTTTGAGGGGTTTATATGTGTGTCTGATGGAAACGATTGAAGTTAAACAGAAGAAAAGGCGAGATCAGAAAGGAAAGAATGATCTGAATAAATAAAATACTTAAATTTAAAGGTACAAGCCTATAGGCTTGAAAGAGATTGAACAAGAACGGTAGACGAATACAAAGACAATAACAATTGATAGTGAAGACAAAAATAAAGAATAGAACATACATGTTTCGAGGTGTCGCACCTCGTCCTCAGCCTGAAAATTATTAACAGTCATTGGTATTTATACAGTTAGGATGTCAAGTATAAATTTCAAGAATGTACATGTAGTTACACACAGTCACTGTCTACCATGTCTGGAGACACTTGCAATCGTCACCCCAATGCTAGTTAGAATGCAATACCCATTGTTTCAAAATTCTCGATACTGCTCAAACAGATTTTCAACTAAAAATAAAAGAAGGACT
This sequence comes from Lytechinus variegatus, assembly GCF_018143015.1. Lineage (NCBI taxonomy): Eukaryota > Metazoa > Echinodermata > Echinoidea > Temnopleuroida > Toxopneustidae > Lytechinus > Lytechinus variegatus. The sequence goes on along the minus strand of NC_054744.1, from coordinate 31,975,964 downwards.
TTTCATCAAATGGAAACAACCTCAACTAAACAAACAGGTGTGCAATTTCCAAATAATGTTATCCATTTAATTTAACCCACCCCTATCTGATGAATCCATAGAATTTGTATTTTTTACTGCATTCCATTTAACAATTGAATTCACACCTTGTAATCCTGTGTAACTACATACTTGACATCCTAACCGTATAAATAGCAATGACTATGTTCCGTTTATTAAAATGTTATGTTCTATTCTTTATTTTTGTCTTCAATTTGGTATTGTGCCGTTCTTTTGGAAGTATCATAATTGATAGTGAATAAAATAGGGAATAGACATAGACAAGATATTCAACAAAAATTAAGAGCGATAGAAGAGGACAGGACCTATTGATATAGAGGAATAAAATAACGGGATTGACTTAATTGGCTTAATACATGTTCTATTCAAACAGTTACACAAAAGATCATTGTGTAACTTACAGCCTTCTCATTGTTAGCTGTTCTATAATCTTCACACCTCTATTCATTGTCCACAAAATGCGCGAGACGGTGTAATTAATTGACCCCAGTTAAGTTCACATACAGCTAGGGTTGTTCAATTTAACCACGTTTCAAGAGGAATTAATATACATGTACGAGGACATCATTCCTGATCTTATAGATGCTGAAGAAACAAAACAATGTAAGTCTTGTACCGTCATATTATATATGTGTGACTGATGGAAACGATAGAAGTTAAAGAGAAGAAAAGGCGAGATCAGAGAGGAAAGAATGATCTGAATAAATAAAATACTTAAGGGTATAGGCCTATATGCTTGAAAGAGATTGAACAAGAACGGTAGACGAATACAAAGACAATAACAATTGATAGTGAAGACACAAATAAAAAATAGGACATACATGTTTCGAGGTGTCGCACCTCATCCTCAGCCTGAAAATTATTAACAGAGTCATAGGTATTTATACAGTTAGGATGTCAAGTATAAATTTCAAGAATGTACATGTAGTTACACACAGTCACTGTCTACCATGTCTGGAGACACTTGCAATCGTCACCCCAATGCTAGTTAGAATGAAATACCCATTGTTTCAAAATTCTCGATACTGCTCAAACAGATTTTCAACTAAAAAGAAAAGAAGGGCTTTTCATCAAATGGAAACAACCTCAACTAAACCAACAGGTGTGCAATTTCCAAATAATGTTATCCATTTAATTTAACCCACCCCTATCTGATGAATCCATAGACTTTTTTTTTACTGCATTCCATTGAACAATTGAATTCACACCTTATAATCCTGTGTAACTACATTCTTGAAATTTATAATTGACATCCTAACAGTATAAATAGCAATGACTCTGTTAATAATTTTCAGGCTGAGGATGAGGTGCGACACCTCGGAACATGTTCGTTTATTAAAATGTTATGTTCTATTCTTTATTTTTGTCTTCAATTTGGTATCGTGCCGTTCTTTTGGAAGTATCATAATTGATAGTGAATAAAATAGGGGATAGACAAGATATTCAACAAAAATTAAGAGCGATAGAAGAGGACAGGAACTATTGATATTGAGGAATAAAATAAAGGGATCGTCTTAATAGAGATTAAGAGAAATTAAGATATAGATAGCAGGCGTATGTGTACGTGTGGTTACAAGAGAGGTTGATACTGACTGATGGAATCAAATGATGGATAAATTAGAAGAACTGATGATTGAAGAAATAGAAATAACCCACCCCTCACCTAGTCTGCTGGGCAAACCCTTCACTCGAAATAAGGGTCTGAATGTGCAGCCTACTCATGCCTTGTGTACTGAAGGCTCTCTCGCTCAGAGGCACACTTGTTCCAATGAGGGTCTGTGCCTGCAAACTACCCCTCACCCATGATGATGCCAGGTCGTCCTCGACTATACCCGATGTTCAAACTATAACTATGTTGTGCATTAGATTAATAAGGTAAGTTTATCTTTCCACATTTCTAGCTGATTGATTTATTTTAATTATTTTTTTTCATTCTTACACATTCATGAAAAACGTACTGCGAAATTTAATGTCACTTCATTGGATATATTTCTTTATTTAATTTATGTATACTGCCACTTCCTGACTCGTTTCCATTGTTTTATTGCTTGGTTTTCCCTCATTCGCTCCGTCAATCATTTAATCACAGCATCACTATTGAAGTTTAGGGGTGGATCCAACTTTTTCAACGGGGGGGGGGGGGTATGCTTATTCAGTAAAATCTTACAAGTTGAAAAAAAAAATGTGTTTCACTCCCAAATGAAGGTAATATATGCCACGAAAAGTCTGAACATTCTTAACAGAACGGAAACACGCAATGACAAGCTCGGTCGCTTTTCTCACTTCAATTTTTTTTTATTTTATGCATCTCCCCCCCCCCCCCCCGAAAAAAATTCTGCATATAACCAAGGGTCAGGTCACTTACGTATGTCCGTTATTTTACCACAAATGTTTTAATGGTTCTCGATGGAGAGGGGAGGGTGCTACCCCCCCCCCCCCCCCCCGTTCCTCTACAGCTCAAATTCACTTTTTTTTATCTCGAAGTTTGTTTCGATTTCAAATGGGATTTTCAATTTCAGAAACATTTTCCTTAGTAATTGTTCCCATCCTTTATATTAAAAGCTCTCGCTATGCCTCTTAGAACTTTTTTTGTCGTATTTCTCAGTGATATTAGGCATAATCTATTCAGTCTACTCCTAAATCATACCATAATTAAGAGAAAAACCCATCTCGTGCGAGTACTCGTTAGCGCTTTTGCAGATACCGTACCATACCAGCGAGCTCGAAAGAAAATCAGATTGCTCGAACTAAGTTACAACAAAATCACCAAATAGAAAGTATTTCGTGCTTTTGTGCTATCCCAGTGATTGTTACTGAACCTAAACTCATTTTCTTCAGTTAAATGATACAGGTATTGTATTTTTTAATGATGGACGTCCATTTTAGAGACAAAATCGGAATATTATGCACTGTCACTGTCTTCTCGGCCTCTGCTCACAATGTACGGTAACAGGTACCGTACCGTATAGTAGTAGCAGCTAACTAAACTCGTACTAGTGGTTTGACGTAGTGACACTGACAGTGATTGTAGCTAGCTACATGTAGTTACTTAGTACTAGCCTTGTACACTTCTTCAAAAGACTTTACTAAATTAGGCCTAACGTTGATCGTATACCCATATATGCTTACTCTCGGGCTTACTCTGTCGTTGTCGCAATGCAGATATCGCCGAGTGAGGGATAAGCACAAACAAGCCTTCACAAAGCACAAGCAAATGTTTATTCCGGCACTAAAACATAACTGAAGACATTCATACTTACAGTTAATTGTCATGATGTTAATCAGGACAATTTAATTCATTGTCTGACTTCAGTGGTTCATCTTTGTGCCTTCAGGATAATATGATCCACCGTTGGGTCTTAGTTAAGACCAAATATTTACTTATTGACAAATATACACCTTTATTTGTTTATTAGAACATTCAAGTACAAAAGATCAGCATAAAATTGTTTTTCATCAATGACCAAAGGAAAACATAAAAACTATAAATCATCATATAATACATGAAAATATAGTCAAAATCTAAGTCAAAAAAAGACAAAGATAACAATACTTGGTAACAGACGGTAGATAAATATTGTGATTATACGAATCAAACTAATATCTATATCAAATTAAATACATGTATTTAAGGAACGATAAGGTAAGGGAAAAGTGAGTCGAGCAAACATTAGTCTAAAATGTAGACCCACATCAGCAGTGTGTGTACCTCAGCTGATTCAACGAGTCTGCATAGCAGACTATGTCTACGGAGGCTGCAGAAGCTTCGCTCGACCTTTCAGGCTGGTTTGCTGTGCAAACCAGCACCTCACGAGCCATTATGCCATGGTCACATTTGTTCCACGGCGGCCGTACGGCGAGTCGAAAACAGCCGTTTTAACATTTTTTTGTCCAACTACATATTGGTGGTTTGAATCAAAATGGATAAAACGGCTGTTTTCGACTCGCCGTACGGCCGCCGTGGAACAAATGTGACCATGGTATAAGCAAGCATTGGCGTACCTACAGCGGGGGGGGGGGGGGGTCAGATGGGAGAGAGTGCCCCCCCCCTGACGAGCGACACACAGATGGCCTGCTACTTTGGTCTTGAATTTTATTTTTTTTTGCTTGTAAATTTTTTTTCTGATACGAAATCCTTTATTTGTGGTTGAAGACTTTTTGGCTGGCCAAAATTTTTCCTGGTACGAAATCCTTCATTTGTTCTTGTAGACTTTTTTTTGGGTTGCTTGTCAATTTTTTTTGGCGGACGAATTTGCCCTCCCCCTTGCTGGAAAATCTGAGGTACGCCACTGCGAGCAAGAGAGATGACAGCAGACAATGACAAAGGTGACGTGAATCAGTGAGAGGAGAGAATATAAAAACAATTCTGAAAACTATCATTCAAACAATGAAAGATTAATTAAACTTTAAGATATATGCATATTATGACGATCCGGTGACAATAAATTGACACTTAAAAATATTTTATCTTTGTTCATCCATTAACACCAGCTTGAACGTCGGATAATATTGAATATAGAGCTTTGCAATATTACACCAAAAAAGTCAAAAGGATTAAAGAATGGAGGAAAAAAAGATAGGGATCGAGGGAGAAGTGACCTGAGATATTGATTCAGTAAAAATTTAATGAGTGAGACATGGGTCAAATGGAAATATATCAACATAAAAAACGATAAAAATAGAATATGAGGAAACAAGGGAAAAACAACACTGATTATAATTAAGCATGAGTAATCAATTCGTGGTGCAATCATTTAATATGCCTTGTACGTGCTGTGTTTTTGTGACTTGATCGAGTGGTGGGAGAAACAAAGTAGTTTATCATTCCTTATATCATAATAACGGCAGGAGGATTGTTGGGCAATAATGCACTGAAAATATTAAAATTAAATAATTATAGTTGCGAACAAGTGAGAGAATGACGATAAAGGAATGTAAGAAATTAAAGGAAATAGACGATAGGTCTGTTTTTTCCAGCCTCGGTGTCTCTTGCTCAATCTAACCACCCCGCCCCCACGCCCTCTCTATCCATTATCTAATGCTCTCTCCCTCTCTCTTGATCATTCCCCGTCTCTCGTATCTGTCGCTCTCTCCTCTTGCTCGACTCTGTCCCTCCGTTATTGGGTGCTCCCTTTTTCTTGTAACTATTTACAACTTATCCCAGAAAGTACATGATCTCATCTCGACCCGACTTTCGTTCAAAGAAGTTCAGAAAGATGACAATTTGAGGGCGATGACACGAGCGTGCATTAAAATTGTGCACTGGCGCAAAGCTAAACATCAAGCCATGACATTTTTGTTTGGGTTTCGAGGAGATCGAGACGGCATCTTACGGCAATAAGTTGCTGTATTGTAATTTCGAGAGAGACATCGCGGCAAGTCAGGAGGGCTAATTTGAACCATGTGAGTTGTCTAAATTGTGACATTTTATTATCAACATAAGATCGTCCCTCCTTCTGCGGTATTACCGCGGTAATACACGAGATTTTTATTTAAAAAATCTCGTGGTAATTACCGCCGTAATTTCTCTTGGCAGGAGACTCCCGCCGATGGGAATTTGCTGGTGGTAATCGCGCGGTACCCGATCTCCCGTCGACTTACGCGGTACAGCGCGGTAATGTGTCAACTTTATTCCGAGCAATACTGTACATGTACATGCAGGTGAAAATGCAGTAGCATATTATCAAAAAGCCCTTTCCATATTTTCAAAATGGTTATTACATCCCAGTTATTTCATAATATACTTCTGATACAATTCTATTGCATGCCGTCACAAATCTCCATCATTCTAGTTATTTCAACAAGTGGGCGAGACACAACATCGCTTATGCCTTGTTATTCAATACACAATGGATTGACAGATTTACGAGTACAATTACGATCGATTACGGTCAGTCACTCACACCAAGTTTAGTTTCAAAGATGCTCCAATTTTATGAAAAGTAATGGTTATAAATGGTAATATAAATATTCTAAAATTTATAACAGGGTTGGCAATTTCCCGGGAAATACCTGTATTTCCCACATAGTTGGGAAATACATGTACCTAGAAATACCTGGGCAATACCTATTTGCAATTTTGCATAAACTGGAAGTTGTATGAGGTCACCCTAGATTTTCATTAGGGACTCTTATATTTGCGAGTCGACCACTAGACTGCAACGGGGGTGAATCATTATAGTCTTCTTTGTGCTGATGGTATACAAAGTTAGTCGAGCACATGATCGGAAGACACTGAGCATGTGCAAGCCGTTCCTGACTCGTCAACTTCATGATAACTTTGATTTCGCTCAGATCAAGTTTGTTTGAAATGCAGTAGACGAGCAATCAAATCCCTTGAAACCACGTGGTGATTTACTTCAGCGGTTCTGTATACCGTAAACAAAAAGCAGACTATTGTGACGCACCCATGTTGCAGTCAAGGAGTCGACTCACAAATATAAAAGTCCCTATTAATGCCCTCCACTGGTCTTTTGCCACCTTCAGATAATTTTTTACATGAAAAGACATGTTGAAAACCTATTTTTTTTTTAATTTCAGTTATGATTAAGTATATCAAGTACAATTTAGAGCTTATAATTCATGTACATGGTATATGGTACATATACATACAAATGTTCAAGTGTGATGAATTATGTATGAGCATATCAGCATTAAGGTGTCAAGAATAATAGAAATGCATATACTCAAATGCCTACATGTACGTGTATGTAAATTTTAAAAAGCAAAACAATTTCTCCCCATCTGAGTGGTATGATTTTTCATTTCTCGTATGTAGGTGAAAGCATCTGAAAAAATTGTGGGAAAATTTGCCCCAGCAATCAGATTGATTGCCTACTATAAATAAGTGTGTTTTTATATTGAATCAGACTTAATACATAACAATCTGTACATTTTTTAGTTACAGATGTATATCCATTTGAGAAATAACTTTTTTAAAGTATTTCTCAGTATTTTTCGGTATTCCCCATTTTCATCAAAATTTGCCTAGCAGTTTTTACCGGTATTTACCACTCAACCCTGATTTATAACATATAAAAAATGAGGCAAAAGCTTTCATAGTGGAATATAAAATGCGGTTGCAAATCCTAATTCTGATTTCCAAAAGTTGGCATCTCTGATGATCATGCATCATGAGGTCGCCTACATGTACTTTTGCGTTACATGGTGATTTTTGCTCTTGCATCACCTTTTTAACTTCAGAAATCTATACATGTTTCACTAAGTATACAACCTATGATAGTAAAAGTACAAAATTTCTGAAAGGAAATTGCACAAGGAATCCAAATATGTACTCAGAAACAGCATTACATGTAGGCGCAAGATAGAAATGTTACATTGAGGTGAAATTTAGTGTATTTTTTTATTTCATTTTTGTGATCATGACAATTTTTGTATAACCAAAATACTGTAAAAAGCAGATCAAGACCTTTCTAACAATACTTTTATTGGGTTTATGCTTAATTACACCAAAATCAACCCGAAATTTAGCCAATGTGGAGGTAAAGAATAAGAAAACGTGCATAATTGCATATGTTATAATTGCATTCATAACCAGTACTTGTTGGGTTTATCTGATGTACCTGTATTGATCTATTTAAAGGTATAAAACAAGAAATTCAAACCGAATTAAACCAAATAATGCTGCTGAGATTCTTCCCTAATAGTTGGTCAGTAGGTGGTTTCAAACCGCCTCGATCACAAGAATCCCCATTAAATTACGAGAACTTTTTAAGGCTAAAAAATACCTGTTAATTATTCCTGCATTCACACCGCCCCGAAACACATCCTTCGGGATAAGTTCCCGAAATTACGAGCATGCGCAGTGTGGTCTGATAAGCAGGCAAGGCGGGAGATTCAAAATCACTAGCCCAGCAGCCACCCACGCCGCCGCGCCCAACGACACGCTGGGATAAAAGTTCCCGTAATTTGCTTTCACATCGCCAAAATACCTGCGACCTTGGAAAAATCCCCACGAAAGTTCTCGTAATTTCGCCAAGTACCTACTATTTAGCGGGTATTTTCTTTCGGGGAAATTACGCGTAGTTTGCTTTCACATTACCAAAATACCTGGAACTGGCGAACTTCGAGGCGGTCTGAAACCGCCTATTATGTCACCATACTGGGTCATTTGATCATCAACATTAGTGTCAAAACCAAGTATCATTTTCTAACAGAATTGCAAGGATTACATAACCTGTTTCTGGCACATGTTACATGTACATGAAAATAGAGAATAAATAATGAAAATATCTGTCAATCTGGAAGAAATTTTGTGAAAAGTGAAACATTGCAATAATTGTTCTATTTATTTGTCAGGGCTTTTGATGTTGTATTTCATACATTGTATTTACATGTCAATAACATTGCCTAACTTATTTTTCAAACATCAGGCAGTAAAGAAGAATTTATTAGCTCTAATTTGATACCAAATTTGTAGTCGGAGGTGAAGTTTTGACAAACGTTTTACCTCAAATAGGACAAAATATTAAAAAATCCCCATTGACTTTGTACAGGTGGCACCGCATCCGGCACCACCCCTAGTGCTCTGTCTGAGAGGATGTGCAACTCAAGTTCTATAGACCCTACAGCCATGAAACTTTCCAGATTATTAGCTTATGAATTTGGCATTAAAGACATTTGCTATTAAAGGGGAAGTTCACCCTGAGAAAAAGTTTATTGTAAAAATAGCAGAAAAAATAATAAAAAATATTGCCGAAGGTTTGAGATAAATTCATCAAATAATTAAAAAGTTATTAGAATTTCAATTATTTGATTTGTGACGTCATGGGCGAGCAGTATTCCTACATGTACATGTACATAGCGAATGGTAAAAAATCGATGAGATGTACATTGTAATTTTTTCAGTAAATTGAGAATGGTTTTCACTGTACCTTTCGTATATCAATAGACAAATCATTTCACACCCGATCATGAATAGAAAACAAAATTAAGTTATCAGGAACCATAAAAAATTGAAATTCATGCATTTTATATTTACATAACACATGGGGCAGTTGCTCGTTCATGACATCACAAATCCAAAACTTTGAACCCTAATAACTTTCTTACTCTTTAACGGATTTTCCTCAAACCTTCACCAATATTTTTTATTATTTTTTCTGCTATTTTTACAACAAAGTTTTCTTCAGGGTGAACTTCCCCTTTAAACATTAATTTGACTTTTAAAAATCTGAGCTGGAAGGTCCCACTTGTCACTGCGCCTGTGATATGTTATAAAAAAGAGCCCAGAAAAAATTGCGTCCGAAAAACTTTATTTACTGCTTCAAAAAAGTGAAATATAAAGTGACCGGAAACACCATCTTAATTTTATCCATGCACTATATGTGTTCTAACCCAATACAAAATTTTCAATTAAAACGTATCAAAAGGTACATGTATTTCTTTTAAATTTTTGTTGGTTTCATAGTTTTTAAGGTTGACAGAAAGGCATTCATGTGCATATTTCATCTCTCCTTTGATTTTTGTGTTAATTGCATGTCTACAGCATTTGCATCTGCCTTTAAAATGATACAAAGTTTGTTCGGATACATGTAGTCCGTTTGGTTCTGAAAATAGTTTATAATAACTACTGTCTTTGAGGAGACCAAAATAGTAACAGTACCACCCTTTTGATGGGCTACCTCATGACACATGGCCTTATTATTATCATTGACAAAGTAAAATTCTTAATAGCAAATACCTTATAGTCACAAGTATTTACATTATGTAAATCTACCAAGCCTATTTTTAGCAATATGCTATTGTGACATAATAAACCATCAGCCAAATACAAAAAATGCGAATGCATGTATTCATCTGTGCGCAGCATGACTGCACATGTTCCAATTGCGAATCAATGTTACATGTACTGGTGGTGTTCTCCTTTTTTTTAAATTGCCGGGGCATGGCGTCTGTCATAAATCGTCCGTCGAGGATTTCAAAATGCCACTTCGTCATTTTAAGTTTGATTTGTTGATTAATTTCAGTTTTGTTTGCTTCACGTGATAGCACTAGTACTCAAAAATTCTACACAGAATTTTGAAGCTCATATTGAATATGCTACATGTCATTTATGCTTGTACAATGAATATTCCTTTTCAAAACTCACATAAATGCTTATTTATTGGTTGACCAAATTAGTTTATTTTTTGTTTCATCTGGTAAAGCTACATGTACAGGAGGTTCACTGATATAAGGTTCTACACATAATTCTGAAATTTTGACTAGAAAATTATTAATGCTAATTATTTTACACAAAATTTATTAAAGCAATTCTGTTTCCTCAATTTGTCACCAATATAATTCCCGAAAGTGTCAACTAGGCTTAAATAAAAAAAATTGTGTTAAATTTTTTTCTTAAATAGCAAGATGCTGGATGAGTACCACACCATTGATGTGCTAGTTTTTTAGTTTAAAGATACATGTAATTGCCTGGTTGTCATAACAATGGAAGATAATTACCCATTTCAAAATGACTGTGCAGAATCCAATCAAATGACCATTGAAGTGACCACCGAAGTGTCTACATATACATGTATGTGCCAAATGATTCTAGAAGAAATTGCTGACATATTAACAAAATAAGCATGTAATTTCAGCATGATGTTCCATGTCTTTCCAATCAATTATAATACACTGTCCCACATGTCCATATTTGTATTGACAATTATCAGTGTGATATATTTTTTTAGCTTAACAAAAACAATGTACTGTAACAATGTAATTTTATAATATAATGCAGTCCAAGTATAAGTTCATGTTCTTTGCTTCCAATGTAAAAAGGAATTCATAATGGTTCTTACATGGAGGTTTAATAATAACAGTCCAAAGGTTTCAGAGTACATGTATCATCGCTACAGGAACTATTTTTAAACAGCATGGATGTAAAACAAACTTTAGAAATGACTTGGGTTTTATAGTAAATATCATTATTTTAATTGAGTTTCATTGATTTCAATATCCATAAAGAATGCAAATCTGTATTACATGGACTTACATGTAAATAATACATGAACTCTGGATAAACCTGGCGTGACCAGTGTCCAATACATCTGAACAATATTCTGTGTGAAGGAGTTGCACACAATTTAAGGCAGTCAATACACCCAACAGACTTTTTTTTTAATTTGAGAAAAGTGGGTATAAGTTAAATTGTGATACTGGGAGATGGCTGTGAAAATTAGGCCAATAAATTGCTATTTGTGTCTAATTTATAGTTTTCCATTGTACATTTATATTCAAGTTATGTTCTTTAGGGCATATGTATGAGTCATGCATTTCATCTTAGTTTAATGAATTTTTAAAATCAGGTGGATCATTGTCCTTTTAATTTTACCAGCTAGTGGTCTGACTGGCTTTTCAATGAAATGATGAAATATATTTCATAAACCTTCAAAAGACTGACATTAAAAATCAACTTTGATCCTTGTATCTCCTATTGAACTTTCACACATTGTATTTTCCTAAGTAATAGTATACCTTGACCTTTAGATTTCAGGCTGTGACAACAACACATGTTATGAATATATTCTCCTTTTTTTATTGTTATTTCATGTAGGCAACTGATCTCAACATAGAAGGAGTATTAAAAGAAATTCATATCTGCACCAACCAGTCTGTTTTGGTACCTGTGAAGGATGACAAGATACTGGTGGACACCACTGTATCTATGCCATGCAGTCAACTCCAGAAGGTTAAGTGTTCAATGAAAGGTAACATAAAAAATATGATGATAAGATGCAAGGAAACAGCTTTCCGACAAACTCAAATCAATCTGAAGAATGAACTGTTCAGGAAAATGTTTCATAGGTCGCAAAGAAGAAGTGCCCTCCTGAATGCAGTTGCAAGTGCTTTGGGGAGAAAGAAGCAAATCATACATTGTACTTTAGGGCCCATTCTCCCTGAAGTGGATGACGAACTTGTGAAGTTGCTCGGAAAATCTGAAACTTACAGTTACAGAAATAACAATATTTCACTACTGGATAACTTGCTGGGTCCAACCTGGGACATACTTGCCAGAAATGGCATCACCAGGTTTGTGACATCCATCAAGTTATCCATTGATAACAATGACATTGTCAATGTCAGGATCAAGTGTGGGGAATATCCCGGAACGACATCTTCTCGTAGTATTCTTGACGAGTACATAAGAAGTTAGAAGGGTCTAAGATTTTTACATAGGTCAACTGCTCACTTGGTTTTATGTTACATTTGTGACCTTTGGTATTTAAATGTTATTAAGAGATACTGTAGCTTGTCCCCAAATCAGTCAGCATTTCAGTACTGACTTTAATATCAGAGAAGACTACATTATGATGAATTATTTTGTATCATTAAACTTTGTCAAATTTAGAACCAGCTTCCAAGCCTTCTGTGAAGTAAATCCATCCAATATAATTATTATCTACCCCCCCCCCCAAAAAAAAATAACAGTGATCAAGCAAATCATGTCATTTACGGCAATCAATCAACATGGCCTCACTTGATATGATCAGTTTGATCATAAGTGTGACTTAGTTATACATAAATGTACATGTAGTACTTAACGATGTCATAAAAAATTACTTGCTAGTCAGATTGTATATTATGTTTTGCATTAAATTGCATTGATTGCTGTTCACGTTGTACATTTTGCGGATTCACGCATGCACATTTGATTGTTCAATACAGCACCGTATTGACCAGCAAGTTTCATACAGTAGCAGTATGGGGTATTTGCCAGATTCTGGTGCTTTGTGCAATACGCCCTTGTCAATTGCGCAGGCAAATCATGCTGGCCAAAATTTTTGTTCTTGATGCATCACTAAAACACTTTTCATATATAATAATAAACTATATCAAATTTTGAACCAGCTTTGGCATACTGAAATTAATCAGTAATTATTCAATTTGCTGACACAGTCATTACATCAGCTTTAACTTTTTGTCTTGCCCACCAGAAGTGAAGGCAAGATTTTTTAGATCCAAAATGGCATCTGACCATGCATTGTCCTTCCGTCATCCTTCGTTGTAAAAAGTTTTCATGCAAGATTTTTTTGCTCCCATTCCAATGCATTTTTTTAATGTTGCAATACTGTCGGACTTCACATGTTGAGGCCAAAGATCATTTGGGGAATGACATTTAGTTTTACCTCCAAAACTGGCTTCGAAATTTGGGGAAATTTTCATGTTATGCATTCACATGAGGATGGGACACAATCTAGCTGTTGCCCTGTCATACCCCTGCCATACAAATTTGTAGGGGGTATATGTGCTTCCCACATAAAACGAAACCGAGATTTATTGATGATTTATTAAAACTAAATCACAAATATAATAGACAAATTACATACCGTTTTAAAGTTTAGAATATCCTCTTTCATCTGAAATTACTTAGATAATTTCTCATTCTTGCATGAGTGAGCACAAACAATTTTAAAAGGGGATTAAAAAAAAGTCACTTGGCAGGCCGTATCTGGGTTTTAAAAGGAAAACCACATTTTTAAAAAGTTCAATATCTGCTCTTTAATTTGATACCTTAATGACAGAAGAATATTAAGAAATAAAAAGCTCAGGTTATTTGAAATAAGGCTTGAATTTCAATAATTTCGTAAAATGAAGAGGTTTTACAGGCTAGCGTTCAAACGGTCTCGACGCCCGTTTTGTTGACGATCAGCCATGCATTAACTCTTCTGTGGGATTGAAATGTCATCATAACTTAGAAAATATATGGACCTAGTTCATGAAACTTGGACATAAGGTTAGTCAAGTATCACTGAACATCCTTCATGAGTTTCACGTCACATGACCAAGGTCAAAGGTCATTTAGGGTCAATGAACTTTGGCCGAACTGGGGATATCTGTTGAATTCCCATAACTTTTAAAGTTTATGGATCTGATTCATGAAACTTGGACATAATAGTAATCAAGCATCACTGAACATTTTGTGCAAGTTTCAGGTCACATTATCAAGGTCAAAGGTCATTTGTGTCAATGAACTGGCCGAATCAGGGGTATCTGGTGAATTACCATCATAACTTTAAAAGTTTATGGATCTGATTCATGAAACTTGTACATAAGAGTAATCAAGTATCATTGAACATCCTGTGCGAGTTTCAGGTCACATGATCAAGGTCAAAGGTCATGTAAGGTCAATGAACTTTGGCCATGTTTGGGTTTTTGTTGAATAACCATCATATCTCTGTAAGTTCATTGGTCTAGTTCATAAAAAGTGGACAGAAGAGTAACCATGTATCACTGAACATCTTGTGCGAGTTAGAGTAGTTTTCAAAGTCAGCACTGCTGCTATATTGAACCGCGTGATGCAGGTGAGACAGCCAGAGGCATTCCACTTGTTAGTCATATGATTTTCTTTTTGAAATTCAGATACCCCCTGTAAAAGGAGTTCTTGGTATCCTTTCTTCGAATTGTTTTTGCTCACTCATGCGTGAATGAGGAATAATCTAAATTATACAAGATGAAACAGGAGATTCTAAGCTTTACGTTGAAGTCTGAAGTCCTGCTACCATGTTACATATATCGCACAAATTGGGTAAGAAAACTTACAGTCAAACTACCTCATCACTTTTCGACCAATTATGGAATTGGGTACAAACATTGGACTTGGGGTAAAGATATACAAAACTATATGAAGCTGTTCTGATATGATGGCAGGGGGTATCAATAACCTCAGGTGATAATTCCAGATTTCTAGGTATTGATAGTCCCCCTATAATTGTTGGAAATAAAAGCCATAAACTGTGTATAATGGCCGTCATTCACAAGAACAATAGTGAAGAATAAAAGCAGAAAATCCCAACCAATTCGGGTAAAAGCATGATGTTATGTTTCATAGTGGCTCATACTGTATGGTATATACTCCATGTAGTGTTTCATCCCAATTGGGAGCCTGGATGAATGTAGCTATTGACATGGTTCAATAACTTTTTATTTTGCCATTAAACCAGGTAACATTGGATTCCTATAGAAAAATAGGTCTAGTTTTATGATATAAAATAATTGTACATATTGTATGAACTGTTGGTTTATCTGTGCCCAACTCCTGATTCTCATTTTTGAAGAGATATACTGTAGTAGTGGAGCAACTTTACTTCCTATAAATGAAGATATAGATATGGCATACCATTCAGCACCATTGTCATCTTTATAGAGGGGCGATGTGGTCTAGTGGTGATGAATCATCTTGTCTTTCTTTCTGAGGATGTGGTTTTCTTTTAGCAAGGAATTTACCCACATTGTGCTGCACTTTACCCAAGTGAGATGAATGGGTACTCGGCAAGATTAACTCCTTGAATGCACTGAGCATTGGAAGGCAGCTCGAGCTAAAACTAGGGTTATTATAATATAATAATATGCCCTAGAATAGATCATTTTCGAAATAGATAGCACCATACATGTGCATATTATTCCTACTGTATTAGAAAATAATTTTGAACCTTTTCCAAAAGTTCAGATTGTTTTTCTTAGCTGTGATTGACTGAATAGACTATCTTGATGGAGTAACGATGGGTTATTTTTTACACACAAAATGCCAATACATGTGTATAATATGTACCGGTACTTCAACTTTGTGCTCTTGCAAAAAAATTCTTCATACATTCCTTGAAGGCTGAATAAGAGATTTGCCCTCAATATTTGTAGTGGTTATGTGGAAGTTGAATTTGTTGACTTCAACATTTTTGTTGGAAGTTTACAGTTTCTTGGATCATTCTTGAGAAATGACTAGAACTAAATTCATAGGAGGTACATGTAACTATACTTCTACATGTATGCTTATATGTTGAGGTAATTTTTCAATCTAAACTGATTAGTTTGTATATGTTTTTTGTATATATCGGTCAACAGATTCGTTTTCTTTTTTTCTGACTAAAAAAAGATATAGAAAGTATTAAATGTGACCAGGCCTTTAATAGTACTATCACATTTCAATGCGTATAATGTCACTTTGGTTCGTTTAATATTGTGTATTGATCAACACATTTGTAAATATTGTAAATATTTAATTCTTTATATTTTGAATCAAATAGGCCTGCATGTTACTTTTTTTTGCTACGTTATGCACTATATGCAGATTTTCAAAGATAGTCCTCATTCATCAGGAAAGTTCCTAGTTGCAGAGTGTTACAGGGTATTCCTTTTAATGACCTTATAGACTGTAGGCTAGGATTTGTTGGGGGGGGGTGGCATAGGGTCAATGAACGTGGACCAGCCTAGACCATGTTGGGGGAAATCATTATAGAGACCTACATGTAGGCCTACTTGTATGGTTCAGTTTTTGAAATATCAATAGTTCTGGACCTAATTTTTTTTGCCAATATTTTTCTTCATTTGGAGGAATATATAGATGTTCAAATAATCACAAGTAGGGGAAAGATTGACAGGTACATGTAATTCATATGTATCGCATTTTCTTGACAGGGTGTATTAAAGTAAAATCATCAATATCATTTTCTTTTTCCCCACATCAAATTGGTATATGGACTACAAAAAGGTCTTTTTTAAGGAATTTGGATGTTAACACCATTTTTCATTCAAATTAGAATTATTTTTATTGACATAAACATTTGAAGATAGTATGACATTAATCTTGGGAATAGTTTTGCAATTTTTATGGTGTTTTTCATTTATTTTTCCCAAAACTTTTTAGTCTCTTTTGCTTATGTGAAACGTAAATGCCCATCTATTGATAACGTATACACATATTTTGAAGTAATGTAATGACTCGCCCTAATCTTTTTCTTATGATAGATAAGCCAAAGGAAATTTATTTGAAAACAACAAAAACACCTGATTGCTTGGGACGATTTATGCATGAATTTCCCCCACAGACGTGCCATCAGTGAAGTCCCTGTGCACTATCCCTTCAAATATTTCCAGAGGAAGAGGAACTAGTAATTTAAATATTGTAGGCCTGTGTGAACTATATGTAGCTATGTATACATTTAGTTCTGTAGATATTGAGGATTTTTTTTATTCTTGCTCTCCAAAAATGAACATTTTGTGCTTTAATAATGTAATCTAATGAACCACTTTCAAAACGCCCTTTTGTGTCGCCAACACTATCATGGTGTTATGAAGGCTACCTGTAGTATTGACACATTATCAGAATTATATTACTATGGGGTGTACCCCTATGACAGACACAGGAATGAGAGTGGCGAGAATGAACTTTTTGCCAGGCTTATCACTCTTTGTCGCATGAGAGAGAATTATGGTCCGACATGTGAAGTTCGAGAAGAGTTATGGAATTTTTTAGTATTGCATGTCCAAGGTTTCAGTCCAAAGGGAACTGCCGCAGCAGAGATTATTCAAGCCTTCGACAATTTCAAGGATCTCTCAAGCAAATTTCTGGTAGAACACCTTGTGAAAAGCAAGTGTTCATCTTGCAATCAAGATAGTGTGGTGAGTGTTGAATTAGACCCCGTACATTTTTATGACCACGGAGTAAATAGCTCACATCCTGGGAGTTTACATTCTGGCATTGAATTTACCATAGAACGGGCAATAACATATAAGTCCAGAGATTTAAGATGTGATACCTGTCATTCTTCGCTCACACAGATCAATGAGGCACAAACCAGAATGCCCAACTTTTTACTTATTCAACTGCCAGTAGACAAAAACTCAAAGAATGCCCAATACCCAAACCCAGTGATTTGTGAAAGCATGACGGTAAAGGGTACTAAATACATCTTAACTGGGGCTGTCCAGGTACTGCCAGGCCATTTCTACGCAGTGGTGAAGCACCGCAAGGAATATTGGGTGTTGGATGATCTGAAGGATGTTACATTAAAGTTCCCTTCATTTGCCGCTGCAGTTATGCGACAACAAAATTTGAACAGTGGTCATCTCAAAGCAAACTACAAGCACGATGGTGTGCATATCCTACTGTATGCGAGTGATTGGCAGGACGGATCATTTGTCCATGAAGCTGAAACACCACCCCATCCTAAGCCAACATTGCCAAGTGATACTCTACCCACTATACCAAAACCAAATTCCACTTCCTATGATGAGGAATTTCCCAAGTTAGAGAGAAATACTTCTCCCCGTAAAGAGCACAGTAAAAAGCACAAGCGTACAGTCTTCAGACAACCAGAAGTTCCTAAAACCCCTAAAAAGGTAAAAAAAGAACAAACCCCCAAGTGCCCTTCAAAAAAGTCGAATAGGAAGTGTGATATGCAAGATGTTGAAGTGCAATTCCTAGATGTTTTAGGACATAGGGTACCCATAACTTATGTTTCTGGAAAACCCTATGTATCATGTCATGTTTTCAATATTGCTGGCTTCCCTGTAGCTAAATGTGGGTACACAGGATTTGACAAAATGTTGTCAGAATATTACCATGGTGATGATGTACCCTTTCTACATGAAGGAAGGAAAAGAGTGTGGGTGTTAAAAGATGCTCTAACCATCATTCTAAAGCAGTACAAAGGTAAGGCTAACAAGAGAATTCCACTTGTGCTACATGAACTAACAAAGACAAAGTCTAGTCAAACGCAAAATCTTGGTAATAAAAAGGAGGTCCCCAATACTGCAGAATCCCAAGAGCACACACAGAAAGTTGATGCAGATTCGAAAGAACCATCAGATACAGATGCAAGAGAGCCACCTTTCAACACTGATGTGATTGACCATATCATGTTACATGGCAAGCAAATTGCATGCCACCCTTGTGCAGACAAAGTCTGGATAGAACTTGGCGAGATATTTGATTACGTCGGATTTTCGTCCCATGTTAAAAATCATGGTTGGAGGTATTTGGATAATTTCCTCATATCACATGGCGCAGACTCAATACTAACAAATGTTGGTCCCCCGAAGAAGAGGTACCTCAGTTTTCAAGCTCTTGAAATACTGCTCACAAAGTCTAGATTTGGTAACAAGAAGAGAAAGACAGAAGTTCTGACAGAGTTGCGGTCTGAAAGAGATAGACTTGCAGCTGCCCTTATCCAAAAATTGCATTGTCTCAAATCTAAGAACTCTGAAGAGAAGATTCCTCTGTCAGGAAAAAGTAGAAATCAAGGCTCTGAGAATGACCTCCAAACAACAAGCTTGTCTAGTCCACGATTGCAATCTGACAAAGACACTTCACATGCAGTTTGTGACGTCTACAAATCTCTTCATCCTGTGTCAGGAGAAGACCTTGTGCACATATCAGATAATTACAGTGGCACTCGGCTCATGAACCAACTTCGAAAAACCATCCCTGGTGTTTTGCCCAGTTATGCTGAAGAAATGGAAGCAAAAAGGCAATGTAAGGAAGCATTTTCTTGTATCCTTTCTCCACAGCGTACATCAACAGGATGGATCATAGATCCTTCGCGCTTGCTAGAGATATTGACATTTAGATATCCATACATTGAAGGTAAATTGTACATCAAGTTGTGGGGTGATGGACGCGAGATAGGAGGAAGGCAAAGTACGTCATTAGCATTATCCCTTGTAAACCATGATTTGTATCTACATAATGTACCATACCAAAGTCCTGAACACATTTATCCCTTCTCGATATTTTATGAAGGCGATTCCAGGGATAACTTAGAAGAAAATCTTGCGAAGTACAATGTGTGTGAGAAATTGGAGAGGGTTTGTGACGCTTCAGACATCTACCTCAGTGGTGATTATATGTTTTTGATAAAGATTTTGGATGGTTCAGCTGTACTTAGTCCAACATCTGAAAGGGGTTGGAATTTCTACCATGAATGTCAAAAGGAAGATAAAGCACAGGTAGCAGGAAGTGGACTCAGGACTGATCGACCAATCCAACTTGACAGGAAGCATCCCGAATCCCTCCTCCCTTGCATCCCATTAAGCAATATCATTTTTGACCCCATGCATGGCTTCACACGAATAGTGGAGAAGCTTCTAATTCTTGAAGTAGAAAAGATCATCTGTGAGAGTAACAAAAATGAGCAAAAAACGGGGGCTGGATCCAAAAAAGTTCTTCTCGAGAATTTGGTAACAAATATTAACAATAGAGGGGTTAGACGGGGACACTTCCAAATTAACTTGGATAAATCAGGCAATCCAGAGCCTATCTCTCTCAACAAAACTCATGCGCTCAGTGTAGTAGGAATGGTAAAGAAAGATGAAATACAGGATTATCCCCATGTTCTCCACAATGTCGTGCCCAAGCGAAATTTGCCTATGGAGACTCAAAAGAAAGTGAAAGAATACTTTGATCAGCCTGAAATTACTGAATATGATCTTGCATCAAAAATATTTGATACAATTTTCTTAATGTATGCTATATTGAAGGAGGAACCTCAACCCATTCTTCTTGATGGAAAATTGGAAGGTTCGGTCAAGCCTGATGACTATAGGTGGGGATATAGTGAGCAAACCAAGTTGCAGTACAAAGATCATGCAGAGCGCTTTTACAAATTGTTTTGTGTGCGCTTTACTTGGCAAAGCCTCACTCCATATATGATGAAGTTCATCGACTACTCATATCACTTCATGAACCACTTGCCATTTCCACTAAACCGTTTTCTGACGGAGGGTGGCGAACACATTAATTACATTCACAGTAGTTACTATTTCAAGCATACAACAAGGCATGGGGGTAAGACTAAAGTTGATCCCCAACTAACCTTCCTCATAGCAATGTACAGAAAACTTTCGTATGAGATCAAGAAGGGAGATGCAGCTGAAGAATTCACTCTCTATGCAAAGAAGCATGTGTCTGCTTGCAAGATACAAGCATGGTTCAGGGGCCATTCTGTAAGGAAACTTTTGAAAGAAAAGGGATGGTGTCTAAAGCCAAAAAATGAAGGTGAGCTCAAAACAAATGGTGCTGTTTTGGAAGATTTACACTCTCATACTTTCAGAGCATCTCCTCTAAGAGAATTTTCTGAAAACTTGCCGCTATTTCATGGTAAAACATTCATTCTTTCTGGTGTTGTACCATCAGCACATGGGTGTAAATGGACACAGGAAAGTCTAGGGGCAAAGATTATATCCCTTGGCGGAAGAGTGCGAAAAATGCTTCCTGGAAAGACAAAGGGGCGCTCGACAAAGGTTCATTACCTGTTGGTAAATAGAGAAGGATTGAAACGATCAAAAAAGGTTCCAGATATCATGTATGAAGCCTTTAACAGAAGGTGCATTTTTCTTGACTACAGCTACATTTTTGACTGTGTGGAGAGTAGTTCCCTTCAACCTACAAAGGAATATGAAGCAGATGTCCTTGACTCTCTGGGTCTCACAAGCCAACAACCAACTCTACATGCGGTTCATTTTAGTCGCAAAAAGAGTGTTGCATCTCTGTTAAGGAAAAAAAGAATGAAAAAAGGAGGCCTTAAGGTCACCAAACGAACCTACCCAGTACACCCTGCTGTGTTGTATGCTCATTTGAAAAGGAAAGAGCACCTTGAAAATACAAGAGTACAGGTACCTTTTCAAGAACAGGGTAAACTGATCAAGAAGTACTGTGAAGAGTTCAAAGTTTTGCCCCTAGCAGAGAAAGAACACTATCAGTCTTTGTGGAATGCAAAGAAGAGAGAGTATCTGGATAGTGAGATTCAAAGGGAAAAATTAAGGCAATACAACAAATCATATTTTCCACTCTACAAGAAATTGAGATGATTTTGTACTTCTACCTATTAGTATGGGATGAAGTTTTCTATGAAATACTTGAAAGCTTTTCATCTTGCTATTGCTACTTTACTGTACTTTGAACAAATGCTGTTTTTTGTTTGTTTTTAATACTGTACAATTAATTAGAGAACATACGAAATATGGAATGCATAAATGCACATGAAATAGTACATGTAAATTGTACTTTTATTCACATGTGCAATAAGTAATCCGCCATTTAATTGCTTGCTTGATGAATCCTCATTTTGTGTTTGAGAATACAAACGCATATGCGTCCAGGATCATGTGACTCACTGACAACAAAATGTCTGTTACATTTCCCTCTGTAGAATGAAATGATTGATAGTCCTTGAACTCCTTTCTGAAACACAAGTGACACCATCAGAAATGTGTGTTCGTTTCGGTCAATGGATTTTTTCACGCCCTTTGCCATATTTGTAGTAAAAGGTGAAATGTTTGGAAGGCAGCAGACAGTATGGCGCTATTTGTGTACTAATGTAGGGAATCCGGTTTAGTAATTTCCCAGCATGCAATTACATGTACATGTACAGCTATTGACAAGGCAATTTTAATCTTTTAATGAAGTGTAGTCACCCCTGGTGATATCAGAGCCGTCAATAAAAGAACCCTCTTGCAAAGGGAATAATGAATGCCAGCGAAATCTAAAAGATTTCAGGCTATTCATACAATTCGCACTTATTGTGGAATAACCCTTTCTGTCCAATGAAGAAAATGGGAAAGTGTGCTTACATATATTTATGTAAAAACTTTTTTTCTAAGCATTTGTTTTGAATAATGATAATCTACATGTGATGATCTATGAATTTATTACTTTCCATTCTTGAAGTCGATAAGTTAGCATTTACATGTATGTATAATTTTCTAGTGAGCACCATTGAAAAGGGTATTATGATAATCTTTATAGTTTTATCAAGTGAGCAGTTGACCTACGTGTTTAGAGAAGTTTGCAGAATTGAATATCTATAGTTCAGTAGAAAAAAATATGATTAAATACACAATTATTGTCATGCTTTTTGAAGTGTACATTTCATGGTTATAAAATTGAAGTCACCAACATCCAACCGGCAATACAGTACCAACACAGAGATTGATCTTATTAGGAAGAGATTTAAAGCTGGTGAAACCCCAAAGTAACATTTGAATATACAGTAGTTTCGAGCGAAAATTCAGCATAAGGTGCTGGACATTTCATTGTTTTGTTACTATCAAGAAAGTTGTTCTTGTGTTCCTATATGTTCAATTCATGTTTTGCCATGTTTAGTAAAGGTACCTTCTATTCCTTTGTCATGTACGTATATGAACAACCAATTAGCTCACTTATTGGTGACTTCCGTTCGTTTCCACTGATTGTGGAGAGATCCCCATGTCTTGTTTAATTGTATTGTGTGCATCTTTTTTATCATTATTTCACAGTGACATACATGTGTGTACATGTACATATATATTAATAGCCAGTTTGTCATCTTAAAAAATTAGAGATGCTACATTTTAATCAAGAAATTTTAGGTCAGAAATACATGTAGAAACAAATGTATACACTGTAGATGTGTGTCCAAACAACCCTGGAATTCTAGGAAATTTTGCGTACTGCATGTGGCATCTCTGAAAATAACCATTTATAATTTTGTGGTTACCTGAAACTCCCATTCTTAAAGGGGTGATCTGGGCTGAAAATGTTCATAGCCTAGTAGATAGAGTAGAATTCACTGACCAAAATAACCGAAAATTTCATCAAAATAGGATAACACATAACAAAGATATTGAATTTTAAAGTTGAGCAATATTTTGTGAAACAGTCGTCATGAATATAGGTGGGCTGATGATGTCACATCTCCACTTGTTCTGTATTTTATCAGATGAAAGTAGGTTTATTTAATTTTTTTCCTCCAAGAACTAGAAAAATTGGATTGACAACTTATTTAGTGCTTTAGATATTTATTGCTGCAGCTTATTTTATTATGAGTGAAATAAATTCACACAAGTATGAAAAAATGATTTCATGTAATAACATAAGAAAACGGAAAGTGGAGATGTGACATCAACAGCCCACTTAATGAATATTCATGACGACTGTTTTAACAAAATATTGTTAAACTTCAATAACTTTATTATTTTGTTGACCGATTTTGAAATTTTCAGTATTTTGCTCAGTGAATTATACTCTTAGGCTACATGTATGACCACCCCTTGAAGGCCAAGTCCACCAAACAAGACGTTGATTTGAATAAAGAGAGAAATATGAACCTTGACTGAAGTGATCATCCAAATTGGATGTTTTGTATTATAAAGTCATGACATTCTATATTATTTTGTTTAATGTTTTCCTCGTGCAAAACAAAGTTTTATTTCTCCCTGATGTGTATTACAGTCACTTTGATGAAACCTACATGTATAGTAGTGGTGGATTTGCCGTCTTAGTATGTGTAACAAATTTAAATATGTAGAGTATATGATTTTTTTATTTAAAACAAGTACGTGCACAGAAGGTGGCTGATGGGAGTATAAAGAGATACATGTAGGTCAGAAGTGAGAGATGTCTTTTGAAATATTTCAACTCTCTGTCAGAATGAAATTGAGTACAATGAAATATTCTCCATTCACGAATGTCGAATACATGAAGCTTAACTGTTACTTTCGGTAAGAAATTTGATCTAGAACTGGCTAAAATATTTTTGAATACCTGTCTTGAGACCGTGACGTCCTGTGTAATGAGGGTCGTGAGCCTATTTGCTTTGTACACAGAATTTGTTTTTCCAGATTATGTATTTTATTTTCTTTCACTTCTATCACATAGTGACATCATAATACCTTTTCCAGCAGGCTTGAATTTATGAAATTTGCCTTTTGCCATATTTTATTTTCTGCTTATTTGGTGCAGCTTTCCGATTCTATCTGCATTCAGATCATTTGTAACTTTCATGACATAGCAATTTAGACCCAATGAGAGCCAAATAAAGAAATCCCAAATAAGTAGTGAAGATTTGTAAATATCCATCCAATTGAGCACCAATGTAAGAGTGCTATTTTCCTCTTAAAATGAAAAAAAAGGTTAATTGATAGTCTGGAAAAAAATGAAAAAAATTTTGCTTTGGTTATACCTATGGAATCACAACCCTCCCGACACAACATGACATCATTTCCAACCTGCCTGGGGGTGCTTAATCGAAACAAATTTGGGGGTGGTTACTTTGATTATTCGTTGATTTTTACAAGATGTAATATTGTGGGTATATTTGTATTCTATAAATCATTAGCTTTCTTTTGACCTATTTGTTTTTACTCCATGGAGGGTCTTTAAGCCTTGCAATATGTAGTTAATGTCAAAAAAAGGTGAAAACAGCTACTTTATTTGTGTAGACTTGTGTAGATACAGTAGTCTTATGTTCAGTGTTCTTTTGTTTTTAATAGTGATTGATTGTTGTTTTTTGTACAATACTGTTTTACGCAATCACTGTTCACTTTGAAAATGTGTGATTCCTTTTGTTTTGGTTTTGATATAAAAGTTGAATCTTTCATGAAAATACTTAAAGCCTCTATATAGTTTTGGTAAATCCACCAAAGTGCACCTATCATTATTCCAATCTAATATGAATGAATATGCCATATAATAGTGATGGTGTGGAGGGTATGAAAAGAAAATGTGTTTTACAGGATAATTTTTGCGATTTTACATGGACATGGGTCACCAATCAAAATGAAATGTGTTTTGTTTATCAAATAAAACCTACATGTACTCCCAATCATGGAATGGGCTGAAACTAAAGATATGTTCTATGTCTTTTAACCTTTGGATATCTAATCACTAATTAAAGATAAGTGCTTGAATGCTCATTTTTTATTTAACACGAGCATCGCTGAGAGAGGACGCTGTATATTCAAGATTTGAATATTTGAAATTTTCTCAGAGAAGTGGCAGTTGGAAAAATATCTAATGGTTTCAACGCTTCAGTAAGACTGTCATATTAGATGATATTTGATTATCAATCCGATTATTGAACCTTTACCAAAGCTATACACAGGCTTTAAGATTATGACATCTTTTTAAATCATTTAAAACTCACTAAAGGTGCTTAAAACGTATATGCAATTTTTCCATCATACTTATGCACTCTTAGGTTTTTTATAGTGGTATTTGTTTTTAGATAATAGATATTTATTTAGTATATTTGTGCAGTGTATGTATGTTCCTTTTTTTCTCTTGACTTTTGTAAATATTGGTGTGTATCCTTAGTTTTCTTCCTAAATGTGATACAAACTTGTCCTGGTAACCAGGCTTGTTTTGTTCATAAGGCAACTACAAAAATGTAGCACAATAAAGAGTTATAGGTGTACCGGGTGAGTGTTTCATGAAGTTGTTAAGTTATGCATTACCGGAGATGGTAAGTCAGCTTATTAAGCAAAAGGAAGGGTCACAAGTCATACGTAACTTCAGCTTTATGAAACACCCACCTGGTACGTTAAGTTAAAAAAAAAAGTTGTAACAAAAAGCTTGAATACAAAACACCCAGCTGTATTGTACAGTGTATATTGTAATGCACTATGACCCATGTGCAGATAAGCATTTGTCCAAGGCTCTAGTTTCACTTCTGATGGCTATATAAAAAGTTTTGGGTGTTAATCCCCCTTTCACAATTATTTCATTATCTTGTACTGCATGTGCACAATATTCCACTTTAAAACAACACACATTACCACAGTACAGCAACAATTGTTTTGGAAGCTACTGTACATAGTTTTGTTTCAGAATCAGATGGCTGGCATTAGAGATGCATTATATTATAGTAATAGGTAAATGTATTCATACAACTCAGGGAGAAAAGTAACTTTAATTTAACAGTTAAACAAAACCTCAGACTCAGGTTTCTGAAAATCTAAATTTTCCATGTCTTTCTGTAAACATCTAGATATATATTGTGCAGATATGTGTACTTGTAGTATTTATATAGTATATTTAAGGTCTTGTGATTATATTCTATTACAAATGTCACACATGCTGCCTTAGACCCCATTTTCTCATCTAAAGGTACCTTGAACTGATTTCTCTAACAACATGTTTGGAAACTTTTCCTAGAAAATTGCTTTCTCATTTCCTGAACTGGCTTCCAGAACTACTTCATGTATTAAAATGAGTGTTTTGCAATGGGAATGCTCTCAGTGGGTTTATATGTTTTGCGTGAAATATATTAGAACTGCAATGTACATAAAAGTACAGTGTATAATCATCGGTATTCTACACACTTGCACCCAGACAAAGATCGCTTTGTGAAGACTGTTCCTGAAGACTGATTGCGCTTAAACCAGTTTAAAAAGGCAAAGCGATCTTTCTAAACTGGTTTGGAAGACCACTGAAGATCACTCCCAAGACCGCTTTGTAGCATTTCCATGTTACACGTTAAACTGGTTTCCACTAAACTTGTTTTAAAAAGTACATGTAGATGAGAATGGGGTCGTACATAAACTGTACTTGCACTGAAACTACTCTAAACATGCAATCTAATGCGTGTATGGTACAGTACTATTTTGTATATGAACCAAGAGTTCTTCCTATTTTGTATGGTATTCACATCTCAGGTTTTTTGCTTATTATTCACAAATGTGCAATGGATTTGAAGGTTTCTTGTTTTATTACGCATGCACACATAGAATACGTAAATGTATAATAATGCATGTTTTAAAATACCCGTATACCTAATATACATGTATCTTGGTTTTCCACATATTGGCAATAATAAAGACATCAGGAATGCGAAACAAATTAATGAGTAATGCAGTGAATAAAAGAACTTAATTGTTGGCTTTGCAAAAACTGCATTATTCGTGAATTTGTTTCGCATTCCTAATATACATGAAGATATTCATAGATTCTTGAAGGATGTTTTGCAGGCTGAGGTGTGGTTAAAGTATAGTCTTCCTCTGCATGCACATTGTATGATATATTTCAAGCATGTACAATGATATCCATTACATTGTGATCTCTTAAATGAGTACATCTGTTATACTGAATGAAGAAATTGTCATGAAAATTATGTCTCATTCCAACTATTTTTTTACAAGTCCGATCAGAATTTATTTGCATGTACATATGACATGTATTTAAGTTCGTGTTAACAACAACAACAAAAAATCCCCAAAGAATAAGTCAGTATTGCTATACTTATGAAACAAATGAGGAAGAATCCTTTGTGGTATTTTTGTAAATATACATGTATGTAGAATCAGATGTAATGTTAGTACCAAATCAAGACAAGTGTGTGATTTTGTTCGCTTGTTTGTTTTTCAGCCAGATCTTTGCAGGGTTACTTGTGAAAAAAAAAGGAATTTATTTTTAAAATGGGGGAAAGGGGAAACCTGCACTTACATTGCAGTGCCTTGCCCTAACATGTAGCCATATAGATCACGCAGAGTTTATTACGAGTTGTGTAATAGTTTATTGTTTTCAGAAATATGTTGCACCATCTTGTCCTTCATCATAATACTTATTTGCCATCTTAAAGAAATCATGCTGTATTCCACTAGATTTATTCCAAGTTGTATCAGATTATATTTCTAAGAGATTCTTGTATCAGCCATGTTTGCCAAAGATGTACATGTATTTACTGCAATGACCTTGTATGAACCTAATATTTTATTCAAAGTACTTGCCTTATTTATCATCATGATGCTCCTGTTTCCAAAGTATCGATTAAATAAAACTTATTCTCATCTGAATTCCATTTTCTTTCCATAAATTGTCTTGTCAGTTGTGTGTATTAGACTAGACACAGAGGGTATGTCTCAAGTGAAAGCCAGGAATGTCTGAACTGGGAGGTGACAAATGATAACTCTTCTGTGCAGGGACTCTACCAATATATTTTAAGGGGACAAGAATGTGACATCCCCCTTAAATAGATGCTGACTAAACAGTGACAAAAAACCTTTATAATTTGATTTTTTTTCAATGTATGTATGCCCCTTCCCTTTGCCTGTTAGGACTACCTTGATTTTGAGGAAAACTTAAATGTGTACATGGTATGTGGGATTTCAGGACAAGATCCTTTTAGTGAATGAAATGAATGTTGAGTACCCGAACCTCAAAATTACATTTTTGTGAAATTTCTGGTCATGAATACTTACTTCTTGACTGTAATCATAGTATCATACAGATATCCATGTAGTCATAATCATTTATGACTTGCAGTTATCCCCCCCCCCCCACCAAAAAGGACAAAAAAAAGAAGGGAGGGGGAGGTAAAAGGGAGATATTAAGGAAAGAGACAGAGAGAAGGAAAGATGAGGGAAAGTGAGTGAGCACAGAAAGAGAAGGGTTTTCATGTTTATGAAGTGTCTATTGATAGGCTGTACTTTTTCTTATGTACACTAACAATATGTATGCTGCTTTTTTTATTTTCTTATTTAGTTATTCTCTTGTGCTTTTTCTTAATTACTTGATTTAATTTATGTGGTTTGTTATACAACATCAAAACCCAATATAAGAACTTTAAAAAAATAAAAAACAAGGGGAGAAATGGTAGAGAGAAAAGGAAAAGCGAAAGATGGAGAAACATGAAAACTGCAAACGAAAAGTGGAAGAAAGGGGTCATTTCGAGACTGCACTGTATCCCCCCCCCCCCACGTGAAGTCGCAAAATGGGGGGGGGGGGGGGATCGAAACGGCCTTGTCCCCACGCTGATGGCGTTCCCCTTCTAGTAATTAAGGTATAGACTCAGAGCATGTGTACGAAGGAAAGGGAGAAGGGAAAATTCAAAGAGAAATACGGAAATATTGAAAGGAAAGAAAACAGAACAGAGAGAGGAAAGGGAAATACCGTGTGATTAAAAATGTGAGGTTTTTTCAACTAAATTGTGAATCCAAGGAGCGTAAAATCAATGCTTCCGTCATGTACCAAACTATAGATAAGGTCGGGAAGGAAAAGATAATAATAGGCAAATCAAGGTGGTCAAAACGACCGCAGCCCCGAGGAGAGAAAGGGGGAGGGAGAAAAGAGAAAAAGAGCTAGAAGGGGGGGGGGGGGGTAAACGCCAATGGAGAGCTAAAAGTAAAGAGGGGGAGGATAGAGGATAGAGGCTGATGGTAATGTCACAGTTACATTCCCCCAAGGTGCAAAGTCGAAAACAGTCGTTACAACTATACAAATCATTACATTGGTATCAAAACGGCTGTTGTCAACTGCCCTACATGTATATTTATAACGAGCCTCTTTTCACTTGTGATGTTCTTGTGCCAGTCAGCCGCCGAGGTCAAACTAGGAAACACGTACTGACCTTGTCCTTACATAAGGACGAGAACAGATCTCTAGTAGTCGTTATAGGGGTCTCGGCTAGTGAAGTCAGTTGATCTCTGTCGCGTGCGACCTCGCTTGACCTCAGCCTGAGGACAGATCTCATTCTGCACTGAGAGCCTTTGGTCATGTTGGTGTAGGCTCGCTCGTCAGCAGACTCTGCCGGCCCTTGATACAGTTATGGCAGCCGTTCACTTGTGTGTGGCCCATGGATGATCCGAAGCCGGGTCCATTTTTTTCTTGGAAGCGAATATCAGTCTCTAATAAAAGAATGGGATTCCTGGAGACGATTTGAATAAGGTGTGCTAGTATCGCCTATGTGAACGAGCGGATCAACGATTTTGAAAGGGGCATGCATTTTCTTCTCGAATTATGGTGATTTTGTCACGGAAAAGCCCAATGATATAAACCTATATTAAATCTTGAGAAGCCATCCGTTTCGCAGGATCATGTACTGTATGTAATTCAGCCTTCAGGTGATGTATTTCTCGTCACGGACCAACTGAAATAAAGGCCGCTCATTTTACATTTTAGGTTGATATCACCAGATGAGATAAGATGAATCACGTGTCTTAGTTTACAAAACCGCGTGCCCGTTGAACCCCGATCCCTTCAGTGCCCATTTT
The DNA here is from genome assembly GCF_018143015.1 of Lytechinus variegatus. NCBI lineage: Eukaryota > Metazoa > Echinodermata > Echinoidea > Temnopleuroida > Toxopneustidae > Lytechinus > Lytechinus variegatus. Next base: position 31,945,376 of record NC_054744.1, on the reverse strand, counting down.
TTAATATGTTCCCCTTCCTCAAGTACATCTTGTTGAATAATCACTTTAAAAAAAGTTGTTTTTTTGCCCCCCCCCCCTTAGCCCCCTTTTCATAGTGAAAGTTCTTTTGCAGTGTCCTTTTTTATCTTTGATCAAGCGACCCATTTGAACATGCCCATATTTGATTGTGATAAATGTCTGTTTTATTTTCTAGTTCAAAATTTGTCATTCTGCTAAAATGAGGTGATTAAAATTAGCGCCCTGTCCTTTTTGTCGGGAGAAAGAGAGAGAAATAGAGATGGGGTGGAATTTCCACCCCATCTCTATTTCTCTCTATATATCTTTAACAAGGGCGCCGGAAGCGAGGGGGGGGGGCAGGGGGGCACTTGCCCCCCCCCCAAAAAAAAAAAAAAAAAAAAATTTGGGGGGGGGGGGCAAAACGAGATTTTGCGCCATCCCCCATGTGCCCTCCTGAAAGTAGAAAAATTATAAATTTTTAAATAATTAAATGACAAAAGTATACGATGAAGGCACTTTTATGCCCCAAAATTGTCATTTCTATTGTCAATAATGAGCAATTTTGCCCCTGACGGGGCAATTACATTATCATAGTAAGCCTGGCGTCTTTTGACGAACAGTTCCTCTGTGAAACATACCTTTGAAAAGCCCCTTTTCCATCTTATTACAGTGTGATAACGTTGAACCTTTTAATGAATACATTTCAGACTAAAACCGAATGGCAAGCTAATTTTCTTTAATATCTAAACCTACAAATTATGAAAAAGAATGGATATCTTCTTAGATAAATGATTTGATTTTATATATTTCGATCCAAAAAGTGAAAAAAAAATCAAGCACGTTTTGAAATAAAAAGATGGCTGTGTATTTATGCAAAGCGCAAGCGATTTTATTATTTTTATAATATGTCCTGAAAGTTTTCTTTTTTCCCAATTATTCACCTCCCTTCCATCATTCAACTTTCTTCCCGGTCCTATCTTTCTTCTTATTTTTCGCCTCACCTTCCGCCGCTTCGCCCCTTGATCTACCTATGATGACCCCTCCCACGGCAGGAATTTTGTGTAAAAATGGAGTATAAGTCTCGTTAATAGAGTGTTTAAAACAAATTTGGGGGATAAAGCATAGTTAAAGTTCATTGTGAAGGATTAATCATAACTCATGAAAACTATTCTTTATACTGAGTACGCAAACAATGAAAATATTCTCAGTATATTCCAAGTAAATTTGGAATAAAGGGAAAGTGAATTGGATTAACAAAGGTATGATTTTACTGGGTATGGAACATTATCGTCTAACCGTCTATGCACTAAATTCAGAGGCGATTTTCTTTTTTCATCATTTTTATTAGTTATGAAATTGACAATGGCCATCGATGTCATCAATGTCATCACTCTTTGGCTGGTATATAGGGCTAGATGAGAGTTGGAGAATAGTTGGGCCGGTATGCCTTTTCTTTTCCTAACCAAGTTCTTAACAGAAACTATCTGTTTATATATATTTCGAAATTCGAGGATACATGTGTATAATTTCGATTTTAAATTATGTATTTTTTCCATAATAAAAGAGCACAAATAGTAGGGGGACATTTGATATTATGTACCCCTTTCCAAATTGGTAGGGGGACGCGTCCCCCCTGTCCCCCTGGGATTTCCGCCCATGGTGATGGGGGAGCTTTTGCATTTTCTAGAATAAAATTGAAAGATTTCGTGCACACTTTGGGTGAATTTTGTGAATTTTGCCCTCTCGATCGGCGGCCCCCGGATGCATACGGTCATGTTTGTCATCTTAAAGTCTTTAAAAGGCCTATATTACATTGGTTTGAAACAATAGAGTTTGCAATAAGGCTCGTAATTTGCTGGAACTGCGACCCTGATCATGAAGAAACACCAGTCTGGGTCAGAAGGGAGGAAACAGGAGCAAAAAGAACCCCAAGACTGTTTAATTCTCAAGAAATTTATTTTTGAATGCTCTTAGAAACGCAACTTTTACACTCAATTTTTACACCCTCAACCACACCCTCTCCCGCTCGATCGCTTCCGTATCTCACGCTTTCAAAAATATTGTGCCCCCTTCGGGATTTTGCCCCCCCCCAAAAAAAAAAAAAAAAAAAAACTGAGAGTGTTCCGGCGCGCCTGGGTGGAAACAAATCTGAAAGAAAACATGAAACCAAAAAGGTATTTCAGAGGGAGGTTTACCGTATACACAGGCTATAGGCCTACAAAATAAGAACAATAATGGGAGATAAAGATAAAGAAGATCACCTGCTAATAACGCATGTGAATTAGAAAACGTTCTGAATAGATATGAATAGAACATTGAAATGCTATCCAAACATTTAGATTCATAATGCTGGTCTTTGTATTTTAATGTTCTATGTATAGGCCTACACCTCAACTTTGAGAAAAGGACATTTATAGGCCTTACTACAGATATGATTGGCAAATGCACGTTCTTTAGAGGTGTAGAAAGGGGGTGGATGAAGAAAATAAGTCTAGAAAGAAAAGAATTAGACAGTCAGACAGAGAGAAAGAAGGAAAGAAAGGAAGGAAGAAAGAAAGAAAGGAAGAAAGGAAGGAAGAGAGAGAGAGAAAGAAAGAAAGAAAGGAAGGAAGGAAGGAAGAGAGAGAGAGAGAGAGAAAGAAAGAAAGAAAGAAAGAAAGAAAGAAAGAAAGAAGGAAGGAAGGAAGGAAGGAAGGAAAGAAAGAAAGAAAGGAAGAAAAACCTTTCTATCAACGCGTGTATACATCCATGCTCTCGCCGGAACTACACACATTGCAATCCATCGTGTGTGGCCCCCTGCTGTGACCGTAGACGCTGGGGTGAATTATCTTCGGACCGAGGTCAAGAAACAGGTGTTTCTATACTTAAATTTCATGCCTGAGGGCAATAGGATTTGTATTACTGGGAGAAGATATTTGATGATAAGGGAAAATCGGGGTATACAGTCCTCAAACGCGAGATTTTCGTCATGTAAGTAAGTGATTGATCTTCACAAATGTCTTGTCATTTTACATTTTACAACGATGCTGCCTGTCACCGGTACAATTTCTTCCAGAGCGGCGGACCAAAGAAATTAGAAATTCAGAGTCAAAGGCTTAGACAATCAACCAGTTTAAGAACTTAATTTCCTTTAAGTCACTTCCTTGTCATTTCATAAGATATTTTCAATCAAGTAGGACTATAGAAATAAGATTACCGAGCCTGAAATCTTGATTTTCTTGCTTTAACTTATCTGCCCCTAATATTATAATCCTGTTTCATGGGTATGCATGGTTTTTTGTTATGTTTGTGACTCTTAGATACTCCACTGCAGCTGAGTAACCAACAGTCACAAACAGACGGAACTTGACTTGGCTTTAATTAATATTTATAAATAATGTAGAGTCTTTGATAAAAGTTTGAGACTTTGAGCCAGTTTTTGTGTCCTTTCATTTTCTTATATTCAGCACACACAACAAGCAAATTTCCCTGCACTTCCACGGGCCAAGTACGTGCACGCATGGGCCAGAAGCTGAAAGATGTCCGTGCATCTCGAAGACGTGCAGAAAAGCAGGTTTAAGTGTGATACCCTTTTTTGTTTGGAAATAAGCCTTAATATTGCCTCATACAAGTCATTAAAAACCCATTTTATTCTGATCATGGGTATATATTACACGAAAATGTCTTTCATGTATTATGACATGTCTGCTAATACAGCCAACTCAGGTTTATATAGTGTGTGCTTTCAACATTTATCATGACATTCCAACTCCTGCTTTATTATCTTGTGCTATTCATCAAACTCATATTGATATATTTTTATATTTATACTATGACAAATCATTTTCTTGCCATGTGCCTTCGTTTGATACTGTTTTGAAGTTCCAACTAATACAAAGGAATACTTATATGCAGCTAGCTATATGGACGCTAGTATATGCACTTCATGCAAGAGATTTGTGGACATTTTTGGCTCTTGTTCATATTTTTCTGATATTTGTCTATAGGTGTGAAAAGGCAAAATATATGCAAAGTGTTCTTATTTTTGAAAAATAAATGTTGGTTACTTGTTCCTGTTTCGAAATTTCACAACTCTCTGTGATGGTAGGGATTTGCTTTACTACATGTATAGGCGTTGCTTTTCCGACTACGGCGGCGTCGTCGTCAACATTGAAATCTTAACCAAGGTTAAGTTTTTGAAATGTCGTCATAACTTAGGAAGTATATGGACCTAGTTCATGAAACTTGGACATAAGTGTAACGAAGTATCACTGATTATCTTGCATGAGTGTCCAGGTTGCATGATCAAGGTCATTAAGTTTTTTTTTTGTCATAACTTTAAAAATATAAGGGCCTATTTTATGAAACTTGTACAAAAGTTAAATTGCTGATAATCTTACATTAGTGTCAGCCTGTCAGGTCACATGATCAAAGTCAAAGGTCACAGCACTGAAATCTGAACTGTTAATTTTTTTAAGTGTCATCATCATGATCCTATTTCATGAACTTGAACATAAGGGTAATCAAGTACCACTGACAATGAGTTTCAGGTCACATTGTCAAGGCCAATGGTCATTTATGGTCAATAAAATTTGACCATGTTTGGTTATCAAAATTGAAATCTTAACCAAAGTTTTTGAGATGTCATCTTAACTTTGGAATTTTATCGACCTAGTTCATGAAAATTGGACATGAGTATTTAAGTTTCACTTATCATCTTGCATGAGTTTTAGGTCACATGATTAAGGTCAAAGGTCACTTAGGGTCAATGAACTGTGACCATGCTCGAGATATTTTTTTAAATGTCATAACTTTGAAAGTTTATGGATCTGGTTCATGAAACTTGGATATAAGGGTAATCAAGTATCATTGATAGTCTTGCACTAGTTTTTAGTCAAATGATTAAGGTCAAATGTCATTTAGCTTTAAAGAACTTTGACTTTGTTGGGAGTAATTTTAGAAATGTCTTCATAACTTTGAAAGTAGACTTGAACATTAGGGTAATCAAGTATCACTGTTTTTATTCAAAGTCAGCATTGTTGCTATATTGAATTGCGTGACGCAGGCGAGACTGTCAGAGGCGTTCCACTTGTTTTTTTTTCAAGTAACCTTTTCTTTTAAGGTTAAACAGGTTATTTAATCATCACTTGTAACCTTACAAGTCTTGTTTCGAATGCAGATACTTGCATTTGAATGAAAGAACAACCTCAAAGATAAATTTGTCAGAACATAGACTCATAAATGTTAGATACCTTAAAGGGGGTACTCCAGGCTGAAAATAATCATATCAAAATAAATATAGTAAAATCCACCGAGCAAAACGCTGAAAATCTGATAGCAAATAGCGAAGTTATAGAATTTCAAGCTTAGCAATATTTTGTGAAAATAGTCATATGCAGGTCATCGTAAATGTGCAATAGGTTGACTAATGATGTCATGTCCCCACCTTCCTTTTTCTTATTTTATTTAATAATAAAATCATGATCATTTCATAGTTTCCTACATGTGTACACGACATGTCTCCCTTGTAACAAAATAAGTTGGCACAATGATTTTCTTACAAACTAAATCAGTTGTCAATCCAATTTTTTTATTATATTTGGTGACAGAATTTTACTAAATATAATTTTTTGAAATAAAATGCAAAAGATTACGTGGGGATATCATCAGCTTGCTCATTGCATATTCATGAAGACATGATTAGCACTGTTTTGCCCTAGTAATGCAAAAGTAAAAAATGTAATGACTTTGTCATCCTTGTCAGATTTTGATGAAATTTTCAGTATTTTATTTGTCTCATTTTACTTTATTTGTTAAAATTGTATTATGTCAGCCTGGAGTACCCCGTTAATATGTTTACATTTAAGAAATATTTCATACCAGGCTTGTTTTCCCAAACAATTTCATTCCACAACGTATGTTTACTTGTGAAAATCGAGGAGAAAAATTCATGTTTGTATTCACAGTGCTTGTATTTATGACCCAGTTATTTTCATGTTGCTTTTATTATATTACTGTTTATTAAACTGAACGAAATTAATTTTTTCATTTTTTATTTCTAATTATATTTTCTCGTGTCTTGTGGATTGCTCTCCCTACTCTTCAGATTGGGACCAAAGCACAATGTCTACCATGATACAACCACCCAAGTACCTACAGCCAGTGACAACAGACAAATTCTCAAATCAATTATGTTGTGATCAGGAGGATGGAAGTTTTTAGTGTTGATTTTTTTTTCTTTTTTACAACTGGGTATGCAAAATGATGAAAGATATATTCTAAAATTTGATTTGAATTGGTGACACTATTATTAGCTTCCACTCCTATTGAGATCAGCACTAATTGGCAATGATGGTATACTTTTGTGGTGAAGATTGCGGGACACTGTGCTTCGTTCCAGTTGGCCTGTGTTGCAGTGGTCTACATGGTATGTGCTGCATGGGTATGTAGTGGACTGCATGTGGTAAATGAGCTAGTGGCACATGCATACCACAGTGTGGTGGACTATGTGGTAGACATTACAGTAAGATGAGCACCATAGTGTGGGGGACTATGTGGTGTATGTCATAGTGTGGGGGACTATGTGGTGTATGTCATAGTGTGGGGGACTATGTGGTGTATGTCATAGTGTGGGGGACTATGTGGTGTATGTCATAGTGTGGTGGACTATGTGGTGTATGTCATAGTGTGGTGGACTCTGTGGTATATGTCATAGTGTGGTGGACTCTGTGGTATATGTCATAGTGTGGTGGACTATGTGGTATATGTCATAGTGTGGTGGACTATGTGGTGCATGTCATAGTGTGGTGGACTCTGTGGTATATGTCATAGTGTGGTGGACTATGTGGTTGATGTCATAGTGTGGTGGACTATGTGGTGTATGTCATAGTGTGGTGGACTATGTGGTGAATGCCACAGTGTAAAGGACTATGTGGTTATAAACGTGTGGTACACAGTGTGTTTAATATGTGTTTCGGACTGTGTGGCAACACTGTGTTACACAGTGTTGTAAACACAGTGTTACCACACGTCCCAAAATCATATATTAAACACATGTGGTACACGCTGTGAACACACTGTGGTACACACTGTGGTAAACACTGTGGTACACACTGTGGTACACACTGTGGTACACCCTGTGTTACACACTGTGGTACACACTGTGGTAACACTGTGTTTGTTCCATAAGGGCTGCTCTACCAGCGGGCCCTGCATAACATAACATGTTATTATTACTCTTCTCCAATCTATTCGTCTTCATCCTCGGCCCTAGCTTATTTACTCGTCACAGCTTAAGCTATTGTCTATTTGATTTTGTTTTATGATCATGCTGATCAGAAAGTGAAACTCGATAATGATGATTGTCACATTATAGGAATAATTAACTCTGATTTCTTTCAGTCTAAAGATGCCAATCTGATATATTACGGCCGTGGCCTCACGCGAAGTTAAACTTCCACGTCTAATTCTTTTCAAAGTTTCAAATTCTTTTCAGAGTTTCAAGTGGATTACGAGGTTAAGAAAATAAATTTAGAACCATGTTTTTAATCAAATTTCAAACTGAGATTGATCCCTTATGCTTAATTTGAGGTACATATCAGGCTTGATTTAATTAAGGTCATCGCAACCCTTTGCAAGCCTGCATGGTGAACGGACAATAATAAATTGAAAACCATTAGATTTTTAGAAAGGAATTACATGAAACTTGAAATGTACAACTTCATTTAATGAGGCGATCCATGTATGAACTTCTTGAGAATTTGAAGCAGTGTCCGAACAATATAGGATATAGGTATTATATGACTGTTTAAAAAGGAGTACATGTTCATTTCCCGTTAATAAAACAATGTGTATTCATTAACCTGATGAAAAAAAATAAAAATAACACATCTTTCGCTGTTCAAACATGTCAAAGACCACTATATCATTTTTTAATTACTTACAAAGATATTACTGTGAGAAAAATCCGTTTTGTGATATTGAAATCGGATCACTTTCAACATGATCAACTGTGATGTCCTTCAATTCAGCTGGGTCCTTACATTTGGACATGGACTACCACGAAACAATGTGCACCGTGATTAGTTGGATCACATTTGATATCAAACTAACATGATTTACAAGTATTTCAATCACTTCTCATAAACAATGCACCTTCTTATTTTCATGTCCAGAATGCTAGGTTGCCGGATCATCTGCATTTGGTTTCTGAACCACCTTATCTTGCAATTTGACAAAATCATCCGGTTCGAGTGAAAAGTAAAATGAAGTCTCTGCTGAAAAGGCCTGGCAATTTACATTTGTGGCAATATCATCTCTTGGCATTTCGTTAATATGACGGCTGATTGTTTGGGGACGTGAAGGGGCATTGTCACCACGATGGAATTGCCCTTCTGTAGATAGTTCTTTACTATTGCTATCTTGATCGATTGTATGGTATATTGACTTTGTCGACATGTCGACTTTGTCTGCATAGGGTACTGAATAGGTATTGCATTCTGGAGTAAACACGCTGTTTTGATTTGAAGTCTTATTTTCTGCATTGGGAAATAATTTTCCAGGTTGATCATCCCTTCCACCTTTTCCTTGGAAAAGACAAAGTTGACAGTTAAGGTAGAGGGACTATCAATCCCGGAATCTGGGGTTGATGATTTGTTTTGACGTTGTCCTTCATCCCCGATGGTAGCATAACCATGGTTCATCTGCTTGGTGACTGCTTCTGGCAGTTTAGATGATGAAGATAATTTGTCGATATCTTGTGACCCTGATGAGTTCGGGATCGGAGGCAATGGTTGATTGGTTGCAGATCCCTTCCTTGTCAAAGGGATCGATTGTGTCCCTTTGGAAGACTGCTCATAAGCCCTCTTGACTGTAAGGGATGCTTTTTTTTGTTTCTCATCTGTAGGTAAAATGTAATTATCCAGGACGGTCTTGGAATTACATGGCTTCATTTGAAATGTACTTAATGCAATTGGAATCTGTAGTATTGATTGCGCTGCAGAGGTAGGGATTGGTGGGGAATATTTACCTCGTTCTAATTCATGGAAAACATGATCTTTACTTTCCCTGGACCCGACGGAGTGCGATGAAGAAGATGACTGGCGAGGGAGTTTGGTTGACATGGTTGCATCTTTTACTTTTAAATGATCTACATTCTGAAGTGAGGACCCAGATTCTGCGAGCATAACCACGCTTTCACCAGAAGTTGCTGTAAGTAAGTGATCGGATTGTCTTCGCGTTGTGGAAGGACTGACTGGCTTTGGGTGTAAACAGACCTGGCTATCGTTTCGTACTGTAATCCCAGTGCCAGCATGTACATTTGGTTCTCTGTTAGGACACCTTTGAAATAGCCGGTTTGTTCTTGAATTGAATAAAAAAATAAAAAAGGTGCAAACTACAAGGATGATGAAAACACTCATTACTAAAAGTCGCCAGTTAAACGAATCATCTTTGCTAACTGTCGGAGACATTGTGAAATTTCCGGAGGTTGGTTGTAACGTGTTATGTTTCCTTTCACAAGAAGAACTTTCAGGACAATTGCTTGCATTTGAGTGATTTCGTCTAGGAATGACTTCCAAAAAAGCCTCAGAGTAAAATAAAGTTCCATTTACGTTTGCCGAGCAAATCACCGTGACACCCTCATCTTTCAGCTCGACATCCAGTATTTTGAAAATCGATGAGGTAGTATTCGGAGTTCGTGATGAATTAATGTGACGTGAAACTCTCCAGTCATGCCAGTCATATTCTTCAGCCATCCTTTCCCTAAATATGCACTCAAATGTTGCATCGTCTCCCTCTGTAACTTGGTTTACTAACGGTATTATCCCTATGGGATTGCTAAGTGTTGTGTTATCAGTTACACAGGCTGAGGAGACATTTTGATAAATACAGAAGTACTCGGTTATGGAGTCGACGTTCTCAAGCTCTATACGGATTATGATCCTGTCATCCAAGGTAATATTAGGGGTGAACCGAGTATAATTATTCCGAAGGATTAGTCTCGTGTTATTTTCAACTTCTGTGGGGAATCCTTGTAGGTTAAAATTTGTGCAGATAAAATCAAAAGTCAAGTTTCCATTTGTGGGCACATGTTTCACTAGACAAAGTGATGAATTGAATTCGATAGAAATGAGAAAATACATTTCTGTCAAGACGTGTCTGTCGTCTTCATCCATTTCTTCACATTTGTAGCTGAATTCCCCTGGATCTGTTGCGTTTATATATGCGATACCATCGTCACATTCTTCATCATTACCCATTAACTGATGTCCGTATAAAAGGTTTTCCCATTTGCCGATTGTCGGAGTGACTACACATTCTGCGACCTGGACATAAACGTCTCCATATAGATATTTCCAGGATATTCTTCCCGGTTGAAAAGGGTTAGCTGGCTGTTCAAAGCATTTCATTCCAATCATTTCTCCTACATTACCGGTAATGGTTTCATTTCCTAGGATGGTATCTTTTGTGGCAAAACTGGGTACAACAAATAACACAAGGAGATAGTTAAATGCTGCCATCATCATGTACCAGCTGGATAGAGATATATGAATATGTCTACTCCAATATTAACAGCGAAGACTTGACAAAACTGTGAAGTACATATGTACTATGAAACGGAGATGAGGAAAGAAATATTGAATAAAATAATCGAACTATACTCATAGAAGATAGGTCAGCAATAGATAGCATGAACATATTGCCATATAAAAAGTATATAATCATTCCCTTTCTCCTTAGGCATGACGAATGTACATCGAAACTCCATTTATATGTCATTGGGCCTATTACTATCATTGCCATTTATCTACTTTATTCGGTTTCGAAACTTTGTATGCGCGGGATGTTTTGGTGTGTGTGGGGGGATGCTTAATGCTGGCAATATCAAATCACACGTTGAAAAGAAGGGATGACGTCATTGATTGTTTTTATTTGCATAACGGTCATGCAGGGTGTGCATTTATGACATCAGTGATAAATAACAACAACAATAATGATAATGATGATAATTATAATGATAACAATTATGTCTCCAAACTATTGACAATTTACCCACTCGCCCACTTGCTGCATCTTTGTGCAAATATCAAAATACTCAATAAAAACAATAATGGCGTCACTGGTTTTCTCATATGCATAACGGTCATGCAAGGTGTCCATTTATGAGATTCGTGATAAAAACAATAACAATAATGATGATGATAATTATAATGATGATATTGTCTTCAAGCTTTTGAAAACTTACACACTAGTTCACTTGCTGTGTCTTAATTCTTGCTCATATATAATAGTGAATATGCACTGAATTGATTATAATAATACCAACTGTAAAATGTGATGATTAAGTATCTGTAGGTTAATGTCACAAAAATATATGAATCGAGAACAACACTTCTATATAGTTCTAAAGTAACAATGTAGAAAGTACGAGTAAACATCAATAATTTCAATTTTATTGTCAACCCCATTTATTCTACTCATGCAATTGCCTTTTATTTTCGGGTAACCCTTCATTTCGAAATTTCAGCTCAATGATTAATTTCCCCCTTCCCATTTAGGATGTACTCCACCACTCTTTCTCAAGTTCAGAGTCACATGCGTTGAATAACATGAATTCTAGCATTTGGAAACATTATTGGTGGGTTCTTTGGTAGAACAGTAAACTACCACGACAGTCAATGCGGCAATCAGAAAAGCGACGGAAACAGGAACTAGGAACTGCATCATAACTCATATATTCAATCTGTCACTTCTTAACGGCAGTGTTCCCGAGAGCATGAAAACAGCAAAAGTCATTCCTTTGTTTAAAAAGGGTGACAAATTAGATGTTAATAATTACCGCCCAATTTCTTTGTTATCTACATTGTCGAAAATACTAGAAAAGATTATTTATAAAAGAACTATTAATTTTCTCAAATCAAATAATATACTTTCAAATTCCCAATTTGGATTTAGGGAAAAGCATAGCACTACACATGCATTATTGAGTTTCATTGAAAAAGCGGCACATTCAATCGATAAATCTTCTCATTTAATTGGTTTGTTCCTGGACTTCTCCAAGGCCTTCGACACCATTAATCACGATATTTTACTAAACAAATTACATCATTATGGAGTGCGTGGGAAGGCCTTGGAGTGGTTCAGGAGCTACCTCTTGAATAGGAAGCAATATGTCTCTTTAAACGGATGCAATTCTCAAATGAAAAAAAATAATTGTGGAGTTCCACAGGGTAGTCTTTTAGGCCCGATTTTGTTGATAGTTTATATTAATGATTTTTGTAGATCATCAGATGTTCTTTCTTTCATTCTCTTTGCGGACGACTCTAACTTATTTTTTTCACATAAAAATCCTCTTCACCTTGCTAATACAATCAACTCTGAACTAAAAAAAGTCACCCAATGGATAAGAGCAAATAAATTGTCAATAAATTTACAAAAAACAAAATATATGTTGTTTAGCAACTCTATTAATACACTTCCTGTTGATATTATTTTGGATGGAACTCCCTTGGAAAAAGTATCCCATATTAAGTTTCTTGGAATAACAGTCGATAATAAGCTCTCATGGAAATTCCACATAGATAACATATGTAAAACTATTTCACGCAACATTGGTATAATTAACAAGCTTAAATTTTGTTTACCATTATCGTCCCTGCTTACATTATATTCATCCCTGATATTACCGTATTTAAATTATGGAATTTTAGCGTGGGGCAACACACATCAAACACTCTTAGACAAATTTCTCCTATTACAAAAGAAGTCTCTTCGTGTCATATGTCACAAAGCATATTTGTCTCATACTGACCCATTATTTTTGGAACATAAAATATTGAAAATTAAAGACTTGTATTTGTTCAATCTCGGTCAGTTTATGTACAATTATAACAATAACAACCTCCCAAATGTATTTCATTCAATGTTTCCAAAAAATCAATCCATTCATAACTATCCAACAAGGCGATTGGGTGAATTCCATTTACCACTTCTAAGAACTTTGCTGGCTCAGAACACATTTATATATGAGGGACCGAAGTTATGGAACTCACTTCATAATGATATAAGAACTGCAAAATCTTTGAACTCTTTTAAGACTAAATTCAAATTATCTCTATTAAAATCTTATAATGTATCCTCAAATTAAATCTTATTCATCATCTCTGTCAAGAGGTTAGTCATCATTTTTACTATAAAGACTATAATTAAAACATAAATCATCCCTTTTTTTTAATTGAAAAAAAAAATCTGACACAAGTCCTTCCCAATTGTGCTCGGTTTTTAACCTCATATATTATTTGTGTCTATCCTCTCATCTTTTTTCTCTTTCCTGTCCGCTTATCCGCCTTCCTACCGCTTATTTATTTACGGCATCAATCACATTTTTCGCGCATTTTATTCTTTCCAGGTCATTTTATATATTTTTTTCTCCTTTTATACACATTGAATCCAGTTTGCTTGAGTCCACGATGGCATGTGTTCTACCTACGTTTAGCAGCACCCATCCATCTTCTCAGGGCATTCTCCCCTTTCTCTTTTTTTTTGGGGGGGGGGTGGGAAGGGTGGATATATTTTTGGATATATTTTAGGAAGGTTTTTTTTTGTACTATACAAACTATTTCAATTCAATTTTTTTTTTTCAATTCAATTTATTCACATCCATTAAAAGAAAAATATACAGCATACAATATTATATGAACAATAAAAACAATACATAAACAAATCAATATAATTACAAAATAGAAAAAGTAAGACCAACATGCGGTGGATGTGGGGGATTGGCAAAGGCCAAAGACCTATCGAGGCCAATCCCCCTTGGTTCCGCGCGTTGGTTAAAATAAAACAAATTAATAGCGATTAAATAGTTATAACATCAACATAAACAGACAAAAGAGAAAAAAAAACATTAAAAACAAACAAACAAAGAAAAAAAAACACAAGGCTCCCTTTTATATAAAAACTGACGGTGAATTGGCAAGATATGATTTATATTTCCGTTTAAAAGTCAATAATGAGGGGCAAGTTTTAATTTCAGATGGCAAATCATTCCAGATGACAGGTCCTTTGTATCCAATAACAGTTCTAGAAAAATTATATGTATAATTTGGCAGATAAAAGTCATTGATATTTCTTGTTGAATACATATTTATACTACTATTATATTGTTTTATATCTTCGTATTTTATATTTTGTGAGTATTTCTCTCTCATTTATTTTTTTCTCATTTGATTACATATGTCTGTATTTGTACTCTGTTAATGGTTTTTTTATCTATTTTTGAGGGGCCCACATTGTACAAGCATTGCTTTTAGTGGGTCCCTCCATTTCCATCTTAATTTAATTTCTATTGAAAAATAGTATACTTATTTAAAACCTCCAATGTGTTGCCCAAATCGTGTAAGTTTTTTTTTTCACAACATATGTATTATTATTTTTGTTTCTTTGCAATGGATACAAATACTTATTTTTTTATATATATGGTATACAATTTGTTTTTGTTTGATGGGAGTGAAATAAATAAAATTGAATTGAAAAAAAATGAATTGAAGGAGCTTGCTAAAGGCTTCATGTTCACTTTCTTGGCCATATGAGTTTATTTTTTATAGGTTAGGATACTGTGTTACATATATAGGCATTTCCGTCAAAACTGCAATGGGGTACGAAGTCTCGCTTGATGTTAACTGACGTGGTCTAGGAATGACTTCTAGCAAAGACTCGGTATAAAGTAAAGTTTTATTTACATGTACCGAGGATATCACTACGACGCCCCCGTCTTTCAACTCGACATCCAGTATTTTGAACGTCGACGAGGTAGTAGTCGGTAATCGTGATGGCGTAATATGACGTGAAAATCTCCAGTCATATTCTACAGGCATTCTCTCCCTAAATATGCATTCAAAGGTAGCATCGTCTCCCTCTGCGACTTGATTTACTATCGGTGTTTTCCCTATTGGATTCTTAAGTGTTTAGTTATCAGTTACACAGGCTGAGGAGACATTTTCATTAATACAGTAGTACTCGGATATGGAGTCGACGTGCTCAAGCTCTAAACGAGCAATGATCCTGTCAGGCAGAGTAATGTCAGGGGTGATCCGAGTATTATTATTCCGAAGGAACAGTTTCGTGTTATTTTCAACTTCTGTGGGGAATCCGTGTTGGTGAAAATTTGTACAGATAAAATCAAAAGTCAAGTTTCCTTTTTTAGGCACACGTTTCACTAGACATGGTGAGACTGATGAATTGAATTCGATAGAAATTCGAAAATACATTTCTGTCACGACGTTTCTGTCGTATTCATCAATTTCTTCACATTGGTAGCTGAATTCCCCTGGATCTGTTGTGTTCATATATGCGATACCATCGTCACAAACTTTATCATTACCCATTAACTGATGTCCATATAAAATGTTTTCCCATTTGCCGATTGTCGGAGTGACTACACATTCGGCGACCTGGACATAAACGTCTTCATATAGATATTTCCAGGATATTCTTCCCGGTTGAAAAGGGTTAGCTGGCTGTTCAAAGCATTTCAATCCAATCATTTCTCCAACAGTGCCGGTAATTGTTTCTTTTCGTATGATCCCTGGTATGATGGTATCTTTTGTGGAAAAGTTGGGCACAACAAGGCAGGCGCGGATCCAGGATTTCGTAGGGAGGGGGGGGGGCCCAAATTCGACCTGATTTTGGCGCCCCTGTGTACTTTTCGGAAAAATGGCGGCCCCTCCCTCCCCCAGGCAATCATAAGTGCGTTAAATGCATGTTAAATTATCTTATTTCATAGGCACATGAATCAGGGGCGGATCCAGCCTTCGCCAATAAAGGGGCCCGGAATTTTTGTTCAGCCATAATTTCCCCGATCGGCCGCTCGAAGATGTTTTTTTTTTCGTTTGTTTATTTGAAGGGGGTAGTCTTATAAGTCATTTCTTAGCTTTATTATTTAAATCAACATAAATGTATAATATCATAATCCTTATTTTATAATGCCTGCGCAAAGCGCGAGCAATTTTTTTTTTAATTGTATGTATTTTTTCCTAAAATTTGAAAATTCTGAAAAAAAGATGTGCCTGCAATAATTACTGCGAACGCAAAGCGCGAGTAGAAATTTTTGATACACGTTTTGAACCGATCGGAAAGGTAGGCCTACCAGTCCTGTTAAAGATTGCATACAGTTAGCTATGAAGACGTTATATATTTCAACAATCAAATAATGCGAGCGCGAAGCGCGAGCTGAAAATTTTTGACATTTCTACATAAAGAATGGAAAATTTTTAATTATTTTTGTAATCATGAACAGGATAGCTATACAGTATAACTTAACAATTGATGCGAGTGCGAAGTGCAAGCGGAAGAAATTCTAGATTTAGACCTAAAACGGGACACTCTATTCGTGTTTCCTAAATCATGAAAAAGATGAGTAAGAGGGGATCTTCCTTAATGCGAGCGCAAAGCGCGAGCAGAAAATGTTTGTATACGTTTTGAACTGATCAAAAGTGCCTTTTAAAGGGGAAGTTCACCCTCAAGAAAACTTTCTTGTAAAAATAGCAGAAAAAATAGTAAAAAATATCGGTGAAGGTTTGAGGAAAATCCGTTAAAGAGTAAAAAAGTTATTAGAGTTCAAAGTTTTGGATTTGTGACGTCATAAACGAGCAGCTGCCCCATGTGTTATGTAATATAAAATGCATAAATTTCAAATTTTGTATGGTTCCTGATGACTTAATTTTGTTTTCTTTTCATGATCGGGTGTGAAACGATTTGTCTATTGATATACAAAAGTTACAGTGAAAACCATTTTCAATTTTCTGAGAAAATGACATTTCATTGATTTTTTACCATTTGCTATGTAGGAATGCTGCTCGCATATGACGTCACAAATCAAATAATTGAAATTCTAATAACTTTTTAATTATTTGATGAATTTTTCTCAAACCTTCGGCAATATTTTTCATTAATTTTTCTGCTATTTTTACAATAAACTTTTTGTCAGGGTGAACTTCCCCTTTAAGGACTGCTTGCATTTAGCCATGAAGACATTAGATATTTCATCAATCAAATAATGCGAGCGCGAAGCGCGAGCTAAAAATTTTTGACATTTCTACATAAAGAATGGAAAACTTTGATACAATATACTTAACTGCAGAAAAAAAACAATTCGAATCTGTACTGATTCCCAATATTTATCACACACAAATCCATTATCCCATAAACTAAAGACTCTAACAGTATTTGACATAAATACACTTCAATGTTTACTACTTATGTTTAAGTACAGTAGCGGAACGTGACCCGGAGGAGACAAAGCATTGGGGGGGGGGGCACTGCATTGTTTGTGAACAATGCCGTGCCCCCCAATGCTTTGTCTCCTCGGGGTCACGGTCCGCCACTGTTTAAGTACGTAAATAACATGCTCCCACCTACCTTCATTCCACAATTTTTATTATCTGAATACATCTATTCATTCATACCCTGCCCGTAACTCTTCAAATTTCCATTTAATCAACCCCAAACTGCTTATTGCGCAGAGATCCATAAGACACCATGGTCCAGATTTGTGGAACTCTCTACCAGCAGAGTCTGTAAAACAATCTTCGTCTCTTCACTCATTTAAGACAAACGTTAAATCTATGTTATTTTCAGAATATTTGAAGTAAAATTTCTGTGTCGTATCCTTTTTATCGTGAGTTTATTCCTCCTTCGATTTAGTTATTACCAATATCTTCATCATGACCACCATCATCTCCATGGCCTTCATCATCATCATCATCATCATCATCATCATCATCATCATCATCATCATATCACCGTCACCCTCAGCTTTATCATCCATTATGCTATAATATTGCATGAATTCATGTTTCGTATTTGAAAGTATATGCCAATTCTGCTTTATAAATGTATTAATTCAATTAGTATAAGTTTGGGATTGTCGTTTTTTCAAGCAATTTGCTTATGATGACAATCCTCCTGCAAATTGTGAATATCATATAGTTTATCATTTTTGTCTGGAATTTTTTTTCAGTACTCTTTATTTATGATTGATGCCAAAAATGCTAACATATTATGTTTATTATGTTGTGAAAAATGTATTATACGAATGTTATGGATGCAGAAGAAAATAATAAATCAAGTCAAATCAAATCAATTGATGCGAGCGCGAAGTGCGAGCGGAAAAATTCTAGATTTAGACCTAGAACGGGACACTCTATTCATGTTTCCTAAATCATGAAAAAGATGAGTAAGAGGGGATCTTCCTACATTAATAATGCAAGCGCAAAGCGCGAGCAGAAAATGTTTGTATACGTTTAGAACTGATCGAAAAGTGCCTTTTAAGGACTGCTTGCATTTAGCCATGAAGACTTTACATATTTCATCAATCAAATAATGCGAGCGCGAAGTGCGAGCTGAAAATTTTTGACATTTCTACATAAAGAATGGAAAACTTTAATAAGGTTTTTGTAATCATGAACAAGATAACTATATAACTAAACAATTGATGCGAGCGGAAAAATTCTAGATTTAGATCTAGAACGGGACACTATTCATGTTTCCTAAATCATGAAAAAGATGAGTAAAAGGGGATCTTCCTACATTAATAATGCGAGCGCAAAGCGCGAGCAGAAAATGTTTGTATACGTTTTGAACTGATCGAAAAGTGCCTTTTAAGGACTGCTTGCATTTAGCCATGAAGACATTACATATTTCACAATCAATTTATGCGAGCGCGAAACGCGAGCGTAAACAAATCGAGATTTCAACCTCGTACGGGATACTCTATTCATGTTTTGTAAATCATGAAAGGGATGAGAAAGGGGATCTTCTTACATTAATAATACGAGCACAAAGGGCGAGCAGAATTTTTTTATATTGTGATCTGAAACTGGATAACTGAATGAAAATGCCCGGGCGTGTTTCAGATTAAGACCTAGAATCTAGGCATTCTAAACATGCTAAACAATCTTTTATCATGAAAATAAAAGCGAGCGCGAAACGCGAGCTTAGAATATTTGATATTCCGATCTGATATTTCAAACACTTTGTAGGAAACTTGTAAGGAGATATAAATCGCATTTGATAAAGAGCTGATATGTTTCATTATTACTTTAATTTTGAGACATAGGACCTTGACATCCTTAGGACATGTTATCATATGAATATAATGACTATATATCTTCCTATTCATCTTGCTAAGCGCGAGATAAAACAAAAGTGACAATTTCATTATTAAATTGATATCTTAGTATTAATGCATAATGAGGGCGCGGAATCTGATGATATTATGGCCTGAACACTGAACATTTCAAGCACCTTTTTATAATGAATAGGATGCATCATTAATTAGTTGATATATTTTTAACCATTAATGCGAGCACAAATCGCGAGCCGAAAATTTTGATAAACTGTCATGAAAAGGGGATTTTAAGAAGTTTGTTATACAATACGGGTTCAAAACTGCACCCCTAAATTTCAAATTGAACCCCTAGGGATGCAATTTTGAACCCGCATGGTGCAAAAATGAACCCCAACCGCAGGATTCAATTTTTGAACCCCAAATCAGGGGTTCAATATTTGAACCCATATAGGGTGCTGATTTTGCATCAACCTTTCGGGGTTAAATTCTGAACCCTTTTTTCTCAGTGTGTGCAAGTAAACTTCAAAATTTTTGTAAATAATATCTATCAATATATCCATCAGTGTTGTAGTCAAGGCTGAAACCTCCAAGGCCAAGGCTTTGATACCCAAGACCAAGGCTTCAATCCCCGAGGCCAAGGCATGGAAACCCAATGCCTAAAAACCTTAAGGCCAAGGCATTTCAAACTTTCAATAAATGGAACAATGAGCCAACAACAAGGCGGCAGTTCGAATATCAGTTTCGCGCCCCTACATGTAGGTCGATCATCAATTTGGCCCCCCCCCGTTCGAACATAAATCCGGCCCCCAGTTGGAACATCATTTTGGCATCCATTCGAACTCAATTTGCCTTCCCTATTTCGAAACGCCCCCCCCCCCCTAGCTCGAGTATCAAGTTTGCGCCCCCTAGTTCGAACATTAATTCGGCGCCCCCTAGTTTGAGTATCAATTGGCGCCCCCCTAGCTCGAACATCGATTCGGCCCCCCTCCCCAGTTCGAGTATTAATTTGGCGCCGCAAGTTCGAACATCATTTTAACATCCCTTCGAACATCATTTCGGCGCCCTCCAAGTTCGAATATCAATTCGGCGCCCCTACATGTAGGTCCAACATCAATTTGGCGCCCCTAGTTCGAATATCAATTCGGCGCCCCTACATTTAGTTCGGTCATCAATTTGCCCCCCCCCGTTCGAACATAAATTCTGCCCCAGTTCGAACATCATTTTGGCATCCCTTCGAACTAAATTGACCTTCCCTAGTTCGAATATCATTCCCCCTAGCTCGAACATCGATTCGGCCCCCCTCCCCAGTTCGAGTATTAATTTGGCGCCGCAAGTTCGAACATCATTTTAACATCCCTTCGAACATCATTTCGGCGCCCTCCAAGTTCGAATATCAATTCGGCGCCCCTACATGTAGTTCGGTCATCAATTTGCCCCCCCCCCCGTTCGAACATAAATTCTGCCCCAGTTCGAACATCATTTTGGCATCCCTTCGAACTAAATTTACCTTCCCTAGTTCGAATATCATTCCCCCTAGCTCGAACATCGATTCGGCCCCCCTCCCCAGTTCGAGTATTAATTTGGCGCCGCAAGTTCGAACATCATTTTAACATCCCTTCGAACATCATTTCGGCGCCCTCCAAGTTCGAATATCAATTCGGCGCCCCTACATGTAGGTCCAACATCAATTTGGCGCCCCTAGTTCGAATATCAATTCGGCGCCCCTACATGTAGGTCCAACATTAATTTGGCGCCCCTACATGTAGGTCGATCATCAATTGTGCCCCCCCCCCCCCCGTTCCAACATAAATTCGGCCCCCAGTTCAAACATCATTTTGGCATCCCTTCGAACTCAATTTGCCTTCCCTAGTTCAAATATCATTCCCCCTAGCTCGAGTATCAATTTTGCGCCCCCTAGTTTGAACATCGATTGCCCCCCCCCCCAGAGCTCGAACATCGATTCGGCCCCTCCCAGTTCGAACATCATTTCGGCGCCCTAGCTCGAGTATCAATTTGGCGCCCCTACATGTAGGTCCAACTTCAATTTGGCGCCCCTAGTTCGAATACCATTTCGCCCCCCTCGCTCGAGTATCAATTTGGCGCCCCCTAGTTCCAACATCAATTTGGCGACCCTACGTCGAACATCAATTCGCCCCCCCCCCCCCCGTTCAAACATCAATTCTGCCCCCAGTTCGAACGGCATTTTGACATTCCTTCAACATCATTTCAGCGCCCTTTTGGTTCGAACATCATTTTCTTTGCTCCTCTTCCTCTTTTTATCTTCTCGTCCTTCCCCTCTTCCTCTCCCCTTTATTCTCTTCTTTTCCCCTTTCTCTCTTTCTTTTTTTCATCTCTTCTTTCTTCCATCTTCCTCTTTCTTCTCCTTTTCCCCTCTTCCTCTCTCTTTTCCCCCTCTTCCTTTTTATTCTCCCCCTCCCCTCCTCTCTTCCTTCCCCCTCTTCCTCTTTTTTCTCTTTCTTTCCCCCCTTTTTTTTCTTTTCTTTCTCCTCTTCCTTTCCCCTTTTCTTCACCCTTCTCTCTCTTTTTTCCTCTTCTTTCTTCCCTCTTCCTCTCTTTCCTTTTTTTCTCCTTTCGCCCTCTTCCTCTCTCTTTTTCCCCTCTTCCTCTTCTTTATTCTCCCTCCCCCTCCCTTTTTCTTCTCTTCCTTCCCCCTTTTCCTCTTTTTTCTCTTTCTTTCCCCTCTTTTCTCCTTTTTTCTTCTTTCCCTTCTTCTCTTCTTTCCTCTCTCTCCCTCCCCTTTCTTTTCTTCTCTTCCTCCTTTTCTTTTCTCTTTTTCTTCTCTTCCTTTCCCCTCTTCCCCTCTTTCTCTTTTTTTTCTCCTTTTCCTTTCCCTCTCTTTTTCCTTCTCTTTCTTTCCCCTTTTCCTCTCTCTTTTCTTTCCCTTCCTTCCCCCTCTTCCCTTTTCTCCTTTTCTTTCCCCTTTCCTCTCTCTTTTTCCCTCTTCTTCCTTCCCCCTCTTCCTCTCTTTTTCCCCTCTTCTTTTCCTCCTCTCCCCTCTCTCTTTTCCTTTTTTCTTTTCCCCCCTTTCCTCTCTTTTTTCTTCCCTTCTTCCTTTCTTCTTTTTCTTTTCTTTCCCCTCTTCCCCTCTTTTTCTCTTCTTTCCCTCTCTCTCTTTTTTTAGCCGAAGGGGGGGGGGGGGAGGGGGCCCCTCGGCCCCCCATGAATCTGCGCCTGCAACAAGGAACACAAGGAGATAGTTAAATGCTGCCATGATCATTTACCCACTCGTCCACTTGCTGCATCTTCTTGCAAATATCAAAATACTCAATAAAAAACAATAATGGCGTCACTGGTTTTCTCATACGTATAACGGTCATGCATGATGTCCATTTATCAGATTCGTGATAAAAACAATGACAATAATGATGATAATAATTATAATGATGATATTGTCTTGAAGCTTTTGAAAACTTACACACTCGCTCACTTGCTGTGTCTTAATTCTTGCTCATATATAATAGTGAATATGCACTGAATTGATTATAATAATACCAACTGTAAAATGTGATGATTAAGTATCTGTACGTTAATGTCACAAAAATATATGAATCGAGAACAACACTTCTATATACATGTTTTTTTTTGCAGGAGTTTCTGCATTTTATTCAGAAATCAATGATAGATTAACATGTTCACATAATTGAATGAATACAAATTAAATGTGACAATTTAAAAGATACAATGTAAATAATACAAACAAGACTGATAATTAAATCATACCTAAGCATGTGATATAGTTCGGTAAAATACAGGGGCCAGCTATTATAAGCACAGAGGTGCTTGAAGCAATAGCAGCCAGGAGAGGGGGCTACATGAAAACCATCATAAATTATATTTGATAAATTGATCGTCACGAAATATAAGATTTAAATATATACTGGTAGAAAAAAAGAATTGGTAAAAAGAAGTGCAAGTGTGTGCATGTAGGTGAGTGCAGGTGAATTAAATTAGGTATAGAAATAAGAATTTTTTCAACGAAGCTTTAAACGAATAGAGAGATGTACATTGTTTTATATCATGCGGCAATGCATTCCAAATGTCTGGCCCACGGTGGCGTATCGTCTTATGAGCGAGTAATATTCTTGGGTTAAGTGGAGATCTGTTGAATGCCGTGTTGGATAATTGTGAATGTCTTTGTTGTAAACAAAAAAAAATGCGAAATGGAATCGGGATAGTATTGGATGAAAATTTAAACATAAATATGGCCGTTTGATAAATGTTAATATCTTCAATTTTCAATGTTTTTAAGTTGTGAAATATTGGATCAGTATGTGCAATGAAATGTGAATGAGTACATATGCGGAGTGCTTTCTTTTGGAGACGGAAAATCGTTTCTATTTTTACCTTACTACCATACCCCCATACTAAGTTGCAGTAAGATAAGTGGGATAAGACGAACGAATTATAAGGCATAAATAATGATTTTTTTTGGAGAGATAATATTTTAATCTAAACAAAATTCCTATTGCTCTGGATGCCAGAGGTCATGCAGGGTGTGCATCTATGAGATTCATGATAACAACAGCAACAATAATGATGATTATATTAACAATACTGTCTCCAAACTATTGAAAACTTACCCACTCGCTCGCTTACTGCGTCTTCTTGCAAAAAAAACTATTATTGGTAAAATTACTGATGAAAAACAAGTGTCAAATGTGATGATGTAAATATAGGTTAATGTGTTTTTTAAGGATGTTTTATTATATTCTCTCAAATCAAAATACACAATCACATTCTACAAACAATTTGTACAAACTATTTGAAACATAATTATAAATTAAACAATAAATCCATTACAAATATACTTATACAAATTACACATCAAACTTCATAAATACTAGAAATTAATACTTATGCAATTCAGCAATTACAAAATGAAACATTAACAAAATATATGGCATGATAAGAGAGAAAAAAGGATTCAACAAAATTTTGTTAAATCTCCCATCCCCCCTGTTGCACCCACAAATGTAATAACGCCCACAAATGTAATAACACTTTACCCACAAATGTGATAACGCCCACAAATGTAATAACACTTTACCCACAAATGTAATAACGCCCACAAATGTAATAACACTTTACCCACAAATGTAATAATTTATGATCGCCCACAAATGTAATAATGACTTTACCCACAAATGTAATAAATTTGAAGGGATTTTTGGCGAATCCGTTCTAAAACTAAAGTCCTATAGTAATGCGTTCATATAGCACAAAAGTGCAGTCTTATTTTTTCAGACCGGGTTAATAAGGTCCAAGGTCTTTCTTCCAGACCCGGTTGTTTCAAAAATTATGATATATAAATCCAAAGTCTTTTTTTCCAGACCCGGTTGTTTAAAAAATTGTGATATAAGTCCAAAGTCTTTTTTTCCAGACCCGGTTGTTTAAAAAATTATAATATAAATCCAAAGTCTTTTTTCCAGACCCGGTTGTTTCAAAAATTATAATATAAATCCAGTCTTTTTCCTGACCCAGTTATTTCAAAATTTATAATATAAGTCCAGACTAAGATACGATAATGTTATTCCTGTGGAAAAAATGGGAATCGAGCTTAGTCTTTTCTCCAGACCCAGTTGATTAAAACTGGTGGAATTAATGTCTTTGTTGTTGTTTCAACTTATACGGTGTATATTGTGAATATATGCACTAAGAGTAAATTGAGAATCAAGCGTAGTCTTTTCTCGGGTCTCAAAAAAGACTTTGGATTTGCTTTATAACTTTTGAATTAACCGGGTCTGGAAAAAAGACTTTAGTCGTATATTATAACTTTGAAACAACCGGGTCTGGTAAAAAGACTTTGGACGTATATTATAATTTTGAAAAACCGGGTCTTGAAAAAGACTTGGACTTGTACTGTAATATTTCATTCACCGGGTCTGGAAAAAAGACTTTGAACTTTTGTGCTATATGAACGCATTACTATAGGATATTAGTTTAGAACGAATTCGCCAAAAATCATTTCAAATTTATTACATTTGTAGGTAAAGTCATTATTACATTTGTGGGTAAAGTGTATTATTACATTTGTGGGTAAAGTGTTATTACATTTGTGGGCGTTATTACATTTGTGGGTAAAGTGTTATTACATTTGTGGGCGATAAAAAATTATTACATTTGTGGGTAAAGTGTTATTACATTTGTGGGCGTTATTACATTTGTGGGCGATTATTACATTTGTGGGTGTAACACCCCCCCCCCTCGTCCCCAGGTTAGGAGCATTCTCCCCTTTATGCCTATACTCTACATGGAAGGGACTCCAATTCTCAGTATTGTATTTTTTCTGTGTTTTTATTTGTTTTGTTTTGTGGCTTTGTCTCTCGTATGTATACATTTGCCTCACTCTCCCTTTATTTTCTTTCAATAATGATTTTCCTATTTCCTTAAATGAAGAGACATCTTACCTCTACCTATAGCGCCAGCCTTCTTTCTTCCCATTCTTCTTCTTTAAATTTCCTTTTAATTTCATCCATGGTTATAAGTGCACCCTTTTCCCTCCCTTTGAAGATTAAAAATTTAACAAAGATTAAAAAGGGATTGATCAAGCGTTCCTTTCCATCGTCCTTTAATTCTACACCCAAAAGAATTTTCTCCCAGCTTAAATTACCCGTAGAAATAAAACCAAACATCTTACAACACGATATCAATCGTGAAGAGCGTTTCGCGATATCAACAGGGGAAGTGAGATATCAATTACATGTAATATTTCACTTAAAATCTATTCCTTGTACTCTTTGATTTTTTTTATTTTATTCTTTCTTTCTTTTTTTTTTTGGGGGGGGGGAATGAGGGAATGACTTCCAGAATTCAATCCTCCCAGTGTTCTGGTCGGATTTACTCCACTGTTCTTACTCAGGTTCAGAGTCACGTGCCCTGAATAATATGAAGTTTAGCATTTGGAAACGTTCTTGTTGGTTTCTTTGGTGGAACAATAAGGTACCAGGGTCCCGTAACAAAAAGGTTAGCGATTGATCGTACTTTGATTTTTACGACTGATTGTACATTCCACATCGTAGAAAAATGTTCTACAATCATTGCGAAGCTTTGTGTTACATTCCCCAGGACAGCTAACGCAGCAATCAGAAGAGCACTGGGCACAGGCATTAGGAACTGCATCATAAGGAGCTTGCTACATGCGTCATGCTCATAATCCGGGGGGGGGGTGGGGCACTCGACCAAAAAAGTAGTAGGGGTGTGCCGCGGGAGAGACAAAAAACGGGGGCCTTGGAGCGGCTTATTGTTAAAAGGAGGGTCCTCGGAACGGGTTTCTGAACTACAATTTTGTGAAAACGGGGGTTCTTGGAACGGATCGCCAGCGTGTGAGTACGTGCGTATATGCACCCTCTGGAACGGGCATGAGTGCATGATTAAGCGAGCGCGGCCTCCACCGCACGGTGCGCTCGGGCAGAGACGATGGTCGGACAGCGCTCGGCGGCCGCTTTTCACCAAAATTGCAGCGGATCAATGCAATCGGAACGGCGTAACGAAAAATATGCGAAGCTTTGGAGCGGATTTCTTTCTTCTTTCTTCTCGATAAGAACAAAATGCTATGCCTTGGAGCGGCTTTCTTTTTTTTCTCAATAAGACAAAAAGGCTATGCCTTGGAACGGAAATTTGGGTGTAAAAATGGGGGTCCCCTCCGCGGCACATACCCATATGCATTATATACTGAGCCCCCCCCCCCCCGGGCTCATAATCCAGTTCTCTGGTGTGTGATGTTGATAAACCAGGATGCTGTGTTTCATATATACCAGGTATACAGGCATACCCGTCGAAGATACAGCGGTGCACGATGTCTCGCTTGATGTTAAGTGATTTGGTCTAGAATTTACTTCCAAGAAAGCCTCAGTGTAAAGTATATAGTTCTCTGTACATAATGAGCATATCACTACGATACCATCATCTTTCAATTCGACATCCAGTATCTTGTAGACAAAATAGTAGTCGGTATTCGTGATCGATGGCGTAGTGTGACGTGAAATTCTCCAGTCACACTGTTCAGCCATCCTTTCCTTTAATATGCACCAGCATCGTTTCACTCTGTAACTTGGTTTACCATCGGGGTTATCCATATCGAATTCTTGAATGTTAGGTTATCAGCTATACATGGCGAGGATACATTTTCATTAATACAATAGTACTCGGATTTGGAGTCGATGTTCTCAAGTTCTATGCGGGCAATGATCATGTCAGGTAGAGTAATGTCAGGGGTGATTCGAGTATCGTCATGATGAAGGAACAGTTTCGTATCATTTTCAAATTCTGTGGGGAAATTGTGTAGCTAAAAATCTTTACAAATAAAATAGAAAGTCAAGTTTTGGTTTGTAGGCACATGTTTCACAAGACATGGTGAAGCTTATGGAATGGATTCGACTGAAATTTTAAAATGCATTTCTTTTATTACGCCATCTCTATCAATTTGTTCACATTTGTAAAATGCATTTCTTTTATTACGCCATCTTCATCAAGTTCTTCACATTTGTAGCTAGATTCTCCTGGATCTGTTGTCCTCATAATGCAGTACCATTGTAAAAGTCCTCATCATTACCCATTAACCGATGTCCATATAAAATGTTTTTCCATCTGCCGAATGTCGAGGTGACTGCGCATTCGGCGACCTGGATGTATACATCTTCCTATACATATTTCCAGGATATTATTATTCCTGGATGGAAAGGGTCGTCCAGTTGTTCAAGAATTTCATTTCAATCGTTTCTTCTTCATTACCGTTAATGGTTTTATTTCGCATGCTAGTATTATTTGTGACAAAGTTTGTCTTGGCGAGGAAGACAAGGAGACACTTAAATGTTGCCATCGTGTTACATGCTTGTGCCTGTGCAATTATCAATACGCCTGCGTCGAAATTTGTAGTCAAGCATCACGACGCGTACTTGGGGAAATATAAAAACATGCCGTCTTAGGAAACCAAGGTGTTGGCTATACAGCTAATGTTGATTGAAACAATACATCAGTCATTAAAGAAAGACCAGCAACATATTCATTAATTTTCACTTTAATAATATACAATCCCCATCTTTTCTCGCAGCAGTGCATCATACAGACATCGAAACTCCATTATATCCTGATCATGAACATCGCAGTGTGCGTGACATACGAACTTGATAATTATTTCATATTGAAATTAGCCGGATGTGGGAGAGGGGAAGGGGTGGTACAGTAGGCATAATTGATCAAACCGGGCCTACATACCAAAGCCTGAGTAAATATTTAGTTCACATATTTCTAAAGTGAACTGATTTTAATCATGTTGTATTTTACTAATCGCTTTCCTCGTCATCATTGTCATAGCTAACAGTTTGACAGGTTAGCTTTCATCACTCCTATCTGTCTGTCTCCCTATTCTACATTCATATAACTCGACATCAAATTTGAATTTCAACTAAAGTTATAATGATATGACGTATGACATATCAATACTGATATTATATCAAACCATTTTGTTTGGCTTAAAATGTGTATTTTCACCGCCTTCTTACCAAATGTTGACGATTAGACGAGCCCCCCCCCCCTTGACATCCATCAAATCCAGATGCTGTGAAATGCTTGTACTATATGATTACGGTTACTCTCTTGAAACTTGAGTTAAGAAATCTTTTTTTCTTTAAGGAAATATAGAACAGTCATGTCTGAATGTGGACCAGTTAGAGGTTATCAGTCTTTATATAATAGCACCATGACAGTCACAATATATAAAACGTGAAATACTGTCAACACGAAATATTATGAATCAATGATTTACGTTTAATTATATATTAATCAACCGGTGTGTTGGCTCAGTCGGTAGAGCGTCCGTCTCACCAGCGGGAGGTCGGGGGTTCAAACCCCGGCCGCGTCAGACCAAAATACGTTAAAAGAGGGGAGTTGCTGCTACCCTGTTTGGCGTTCAACTATTAAAGGGATAGAGCCTCGTCGATCTGGCGCTGCACAGTGGCTACCGGGCCCACGATCAATTGGGCAAAGCAAATTTTCGGAGTATATCATTTCATGTCTATTTCGAACAATAAATTATGGATTTTCATTTCCATTTTCAAGTACATGAATCAAGGTTTGTACTCTGCAGAATAAATTATTTAAAGCACCCGAGTATAGAAAGTCGACGTTTTCAGGAAATGTCACGCGACCCGCAACTCGACACAATTTCTTTAATAAAATCGTCAGTGTACAGTTGACAGATCATTGAACAGGGGCGTCGATCCATTTTTCAGATGGGGGGGGGGGGCAAAATCATGAATCAATTTTCCAAAGGCGCTCGATCACACCCACACACATATGCCTATATATATGTGTACATATATATAGGGGAAGGCGGGGTAAGTTGTGACAGTTTTTGCTTTTTGCATGTTAGAATTGATATGATTAATAATCTTGTCAAAATAAGTACCTTGTCTTGAAATTCAATTATTCTGAAATATTTTCCACCTACATATAACTTTCTATCCCAACACTGAAAGTCATCGTGACCTTTGAAAAAAACGATGTCAAATGGCTCAACCTGCCCCATATATGGGGTAAGTTTGAGCCACCTTCTGGGGTAAGTTGAGCCACAAAAACTATGTACAAAATGTATGAGGGGAGAACCAGCATGTCAATTTTTGTTTAAAGTCTTTTCGCTTGCTAATTCTCTATAAATACTAACATCCTTTAAGAGGAAAAGAGCAGTCATGTAAATTTGCTCCTTTCAGCCAGCATTTCAATCGACTTTTATGGTTTTTTTTTTTTTAAAGATACATTACCATAGGAATTACCATGGCTCAACTTGCCCCATGCTGTTTGGCTCAACTTACCCCAGTCCGAACTTAGTGCGATAATTTTGTATCCACACATTTATTATGCATCCATCATATAAAAGACTATGACAAGAATGAAGATCCATACCTGGACTAATAATGCTGTTATCATGTCTTTATTATATTTAAAGACGTGTGTGTTTATAAAGCACTTATCTATTTCACACTCTTTTTTCCTTTTTTGGCTGAAATTCATATTTTTCCCTCTAAAAAACTACTTTTTGTTTCAAAGTTGAAAACAATGTGGTGGGGTTAGGGGTTATGCTATGGGTCATCAATACATGACACCACCACAATGTCTGACTCATTCATAATTGGCCTGGGGCTGGTGGCTCAACTTGCCCCTATGCTCAACTTACCCCGCCTTCCCCTATATATGTATATATATACACACACGCAGACATATATATACATATCTCACCAGCAGATTAATGCGAGCGCGAAGCGCGAGCTGAAAATTTTGATATTTCGATCTGGAAAAAAAAGAGTTTAATGGACGTTTTTAATAAAGAACAAGATATATATATATCCAACAAAAGATTATTGCCAATCGAAGTGGGAGTTCTTTTGAGGTTTAGAACTGAATACGGGACCATATTCACCTATTTAATCATGGAAAGTATGGGTTTTTGTTACAAAAATGATGCGAGCGCGAAGCGCGAGCTGAAATTTTTTGATATTCCAATCTGGAAAGTGGACATTTTGAGCACGATTTTAGACGAAGAACGAGTTGTGTATCTCATTCTCACTTGCTGATTTCTGTGGAACATTACAATCTTATTTTACTTTTAGCACATGCGGAATTATTGGGGGGTAAAATGATATGTTTGCCCCCCAATATTTTCATTGGTGGGGCGATCGCCCCCCTGCCCCCCCCCCCATAATCGACGCCTCTGTCATTGAACATGTTGAAGCTACCACTAATACCCTTACACCCAAGTGGTTGTAAGTACCCTCTTCTCATTTTCGGTTTCAGGAAAAGTGATCGGGACAGAGGTGACAAGAAACATAATAAGTGGCAATTCTTGCTCCAGAATGGATGCACTTTTGATAAATAATGACCCTGTACAAATTCCACGATCTGCCTTGTTAGGAACACATACCCTGGAAATTTTCATTTTTTTTCTTTTTAGCATATACAATTTTTAATTACTTTCGCATATCATAAAACGAGAAGATTTGACATTGCCTATGGGAGATGCCTCTATCATGGCTGACCAGATTTTTTTTTATTTGTCTAGAGTAACTGTCAGTCTAACAGAAATACAGACCTAAACAATTATTCGAAACCTGTCAATGATCAACGATATCTACGATGTCTGTTGAGTAAGAGTAATATTTTTTTTTCTCAAGACTGAAAACCATGATCCGTTTACGCACATGACTCTGGAATTTGTAGATATTCTAAATTTGCCATTCCAACATATGCAGACTGCTTGATAATTTCATATACGAGGATGTACAGGTTATCAGGATTGTATTTCCTTGGCATACTAGCGATGCCTTGTCTGGTCTTAATGGATATTAATAGACGCGATGAAATCATCAAGGGTAATGTAGGGGAGATAATTGAAATGAACTGTTTTGATCGTCCATCTTATCTATCAACATTATTATCATGGAAGTTTTTATTTCGAAACAACTTTATCCATGTCGCCGAATGCGTATAAGCACGCGTACATTCGTCGGGCATGCAGATGGGAATACATTTTACATGGACAGCACTTGATCCGGTTGATGGGCAATGATGACACATGCTACACTGGTCTTGCATATATGAATGCAGCAGAGACAGGAAATTTCACCTACAAATGTGAGGAAATTGCAGACGACAGATATGTGATAAAAGAAGTGTACTTCCAAATTTCAATACAACCGAATACATCCGAATCGCCGTGTAGTGTCAAGCATGTGCCTTCGAACAGATCCTTAGCATTTGATTTCATGTGTATCAGTTTTCACCAATACGGATTTTCCACAAAGTCTGAAAACAACACGACCCCATTCATTCAGCATAATGATATTCGAATCAATCCTAATATTACTTTATCAAACAGAATAATTGCCCGAATAGAGCTTGAGAACATCGATTCCATATCCGAGTACTACTGCGTTAATCAAAATGCCTCCTCTCCTTGTACAACTGACATGACACCTAACAATCCGATCGGGATTACACCAATAAAAAATCGTGTTACAGAGGGAGATGATGCTACATTTCGGTGCAGTTTTGAGGGTGGGCGAGGGAAAGCTGAAGAATATGAGTGGATAATTTCACGACACATTAGTTCCTCACGAATACCAAATGCTGCATCATCGACCTTCAAGATATTGGATGTCGAGCTTGAAGATGAGGGTGTTGTAGTGACATGTTTTGTAAAGGAAAATGGAACTTTCCTTTACTCTGAGTCCATTTTAAGTGTCCGTCCAAGAAAAGCGCATGTATTTCCGAGCAAGACACTGTATCCTGATGATGTTTCGGTGGATATGCTTGTATCAGGAACACAAGTTACCCTATCAACAACCACGCAAAATAATGAGTATGTAGGTTGCCGTGAGTGTAGCAAGCTCCTAATGATGAAGTTCCTCATTCCCGTTTTCGGTGTTCTTCTAGTTGCTGCAGCGGTTGTCTTTGTTGTTTATTGCTTGACCAAAGATCCATCCAAGGACTCCACCATCACATGCAAGCCCATGAGTTGTGCAGCTCTGTTATGAACGTGCCACCGAGTGAAAAAAGAAACTGTCCTTTCTACAACCTAAACTCACTTAAATCCACAGATATTTAAAGGTGAATCCAACCCAAATAAAAACTTGTTTTTATAAGAAAAAGAAAAATTAGACAAGTTGATAGGTGAAAGTTTGAACAATATTGGACAAATAACAAGAAAGTTATGAATATTTTAAAGTTGTAAATATTGGTAATCACTATACCCATGGAGACTTCAAATTGGCCGCTTATGTGATGTCATAGTGATGTAAGGCAAGGACTACTCTTCCATGTACTCCAATACATATTCTGGCCAAAATGTAATTTTCCCCAAAAAATTTCATTTCAAATTATATTTTTCTTTCATGAGGACATTAAACAACACTACCTGGGTTATATATATATATAGATTACTGCCCCAGGGGAATGGGTACTTATAGGAGAAAACCACAAATCCCTGATAATAAAGTACATGGCCTATGAGAAAGTTGTCCTTGCCCCTTGTCATAATTTACTTACCCAGTTGCCAATTTGAAATCTACATGGTATTAGTGATCTCAATTTTAAAGCAGCTATAACTTTCTTATTGCTTGTTCGATTTCTTTCAAACTTTCACCATTCTGTTTAATTCATTTTTCTCCTTCCCAACACAACATTCTATGGCAAAGGCTGGATTCCCCTTTAAAAAGACACCCATTCAACAAAATGAATTTTTTAAATTCATTCCAAATAAAAATCAGTATTTAATATAAAAATCCCTCCTGGGCCCCGTTTAAAGTTACTATTACAATAAATGTGCTTTTCAATGGTATCTTTCATGTAATCCTTGATTTTGATTGGCTTTTGAGCCTTGTTACCATGGTAGTTACATGTACTATTGGATGAAAGAAAGGCACAATGGCAACTTGTATGTAATGGGTCCGGGCTGTTTCACGTGCAAACCACATTGTTAAGTAACCTATATGGCAAAAGCTCGGGAATTATGCCTTCTTTTGTTAATAAATTATCAAAATATTCATATTCTTTCAAGACAATTGATTATGCATACTTCATGCAAAATTATATTTTGTGAAAATAGAAGAAAATACATGCATATTTGAATTGAAAAAAATATGTTTTTATTGATGAGTTGGATATATGTTATGGAAATGATGATGGTTGTGGCGGTAGTGGTAATGGTAATGATAGTGATGATTATGTTAATGGTAAATGATGACGATGATGATGGTCATGATGATGAATATAATCAAATGATAACGTTGTTGACAATGGTTATGTTAACTAAAGGCGACTAGTAAGCAATCATTGACCTTCTGCATCTCAAAGGTTGTCAAATCACTCGGCGAGTTCACCATGTTTACGTTCCTAGCCTAAGATGGCGGTTTCCTGCATTTCTGGTATGAATTACATATCTTTCCCTATTAACAATTATTTAAAGAAAAAAGTAAACAGAAAATTACATTCCGTTCTGGTGAATTATTGTATTACTTTTGTGATAATATGCTGTAATAAGACCAATCAAATAATGACGAAGAGACTGTATGATTAGCATCGGGATAGTCTTTGATGTAAAAAGTCAGTGAATTGGACGTGCCCCCATTACTGGCAGTCTGGCAGTAACGTTGAAATTATTTTCCTCAGCTGCTTGCCATTCAGAATACCTATGGTTTCAATGTATTTTGGTCTGTTCAGACATCGGTTTATTAAATCCATTTATTTATCTGTTCACTTGTTTATTGAATACACATAATGATCCGTTCGTTCAAATCAAAGTTTAAAACACGACTAGCTGGATGTTGATTATTATGCCATTTGAAAAATCAAATTGTGTATTCAACGGTAAACGAAATGAGTGAATGATAATTGAAACACTGGCGTACAGATGGAGAGCGGGGGCTTGGGACCATGGACTCCAAAATTCACACGACTGAGAAGAGAAATAAAGAGAATGAAATATAATCTTATTTACTGAATATTATGTCGAAACCTATATAAAGTTAGGTTATTATGTCAACAATTTTGCTAACTTGCTTTGTTTGGTCACAGCATCTTAGAATATTTACCCCCAAACGCCTTGTCTGATCCCCTCAAAATGTTTGGCTCATTACACTACTGTATCGGAACAGTATCACGGTTATGGTAAATCTATTACAGTTGTGTAGCTAATTATTTTGCACGTATACCGTAAGACTAGAGGCCTGGGAAGGGGTGTGAGAACTTTGAGAGGAAACAAACAGCTATATAGGCAAACAACCCTTGTTTTACAAAATAATAACAAAGTTCAACAACAAAGAAAATCAATAGGTTAATGGTATACTCGAAAATACTCTGACGGGGCGATTATACATGGATGAGCTGACGAAATATGGTCAAAGTATATTTATTTCACGTTTTTGTCAACACTTTTTGCCATACTATTTTTGTCAAAATGTAATATTCCTAGTTTGGAAAATTAATGACACGCTTTTGATTTCATAGACGTTTTTCTCGATCAACTATTTTTTGAACAAGAAAAAAAATCAAAGAAATCGAGATTTTGAAGATATTCTTTGTCACACTAAATCAAACCATTACCTTGTTTACGACTGAATACTGCCATCTCCTTTCCGTAAACTTACTTAGTAAACGTTTTACGTAGTGCGCTTTTGCGTGCATGATTGGAAATGGGAAAAGTTACTCGTGTTACAGGCCACACAGAAGTAATTCAGACCCCATTCACTCACACGTTTAGTCATGGCTCATAAAAAATATCATCAAACATCAATTCCTAGTTAGGTTTAGCTTTAATTTACTGACATTAACTAGATACGTTGATCGGTGCTTGTCCAACTCAAACAAAAGTTAAATGGCCTGAAATAAGACTAACCATAATTTCGGTCAGTACACTGCATGAAAAAAAGAAGAAACTGCATTGGTGGATAAAATAAAGTACAAAAATGCAAAGGCCCCAATTATGAAAGAGTATGAACACATTAACATTTCTATCATTTATATTTTGACATACGTGTACAAACATTTTTGATGAATTGTTGTAATCAATACAGTCATGTGATCTTTACTGACGCCTGTCCGGCATGCTTTGTACGCAGATGTGTGCCTTCAGGTCTGAGAGATGTTTATGGTCGGATTTCGATCCCTCTTTGTCCACAGAATACAAGTATTGTTGGGTCGCGCAATTTTTTAATTCCAAGATCGGCACGATTAATTTCACAGGGGCTGCAGAAACAGGGGGAAGGGGGGGGGGGGGGGGGTGCTCGGTCGGGTTCATTACTCCCACACTTTTTTTTTCTACAACAGTGTACAATTGTACAATAACATAAAAATTACCATTTGATTGTGATTTTTGCATGATCAGCAGGACAAAATAGGCCCCGCCCCCCCCCCCCACACACACACTTACAAAACCGTTCAGCGGTCCTTGTTTCGCAGTTAAAAACAAGAAAACGACAATGTGAACACGCTTAAATTTGAGCATTGTAACAGAGTGAATAATACTAGTTCTTTATGTGAACACACTTTAATCACACTGAATGACATTTTATTCTTTACCGCACCTGCACACCTACTTCAGCTCCAGTATGCGCGTGTTTTTTTTTCTGATGGCACATTTAAAAATTACTTCCCGGCCCCATGTAGAATATTTGTAGTATGTCAGATGTATGGTACGAGGTCCCACGCACATTTCATGAGGACATTTGTGAATTTCAGCTGTATGGCTAAGGCTCAACCACACGATGAGCCAAGGGAAAGGGGCAATTGTTATACAATTTGACTTCAAATTACACCCTAGATATTACCACGTGTATATCATGTACATATAACACCCAAAACAAAATGTAATGAAGGATACTATAAACAATATTTGAGAGTTTTTCGTAACCTTAGAATATTTTACTTCTAGTAGTACTTGAGAAATACAGCTGTCGTTCTGATTTGCCTCGCCCTAATCCTCAAACTGGAAAGCAAGAAACTCACCAATAGATGAATGATAAATGTCACTATATGCAAAGAAATAAACAACAAGCAGAAAAACCAAGAAACTACACCCCCCTGAAATATCGAGAGGCAAATAAACCAGCCATTGTTAAATGAAGGAACATACCCAAGACACACCAATCCCCCTCCCACGTTGCAAGAAAAGATACGCGTGAGGAAATTTGGTTCCATTCCTAATGTGTTTGAATAACCGTCTGTATAAGGACAAAAATAAATACTTGGTATCGAAGAAGATTAAATATGCTTAACGAATAGAAGGAGATATGAATATTTTGAACTCTCCTCCAACTCTCATGACAAATTTACTTTTAACTTCCCCTTAAACAAGCTCAAAGCATCGCAAAGCCCATGAGAATATTATGACGTCATTTATATTCGTTTTTAATACCGTGGGAATTAAGAAAATAATGCATGTACAATGAGCCAATAAATTAACAAGATAAACGTTTAGCTGTCACCACTGGGTATTTCGTTTTCATTCTTTATTTTTGTAACTGAATCGACGCCCCTGCTGTGATTTCCCGTGTTATATATCGATGAATCGATCAAAGTCACGCTAGTGGCTTGAAACTCAAGTGATCACTTCCGGGTTACCTCTACTTTATTACAGGATTGTGGTTTTAGAAAACCATTTTTTTCCTTCAACTTATTTACTATATTTAGCCCAATAAAAACACAATTTGGTGGGTACGAGCAAACGTTTCCCTGTTGCAAATAACCCCTCACCCAAGAGCGTAAGAATACTGACGAAACGTAAAACAAACATTACTAAACTGAAACCACGATAACTAGTATTCAAATCTTACAAAAAAAAGGAGTGGCCAGGGTCGTAGCCAGGAGGGTGCATAGGCGGATCCAAGAAAAAGAAGGGGGAAAAGAGAGGAGAAAAAGAAGGGGAAACATAAGAGGAGGAAGACGGAAGACGAGTGAATAAAATAAGATGAGGGGGAAGACTAATAATGTTGAAAATCGTTCACGTCAATATAAAATGTTCGCTCGCGTTTCGCGCTCGCATTGCATTTTAGGTGATTTACATATCTTGCTCAATATGGAGCTAAAATTACCTAAGTTTGAAGTCAATATATACAGAGCATATTACAGCTTGGAAATCGAACTTTCATTATTTTGTTTGATTTAAACATTTATTTTTAAAAAGTGCCATGTAAAAATTTATGTTTTATGGTCCGAATATTATTATTATTTTTGTTGGAGTGGGGAAGGGGGGGGGTTGCGCTGAAGGTGCAAAATTCAATTTATCAGGTTCCCGCTTTTTTTTTCTTGTTTTCCATAAAGTTTTCAAGATATCCCTAGTCAGGTCACATTGTCAAAAATTATCAGCTTGCGCTGCATGCTCGCATTTTGATTGGTGAGTTATGTATATCATAATCACACCATGGATGTGTCGACTTTACCCAAACAATACAAGAAGTAGGTAAAATTCACCAATCATCGTGATAATTCTTTCTCGAAGAGTGGGTGATTCTCTCTTTTTTTTTTTACATTTGACGCAATGGGACGTAAAGTGCATATTTGCAAAAAGTTCATGTTTTAACGCAACATTGACCAATAAATTACTCAACTTTTTAAACAGCGGCTTCGCTTAGCGAATTTTTACACCCAATACTTAGAGTGTAGAGGTTGCATGCAGATATGTTTTTGTTGTTCCAAATGATGGATGTATGCGGCTGTAGGACTTCTGCTACAGTAGCACCGGCAATACCAACTGGAAACCGATAAATGTTACATTACATGTATAACCCCAGGGCCATGGGAACGCTTTTTTTTTTGTAAGAAGGGATACTGGTTTTTGGAAAAAAAAATGATCTCAAAAAATGGATTTCATTCCATTTTCATCAGAAAAAAAGTGAAACGCCTCTGGCAGTCTCGCCTGCATTACGCGATTCAAAATAGCAGCAGTGCTGACTTCGAGAACGGCTCTTAAATAATTATTCACAAAAGAAAACATTCATATGATAATGAAATACTATGTTCATTGACCAATCATGACCCTTGACCATGATCACGTGACCTACATGTAAGATGTGTGCAAAACAATCACTCATACTTCATTATCCATATGCCTATGTGTCATGATTAGATTTATAAACTTTCTAAATTATGATGCCAATTCAACAAATACGCCCAACACGGCCAAACTTCATTGACCTTAAATGACCTTTGATCTTAGTCATGTGGCCTGAAACTCGCGCAGGATGTTGAGGGATGCTTGATTGCTCTTATATTCAAGTTTTATGAACAATATCTATAAACTTTTAAAGTTATGGTAATCCAATAAATACCCCCTAATTGGCCAAAGTTCACTGACCCTAAATGACCTTTGACCTTGATCATGGGATGTGACCTGAAACTCGAGCAGGATGTTCAGTAATACTTCATTACTGTTATATGTAAGTTTCATGAACAAGGTTTATATACTTTTGAAGTTACGATGACATTTCAAAAACTTAAGATTATGATGTTGATTCCCCAATTGGTCTAAGTTCATTGACCCTAAATGACCGTTGACCTTGATCATATGGCCTGCACTTTGGGCAAGATTTTACCATTGATAGACCATCGGTTTGATGTCGGTATTCTTGAGTTGGTTTCGTTGGAGTGACCGTATCATTACAAAACAGAGCAACCCGCATGATCTGCCCCC
Organism: Lytechinus variegatus; assembly: GCF_018143015.1. Classification (NCBI taxonomy): domain Eukaryota; kingdom Metazoa; phylum Echinodermata; class Echinoidea; order Temnopleuroida; family Toxopneustidae; genus Lytechinus; species Lytechinus variegatus. The sequence goes on along the minus strand of NC_054744.1, from coordinate 31,906,074 downwards.
CCCCCCCCACCAACTGGCCACGTATAACTTGTCTTTAATATGCTCATTTTCTAGTCTATAAATAACCAAATTTCCAAATATTGAAAAGCAGCTATACTTTTTATTTACCGTCTTATATTTGATCATCCATATCTTCGTATTTTGCTTGCTTTACTTTGTAAGGTTTCGTGTAAACACATACAGGGACACCCACACACACAAACACAAAATGGTGATCGTAAATCTACTGCAATCGTATCTTTAAAAAGTCCGTCTAAAAATATGATGTACAAGGTGAATCTTATTTTAGTTATCAGCTCGAATTCCCATCTTTGATACAAAACTGCAGTGAAGGTTCAAACTTTATTTAGAAATGAATCAGTTTTGCATGTGAAGGTGAATCTTAGTTTATTTTTCAGCTAAAATTCCCATCATTACCATTAGGCTCATAATATTGTAGTTATAAATTCGAATGGTGACGTGGAATTCATGAGATGTACACACAAAAAAGGGGAATAAATAAACATGAAATATGTTTTTTTAAGAATGAAACAACATCCCCAGTTCGTAAAATTCTTTATATTTATTTTCTGTCGGGAAAGTCGGTTAAGTTTAAACCCAAAGAATTTCTGCCATCATTGTTTCATAATAATTATTGAAAGTGACCCCATACTCAATTATGATAATGATGAACAAAGATGAATTGATGTAATAAATGCAGTGCATGGGGCTTGGGGCACTTTACGAACGTATACCCATTTATATCATTTTGCGAACTTCGACTTTGCATGTGCTCATAAATTTCATCTGACGATAAAACAAAACAAAAGGTGTTATTAAGCTCTATTCAAATTAATCAAATCTATATTGTAAATTAAAGCTCGAGTGTGCCTTGTAAATGATCATAATTTCCCCATGACCATGGTGACAGATGAAAGTTTCACTTTCTATATGACATTAAATAAAGATTAATTTGCTTTGTTAACAACAAAAACAACGCTTGAAATCTGGATCACAAAAGTGAAAGTAACTGACTCTTATCTCACCAAGAGATAAACTGTCAAATCTTTCATAAAATCGTTTGTCATAATGGCTGTGAAATTCATGATACATTATTTAATGTCACCATCTTCTTTTCCAAATCAAGCTAACAATTTATCAATTATTTCACGTGTAGACTGTCGTTCATAACAAATGCAGGAACAAAATTTTTCCTGTAATTGTTGGTTGAAAACTATATTCAGTGAAATTACATACACCCCGTCGGAATAGAAATGAAAAATAGAACTAAATACACTATAATGTATGTATATATATATATATATATATATATATATATATATATATATATATATATATATATATATGTATATATATACATATATACTACTATTGTTCTATTCATCCATTTCTTTCACACAATATTAACATAAAAGAGTTGCCAAAGTTGTTTTATATGTATAACTTCACACACACACGCGCGCGCGCACACACACGCACACACACACACACACACACACACATATATATATATATATATATATATATATATATATATATATAATTGGGCAGAATTCAACCAGCACGAGGGTTATGTGTCCAACCAATTTTGGGCAATATTTTACCCAATGCGGGAAGCATAATGTCTCGTAAGGTTAAAGCAAGCAGCAATTCCTTTAGAATGGGCAAAATATTCATCACACTGGATAAATGATAATGCCCTAAAGAAATGTCCAATGTTGGTTGGACCTATAATTACCCTCATGGAGCATTTTTACCGAAAATGTTTTTAAGAGTGTACTACACAAACATAAACCAAAGCATTGAATTTCATGTAAGTGTGTGTTTTAATATGAAAATAAAAATATGCAAGTCGCCATCAACGTTATCTTTCATTTTATAAATTTTTCAACCGTAACGTTTTTCAGGCAATTCACAAGAATGCACTCGATTAAGATTAATATCAAATTCTTGCATGGATGTTAATTACTGACTTTAATGTCATTTATATTTGACTTGATGAAAACAATAATATTCTTGAACGTGAATTCAAATAAAGAGAATAAGCAATTAATGTGCAGTAGCAGCCTACAGAGACATTTTATATCATCATGTTCATCGGTCATTTTACCACATGTTGAATAATCTGGATAGATGGTAGTTATATCACTTTCTCTAATTTTTTTAGTTGTTTTTCCGCTCTATTTTTAAATTTTGTATAGTAATTGTTTTAACCTCGTCTGTTGTCCTTCTCCATCATTGTACACTAGCGTTTCGTTAGTTAAGCATTGAAACTAAGTTTTAAAAAAATATGAACAAGGTTGCCTTTCATACAAGCTTGGCTTTTCTTTGCAAGCCCATCCGTCTATTTCCATTTATTTCAAAATCCTTGCAGTTCTTGCTTACTTTTTGTCATATTTAATGTGCTATCATTGAACTCTTTCTGATATTTGGACTATGTATTTTGTATTTTTTTTCTTCACAGAAATGTATAAGATTTATCTTTACATACAAATTCAACTCTAATCTAATGTGCTCAGCGGTTAGACGGACAGATTTATGTTTCATGATCAGATGATAAGACATGAAAATCTATTTCTAGATTCATTTAGGTTCATTTAAAAAATCCATCTCGCATAGAGAGTAAGCCAGCATGTTTTCTTCGAATTAATTTTTCTCCGGCGTATTTTATAACAGAGTAGGTTGAAGACGAAAGTTCAAGCGATAAGAAAATGTAATAGATAAGAAAATAGCCAGAAAGGAATTACCGTCTACCGACTGCTTTTGTTTTCGTCTGTGTTCTAATCTTAAAATTGCTTGGGTGTTTGCAAACCTGAATGAATCTCCCTATTTGCATCAATATAAAAGCTAACTTCTCCTACTTAAAAAAGTGCATTTAACTTCAGTAGAATGTATGCATTCTCTAATTTAGGATAGTTCCGATTTTGAAGTGCTGTTACAGGCAAGTAAACAAACTACACTTGACATAGCAATCTAATTATCACAGTATCTGGTTAAGTGTTTAGACAAAAATAGCGTAAACTATAGTATTTTGACATATCATGATCTTTGGTACTTAATTTATATAATGTATAGACTTGGTATATTCATGCAATGCAAACCTAACATATCTTACCTACTTATACATAGAATACATGCAATTCAATTTTCAATCAGGACAGAATGTAGGCGCTGTCTACAACTGTGTCCCATTATATCAGTCGTTAGTGATTCAATTTCAAACGCAAACGAAGTGCAATTATCATCTCATTTATCCCTGGCTAATACATTGTAATGATACATTTTTTAAAGAGTTCAGTCATCTTTCAGCAGATATAGAAATAAATGGAGAGTACAAACTACATTTCTTGTTTAACTATAAAGTCAGATTTAGCAAAACAAAACAAAGCATTAATCATGTAAGGTTTCGCTCAAAAGTTAGTAAAACCCACCACAAAAAAATCATGCAGAGTGTTGAATGCAAACAGTAACTCTATAAAGTTTGGCGAGCTCAGAATTCTAAACTTTATAGAACGTAAATCTTTATCATCTGACTTCGGAATTGATTATTAAACATGGCCGAACTCTGAACACTCGAAATAATATTTGCTTATTTTATGGCGAGTTCACTAACTTTTGAGCACCACTGTAGCTGCATAATGACTAACATCGTTCACGTTACTTGGTAATTACACTTTTTTAAACTAATTTTAACTATTCAAAAGTATAAATACATGTTATGATCTATTTTATATTCACATCGACTCTTTGAATTGATCTTGTCATCTGAAATGTTAATGCGTGTTGTGGATCCAAAAGTATTACAATTCATCAAATCCTGTTCACTGAATCGTTAAAATGGGGGACATTTCCAAAGACTGGAACCAAAGAAGCATTTCAAGACACGTTTTATTGGCAACATACAATGATAGATTATGAAAGCTTATGCCAAACCCTTCCATCAGATTGGAAAGTTGGCATCTTAGAGCAAATAAAAAGACAAGACTCTTTTTTGAAATGCTGTGCATTCTTCTGCTCAGTTTCTCTTTAAAAATACAAGAAATAGCCACCAACAGCATAAACAACATCTTTTGGTAACTACTAATATGCTGTAGCATTTTTCACATTTGAATATATTATTTTCTTGCGTTTCGCTATTCTTGGTTCACGAATTTCATCAAGCAATCCATCTTCAGGGAAATGCTTAATGCAAGAATGTTAGAACCGTGACTACCTCGTATTAGCGAAGAAACATGAATAAGCTTCCGAATTGGAGTTATTGACTAATCTCCATAAATTAGAACATATTCAGTATGCACAAGCACTAAGAAGAATATTTCATTAGAGGGGAAAGAAATCTTTAGAAGAATTGGACGGAGTCGAAACAGTCGAAACAGAAAAATCAAAGAATAAGAACAAAGAAAGTTTGAGAAAAATAAGAAAAATATTTCGATAGTTATGAGCATTTGAATATTTCAATCAATAATGCTATGGAGATCCTCCTTTTGGCAATGCGACAAGGATGTGTGATGTCACATGTGAACAGCTTTCCCTTTGATGGACTATAAAATACATCAAAAATGTTTCTTTTTGCTTTTTCTTATGGTGATACAAACTCTTTATCCATGATGTATTTTTCAAAAAAGCTATTTGACCAGCCCTTCTACAGAAAGAACACATGATCTACTGATAGATGTGATAAAAGAGGCATTTTAAGTGAAATTTATACTAAAGTAGTGGGGAGAGTTGTTCACAAGAAACATCACACTTATTTGTCGCATTGCCAATGTGAGGATCTCCATAGCATTAGTGATCCCAACATTTAAATGCTCATAGCATTTTCATTATTTGTCCGATTTCCCTCAAAATTTCGTTAGTCTTTTTCTTTGATTGTTCTGTTTTCACACAACCTATCTCTTGTTCCAAAGGTTTCATTCTTTTTTAATATACCTTAATTTCCAACAGAACATTGATATTTTTCTTTCTCTTTGCCTTTTCCTTGAGAATTTATTGTTTCAAAATATTTACAAATATACATATTTACATGAGAATAACTTTTTTCACAAATGATGTAACATTTACAACAGAAATTACAATATATCAATAATTTTATTGACCTGTAATACACAAAATTGATTAGATCCGTAAATGATTCAAATAAAACTTCAAATATGCAACAAATTCCGTGATCAATCTCTTATTGCTATGATTTAGATTTTCAAGGTTGCATTTTACATAATGATTATAAACTACAAACTGGGCAACATTGATCGTCAAATTAACAAGATCAAATTTTGGGTTGTCTATTTTATACCCAATTAACAATGTTTTCATACTTATTACCATTTCTTCTTTGAAAATAAAATAAATCATCCTCGATATGATTTTCCAATAAACTTTAATCTTTCTGCAAAAAAAAAACAGAAAATGGTCAATGGTTTCGATTTCATTACAGATTTCGCATTGATCTGTATTTATAACTTTCCACTTGAACAAATTGTCTCTGGAAGGTAATATTTTATGTAACAGTCTTAAAAAAATTGCTTAATTCTGTTATCTTTTATTTTTTTTAATTTAAAATGAAAGATATCTTTCCAAACTAAATTTTCTGGCAATTTCAGCTGTTTTCTCCAGATGTCCAAAATATAAAAATCAACCTTCTTTTGTTGTAAGAACAACACATAGTATTTTTTTGCTCTAGTGCAAGTTATATTGATGTATCGATTTCTTCTTGTTCTGGTGAATCGTTTGTTTTTCTTTTCTTTTATTCATTTTTTTCAAGCCAATGAGCAGGAAATGCTTTTTTTTATTTTAAAAATCTAAAACTAAACGGTAAATTATCAACATCAAATAAGTTTCTAACAGAACATTGATATAAGTAGTAATTGTACAAGGCCCATAGTCATAAAACGTTACAATATTACTTGACAACCCTACGTAAAGAAAGATAATCAATTAGTTTGCATTCGCACCTACATCTTGCTCAATGTCTCCATCGTCATCATCTACTACATTTATTATGTTATCTTTGGAACCCATGTTGGAGTAGTTCACCTCCATCTTCCGCGGGGTTTGCTTGAAGCTGTGCCTTTGGGTTCGATTCCGAATGACTGCAAATCCAATGACGAAGAAGGCGATGATCAGGACGATGGGTACGATGACGAAGATTAAAATTCCGGTCGTGTTATCATCGATGGCTGGTGGGGTACTTCGCATGATATCAACAGATTCTGTTGACTTCTTCACTGTCGTCACTGCTGGAGGGCTGACTGTCGTTTCATCCTCGGGGCTGTACGTACGGACGTTAGCGAAAGCTGACACGTTCAAGCCGGTCATTGTCTGTATGCTACACTCCAGGTAATAGTGAGCGTCCGCGTCACGTGTCTCAAGGCGGAGATGATGCTTGTTGGCACTTAAGAAAGTCACATCTCCTGCCTTAGAGCGTGTAGATGTGAGGATTTTCTCTGAAGTTTCCCGATCCTTGAAGATTTCCCAACTTCGTTCAAGAGTTGAATTGGGCTGAACGTCGCAAGAAAACTCCTGTGCGTGACCTGCTTTGATATATGCGATTAATGGCATTATCAGAACAGAGGATTCTGGCTCCCTTGGTAAAGAAAAGTTACATGATCTTGACGACTTTCCAGAGAGAATAACAGTGCACATGGCATTAAGGAATGAAGCTTCCGATTCTTGCACATTCCCCAATCTAGAACGTTTTACCATACCATGTGGGAGCAGAAGATCTGGCTTAACCTTGTTATCGCTAATTGTAAGCTCTGCCTGAACCTCATGTTCATTTCCGATGTAGAAACGTGGTGCCCAAGTACAAGTCATATCATGGAATATGTCACCCTCATGATTGATAAGTGCACTGGCACACGAGGGGAAATCGTAAGTATACACGATAGCCGATCTAAGTAAGTTATACCCGCCTTCCGTGACAGGATCAGACTCGCAATTCCTTACTTGCTGGTAACCGCATTGGAAATGTCCAAAGGGATTGGTTTTGGGAACCTGGGGTCGGCGAATGGTCAATATGTACGTGCTACCTTGCTTCATGGCACTGTATTCACTCTCTAATCCTAGTCCGACTGAGCACCTTTCTCGAGAGGGGCAGTTAAAGCACTTCCCAACGATCGATCCGGCTCCATCCTCGTCCACTGCCTGCCAAATGACAGCATGACCTGAAGCATTCCCTACAGTGCATGTTAGATTCACGGCGTTATTCTTGAACACGTACACGTCCTCGGGTCCTGAAATATGACTTGGTGTCAGCTGCACAGGGTCAAAGACAATTACGAAGAAAATAAGAAAAATCATAGCGGTTGCCATTACGGCTTCCCTTTAGATGAAGACAGAGAGCTGTCAAACGACTACGTTTCGCCTTAAAAAATATATTCTGAAGTCTGAAGCAATGAAACTTGCATTGAAGGGAATGTACGTATATACAACCTACCAGAGAACAATTTTCAAGTTAAAATGGTAAGATCGAAACTGATCTTAAGTTTCTAGTACTTCAAGAATCCATTAACCTCCCGCTGTAGGTGTCATCATGTTCATACTTTAGCAAACGGGAAAATTATAATTGCTTTGAAATAAATGTACTCCTTGTGTGTTCATACTTTAGCAAACACCTTTCAAACTGATTAATAGAAAACGGGATTTATCGTCACGATCTTTACGAATGCAGAAATAATCAGCATCAATTTCGTCAACCTCATGCGGACGTTCTCCTTTTCCGGCCAACCTTTAATTTTCAGCCTCAATCGTATCACAATTTTCGGACCCCAAGTTCACGTAATGCACATCTTAATTTCGAGGTCCTACTTGTAGCTGCGCTTGCTTTGATAAGATACACGAGCCCATGCCGAGGAGAAATAATCCAGGTACAGCGATGACGACGATGTTACATTTATCAGAGGCATGTCATTGCGCTCCCCGAAAAACGGAACGATTACCGTACGGTTTTTTTTCCTTCTTCTTTTTGCTTGTCAGGTTTTTTTCGGGAGACGAACAAATCGAACGATATTAAATGTCCTTTCATTCGTAATGATGTCCCATTTTTGCCTGGCATTTTTTCGGACAAAATTGCATCCCTTAAAAGTCCGACTCTGGCAGGGTGCCCCCCCCCCTCTACTTTCTGAAGCACTGAAAAAGTGTTCCCTTTTACGCAAGAAAAATGCCCCCTCACGAACGTGATAAACATGCTAAAGTGATTTTTAAGAATAACCTCAAGCGTCCACCAAGCAGATATAAAAAAGGTAAGGGGAAAGGGAGCTTCAATATGTGCAAAACATGACTGAGTGAAGTGTCTTCGTGTGGTGATACACATACGCCAAAAGTGGACTGAAGGTGGCGTCGGAGGTGGTTCGATTTATGTTTGTCACCTCTCCATTTTGGAAAGCCGGATTAACACCGGCTCGTGCTTTGAAGGCGACATCAGTCCTGTAGTTGGTATGTGCATCACCCCCAAGTAGTCGATTTGACATTTTCCGAACCTAGAAATGTTCTTTCCGATGAAGTTTTTTTCTTGATTCGTGTTCCTATGGGGTCCTAGAACAAATTCAGCTTGGTTGCCCAAAGTTGCCGTTTGGGCAATTTTGCTAATTTGCATAAATCCAAAATGGCCGCCAGATGCCATCTTGAAAACCTAACTTTTGAACCCCTGTCCACAAAATGATGAGTAATGACTCGTTTTAGGGGTTTAGAGATGTGTAGAACTGATTTCTGTAATCGTTTTTGCAATATAAGGTCATCTTTAGGTCAAATCCAAGATGACCGCCATATGCAATCTTGAAAAATTGACTTTTGTTCCCCTTGCCCCAGAATGACGAGTAATACCTCTATTTAGGGGTTTTGGGGTGTGCAGAATCCATTTCTGCTTTCTATTTTGCAATATAATGTCATCTTCAGGTCAAATCCAAGATGGCCGCCATATGACGCCATCTTGAAATATCAATTGTTGAACCCTTTGCCCCAGAATCATGAATAATAACTCTATTCATGAGTCATTAGGTATGTTGATTCAATTCATGTAGTTATTTTGCACAAAAGATAATCTTCAGATCAAATCCAAGATGGCCGCCAACCGCCATCTTCAAAAATTACTGTCTGAGGCTTATACGTGTTAGAACTATAATGTAAAGGGATTTCAGTAAGATACTCATTTCTTTCATTATTCTCAAGTTTTTGTCCCAGAATCATGAATAATCCCTCTTTTCGTGAGTTATTTGGTATGGGCAACCAAGCTGAATTTGTTCTAGGACCCCATAGAAACACGAATCAAGAAAAAAACTTCATCGGAAAGAACATTTCTAGGTTGGTGTATTGAGCCTATGAGACTGTCAAATCGACTAAAGTGGACTCAGGCCGACTTAAACACTGCATCATGAATAAAAAAAAGGGCCTAGAAAATGTTGATGTGAAAAGTAAGGCGAGTCGAGCCACTTGTATACGCGACGTAAAGGCGGCTTTCGTGGATCAGGGGATAATGATCCCGAGGCGGTCACAGTCCACTTTCGGCGTAAACGTGTATCACCACCTTAACGTCGGCCTTATGCCAAAAGGGCCTTAACCCGATTTTAGGGGTTCTGAATATTTTATAATAAATTTTACACATTTCATGTAAAACTTAATAACTTAACACGTTTATCGAAATTGGCTTCAAAAGCAAAAAAACGACCACAAACTTTTGATTATTAGAGAGGCCAAAACCTTTAAACGCCATTATCTCGGAATGGCCAAAAGCAGTTAAGGCTCTTTTGGCATAAGGCCGACGTTAATTGCAGGCGTGACACGGCTGAGCCTTAAACTAGATCATTATTAATTCTTCTTGCTTTTTGCAATAGCGAATGATAGGTATAATTATTTGAATGTTATTTCTCATCATGCTGATTGGGTAATGACGGGAACATGCGTAATGACAGTCTTTAAGGGGACGATCATACTTGGGAAGTGTTATCAAAGTTGGGTCAGTAAAAAAATATTTCACAGTACAAAAGACATTGCACGATCAATGAATTATTCATTTAGGCCTACCAGTCTAATTTCACCATTGCCAATCTATGATTTTATTGAAGGTAATCTGGTTATGATATTACAAAGGAATATTTCAAAGAAACCACTGCTTGTCCGCTGTTTTGTCTACTTTTTCGTTCGGCTGCTTGAAATGGAGAAAATATATTTATTTCATTTTACTACCCTTCTTTTAAAGAGGAGCTAGTTTGTCAACAAACCAAAGATAAAAGGCTTTCACTCAAACATGAATGCGATTTCGGTCAGAAATAAAATGACAAGGACCCCCCCCCCCCCCCGAAAAAAGAAGAAAAAATAAACAAAAAGATTAAATAAGAATTGATAAAAATGGAAATAAATAAATTAGATTAAAAATAAAGGAAAACTGGTGAGAAAAAAACGACAAGGGATAAGTTTTTACCAGAAATTAGGGATATTTCGTTCAGAAAAAATAAAAGCAAGACCACCCCCTAAATTATGTTTTCGCTCCAATAGGAAGATGATTTTTAATCAGAAAAAAATGCATGAAGCAAAACAAAAAATGAATAAAAAAAAGGTTTCTGCTCCCCTGTTAAATCAGATTTGGGTCAATTATCTACATTTGAAGCATACCAACTTAATTCCCAGGTTGTGCTGCGTACCGATACGCAGCACACTCATGTAAATTCACACCCGCTTCACAGGATCATGCCTCACAACACGATACCAGTTTTCTGTAAGACGCATTTGTCTAATCATTTATACTTTAGCTATCGTAATAGCAATTAGGAGGAAATTCATTATCGATATAATCGCTTGTCCAGAATGTAGTAATTACTTTCATTTTACATAACAATATCTAAAAATGCATTCAAAACCTAAAAAAGGATTAGAGGGATTTTTTTTCATCGAAGCGTGAGCGTGATTATCGCGCATTGTTTACATTAATGTACAAAATAATTATGGACACTTTGGAATTGTTTTTACTCCTCGTGATGATATGCAAGTATGTGTTTGCTTTTCGAAGAATAAGCAAATAAATCCTAAACATGCTGAATGGATAGCACCCAATTAACATTTGTCTACCACGCCGTATAACTTGGTCATTTCTGCATAATCGATCACGGTCTCACGCACGCACATTTGATTACTTATTTATTATTTATTTATTTATTTTGTTTTATTTATTTTATACTGCAGGGTAGGCCTGTTCAGTTCTTAAAACTGCTTTACAAAGGCGCCCTGCAGTTTAAAATACATGTCAAGATAACTATAAAATATATCAAAGGCAAAAAAAAAGGCTGCTGAAAACTGCTTATCTAAAAAAAAAGAGCCAATGGAGTAAATTAGAGAGCCAAAAGGGGCCTAAGCTTTCGATCCTAGCAGAATCTTCGTCGGAGGCAAAATGACAAACATATAAAGTGGAACAACCATGATATAGACCACAAACATCCAACAGCAACACTAGAAACAAGGAGACAAAAGGGGCATTAGTGAGAAGAGATGACCAATCAGGTTAATGAAGGGGAAGAAAGAAAAGGAGTAGGTAGACAAAAAGGGAAGTAGGTGTGAGTAAGGCCAAAGAAAGACCTCAAGCCAAGAGGGATTAAGATATGGAGCAGGCAACATCAAACAGGATCTGGAACAAAACAGTGATAAAGGGTATGAGGAAGAGATGAATAACAAGAGAATTAGTGAGAGGTGGGTCAAACAGGTAACAAAGAAAGGCATAAAAAACTGGTGCAAAAGAGTGGGGGAAAAGGGAAAGAATGGGAAACAACTGAATATGTGCAAAATAAATAAGTATGTATGAAAGAGCAAAAACAAACTAAGAGAAGAAAGTGAGTGTAAAAATAAATCTGTAAGTATAAAAGTATGTAAATATATCCAGAAAGGAATCTATGTGAATAAATATATAAATGTATATACATATGGTAGACAAAACTGAGATAGTGATCCGCTGGGTGTGGGGGGAAAACAGCAGACTATATAGTAGAAAAAAAACACCTGTATATATGGAAGGGAAGCAAAATGCCTAAAGGGTAAAAGCAAATAAAGAAGCTGATGCTGTATGAGAGAGGGGTGTATTAAGTAAACATGAAAAAGGCAAAATGAATAAGTGGTAAATCTAAGAGGTGGGTGGAGAGAAAAAATAAATAAATATATGATGATTATAATATAGCCTGAATAAGGGAGAAAAAATTGGAGCTGAGCTTGTATGAGATATGGGAGGAAGTAGAGGAAGAAACTATAAAGTGACTAATCTAAAAAAGCTGAGGGAAAAATATGTGTACACAATTGGAAAGTGGAAAAGAAGGGGTAATCAGTCGTTCCCCTCTTGGATGTTCAGGCCATGAGGTGGGATGGTGCGAAGTCGTCTCATCCAGAGCTTCTCTCTGCTAGTTCGGACTGAGTCAGGACGGGTACTTAAAGATTCGATGCCCTGTAGAATCATGTCAGTGATGGAGTGGTTGGGAAGGTTAAAATGGCGGCCAACTGGAGTGTCCAGCTTTGCTGTGTTGACGGTGGATCTGTGCCCGTAGAATCGTTTCTTGAGTGTGGTCTTGGTTTCCCCTACGTATTGTACCCTACAGACTCTGCAAGTGATGAGATATACAACATTAGTGGTAGTGCATGTGATGTTACCCTTGGTCCGGTGAGAAAGGCTGGTAGAGTTGCTGGTGAGAGTGTCGCCCTCATGAATGTGTATTTCACATATGATACACCTGTTGCTGGTGCATTTGAAGGTGCCATGCTGTATGGGAGAAGAATGGTTAGTGAGGGAGGGCAATTCAGCACGAACAATGAGGTCCCTGAGATTCGGTGGGCGTTGGTATGCTAGAAGGGGAGTATCGGGAACGGCCTGTTGGAGACGATCAGAAGTGTGTAAAATGTGGTGGTTATCACACAGGATTTTGCGGAGAGGGGGTAGATTGGGATGGAAGGTGGTCACAAGCGGTATTCTGTCGGTAGTCTTCTTGTCACTTTTAGGTTTGAGAACTTCAGATCTGGGGAGAGAACGAACTTTGTTTATTGCCAGCTGGACTGACCTGGCCCCGTGGCCCCTGGCACAGAGATGTTTCTGCAAATTCCTGGTATGGAAGGAGAAATCAGGGTCCTCGGAGCAGATGCGGCGAAGTCTGAGGGCTTGACTGTAAGCGATGCCGGTTTTGCAGTGACGAGGGTGGCAGCTGGATGAGTGGAGGTACTGGTGGGTATCTGTGGGTTCAGTGTACAGGGTGGTGGTGATACCGTTAGGCTTTTTCTGGACTGTGACATCAAGGAAGTGGGTTTCCTGTTGGGAGAAATCAGAAGTGAATTTGATGGTCCTGTGGAAGGAATTGATGTGGTCAATGAATGTGTGGAGGCTATCTTCCTCCCTGGTCCAGATGAAGAAAATGTCGTCGATGTAACGCCACCAAATCCAAGGGCGACAGGGGGCTGAATCTAACATCTGCTGTTCCAGCTTGGTCATGAAGAGACAGGCGAATGAAGGAGCCATCCGAGTACCCATTGCTGTGCCGAATATCTGTAGGTAGTGATGGTCCATGAAAGTGAAGTTGTTTTTTGTTAGTACATGAGACATCACAGATTTGATATCGGAAATGGGGGGACTGGAATGGCCGCTGGCGGCCAAGGCTTCACACGATGCTTTGATACCTTCATCGTGGGGAATATTGGTGTACGGTGAAGAAACATCCAAAGTGCCGATGATCGCAGTCTCCGGTATCTGGTCTTTGATGTCATTGAGTTTCCTGAGAAAGTCTGGAGTGTCGTGGATGTAAGAGGATGCACGTGAGACAAGGGGTTTAATGTGGTAATCAACAAAAAGTGAGATGTTCTCTGTTGGGAAACCATTGCCTGAGAGGATGGGTCGACCAGGGTTGCCAGGTTTGTGGATCTTGGGGAGGAGATAGAAGCGGGCAGGTTTAGCATTAGTAGGGGAGAGAAATTTGTGGGCCTTCTCGGAGAGATGCTTGTTGTCTTTCATGTCATTCAGTGTCGATTGGATCTGTAGGGAGAAATTACAAGTGGGGTCAAAATCAAGGAGTGCATAGTGAGATCGATTATTGAGATGTTTCATGGCTTCATCGATGTACTGCTGGCGGTCCATGATGACGACGGCTGATCCTTTGTCTGCAGGCTTGATGATGATGTCCACACCACGCCCTCACACATACGCACCCCTACCACATATAAAGTCACACCCGGAGAGAAAAGAAAAACACTGCATAGACAAGATGAATAGAAAATGAATTTGGATGAACTGTTTAATTGCTTTAATCATGTTAATTGCAAAAAATAAAACATTGATCTGTACATATTTTTTACATAGGCATTATTATAATCATCTTTTCCTTTTTTTAGTGAATATTTGGACATTTTATAATGTTCCATTCTCTCATTAAAATATGAAAAAGTTAAGAAACGTCCACCTTCACTGGAACATCATATTATTTTCCCACGAAAGCAATAAACTTATATCCATGTTTCCCTTTCAGATTGAATATCAATTTCATATCGGAAATCCGCTTAGCTTTATCCAGATCATTGTTTCAATCGTATTATTTTCATAAATATTTGAAGTGGTAAATGCACGCTCTTACGTGAAAGTAATATCCATGAGATAAGACATATTTATCTATGCAAGAGATACAATATTTGGAATATAATACATTTTTTATACTTCGATTTTGTATCCGTATTATTTACTATTTTTGTATCATTGTTATTATTTCCTTTTCCTGTCTTGAAAGCAATTCTATTCACTTTTTTTAAAAGGAAAACACAATTCAAACATATATCCTTTTACTGAAACATTTTGAAATTCAATAACATTTTTCAGATTTATCTTTTTTTGGTTCATTTGATTAAGCTGTTAGAATTATTGCAAGATATTGCCTTTTTGATTGTCTGAAATTGAAACTTGAAGATCGCCATCCATTCGTTTCTTTTGGATGAATCTTGCTATTCCCCTTCTCGTTTAAAGTAAAACGGAATATTGTTTAGATGAAGGAGCAATAGATTTACAAAAGAATAGGTCAACGTCAACTCATTATCGAAAAAAAAATGATTTATTGTATTCATATTAACTAAAGGCTATACCTATACTACCTATTGTTCTAATTATCCCTTCCTCTTCTTCTTTTCAATTTCTTTTCATTATTACGTTTTTCGCTTTTCCCAAAACTGGAGCTATGGTGATTTATCATGTGATCACAAATCATGAAATGAAAATATAGCTATGATATGACAATACCCATTGCATGAAAACTTAAAAAACTGTTGCACCATATTCTAGCTTGAGTCGATATTGATGAAAATATGGATATTTTCAAACTCTTTATTGTTCAGTCATTATCAGTTACCAATGTCAGCTTTCAATTATTGATTCTTCAGTTGTGAAATCTATTTTGGGGTAAGTGTCGACTTACATGTACGTGTGATGGAAGTATATTTTAATTGATGATGCGTTATTTATATACCGAACAATATGCTGAAGGAGAATCGACGAACAATAAAATTCGAATTGTACATGTTGAGTACACCTTCTGAGAATCACAATATGTAACTTACTCCCCTTATTATATATATATATATATACATACATATATATATATATATATATATATATATATATATATATATTTATATATATATATATATATATATATATATATATATATATATATATATATATATATATATATATATATATATATATATATATATATATATATATATATATTTATTTATATATATTTATTTATATATACATTTATATATATTTACATTATTCAGAAATGATCCATTATGTTTTTTCCCCGTTGGCGCCGAAGAGGTCCGATATTTGTGTTTTAATTTGCTGAGATTAGTTTGTCACCATTATCTTTATCATAAAGTTGAAAACGTTATCATCATTATACTTAAAGGTAAATGCTAGTTTTGGTAACGATATCAAAATGAGTTCGTACAGAATCCAATGAAATGACCACCAAAGTGTCTGTTTTTATAAATAAAACGCATGTGCCAAAGAATTCTGGAAGAAATTGTGTAATTGCTGAGAAATCAGCAAATAAGCACAGGAATCGGGTAGGGCGTCGGGCCCGACGCCCTAAGCAATAATTATACGTTGTCCCACGTGCGCTTATCTGTGTTGGGGATCTTCGGCGTGAACATTTTTCAGCGTAGATTTCAAGATTTCACAAAGTTCAGTTAATGTAACAGTATCAGATCTAGATCCTCGATGATATACTGACAATTAAGCCTTGTTTTACAGACTTTCTCATGAAATCAGTGTTTACTGCAACTACTGGAATTTCTCTTTAAATGTACTTTAAAAAAAACGCATTTGCCATTCCGAAACTAAGATAACACAGACATACGTGCAAAGTTGGTAATTTATATTATAGTTATTCATCCAGAACTTATTTTCCTCGTTTTCTTAACTGCCGTCAGGAGCGTTCCCCTTACTTAAAATAAAGCTTTCTATATGGGTGTGGGAATAAACTCACAATCTATTGTAAGTATTTTAGGTCCCCAAATCAATCATAAGTCTTGCAGTTGATCGCCGGTGTTTAACATGAATACATCGTTAATTATTTCGCAACTGAAATTTGCAGTCGATTTTAAAGACTTTCCTGCAACACCCATAATAAACATCGTGAAAAGAAACAAACAAAACGATCTACAATCTTGATCACGACTTTCCTGACATTACACCCTTGCAATAATACACACACGAAAAAAGGAAAACTGTTTATGAACGTTCAATTTCTAAGTGCTCGTTCAGCGTAACTATGTCAGAATCTAGACAAGCTATACATGACAAACGAAATTCATTACAAAAGAAGTGGTTTAGAATTTATCCCTTAGAATTGCACTTCAATTTGTCATAATTGTCGGCCGTGCTGTTTTCTCTCAAAAAGGGTACACGTTTTGATCGGAAATTATCGTACTCCGAATCAATTTCTGTAACGATCGGAGCTTTATTGATGTTTAGAAGTTTTTCTACAGTTTCACAGTTATTATTCTCTCTGTTAGCCAACACCTCATCCTCTAGGCTTGTCTGCTCGAGAGTAAAATAAGGGTGCTCTTGGCGTCCAAGTGTTGTCTCATCGGATAAAGAAGATTTAATCGTGTTGTTGTCGATACTGTGGGACTTTTCGTCCCCGGTATTTATTTTATCTAATGGGAAATAAAATACTTCATCTTTTCCTTTTCCCCTGGAAATGCTTGCTCGGGAACCAATGGTAGATTCTTCATCTACTGCAGTTATTTTGTGACACCCATTTCCAGCATAAACTTTGCATGGGATTTTTCCCTGCAGAGACATATTCCTCCAAAGATGCCGACTGTTTGAGGTGTCGAAGTAAGTCGGGTCGTCGCAATCATTAGCCCGATACTCCGATTGAGTGCGCCGAATTGGGACGCTCGGTACGCCTTTCCTATCTGATGCTGAAACAACCTCAGCTATCCCGGTCGTCATGGGAACTACCTTGTTAGGTTGAAAATAGCGAATCGACTCCTTACGTTCTCTGAAGTCTACATTCCCCAAGGTTTCCTCGCATTTTTGATGTTTCTGCTTTAATTCGGATGAGTCAATGGTAGCATAGTCGGCGTTGGAGTGAGATGGAATAGCCACCACTTTAGCTACCTGAGGCGGCTGTTCCAAGTCCTCGGGTGGTAGCGACTTTTTTCGAGAACGCGTGACGCATATGTATATTACGATCATTAGTGTTAGAGCGAAAGCAAGGCTTGACGCTATCGAACAATAGTAAACTAGGTACTTAATCCATGCAGGTAACAAAACAAACGTTGTATCTATATTTGTTTGCGTTGCTGATGGAGTAGCGTAATGTTTGTCTGACGATGTAACGGCCGTTTTCACTTTCACAGTTTCCAGCTGACTGTGATGCAGTCCATGTCGATCGGAGCTGGTAATCGGTTTGACAGTGACTATAGATGACTGGGTTGTCTGAACATTAACTAATAGTTTTCCAGAGCCAGATAGCAGAAGCTTGTTCCCACTTGTCCTCGTTGCACAAAGTATCAAGAGTCCATTGTAAGATGCTGGGACATTTTTCAATGCAATTCGGTTACCTTGCACCATGTCCATATCAAGCAATTCACTTAAGCTATCACTGTCCATCACGGTGCCATTTATCAACGCAAACCAAACCGTTTCCCTGTCGTCTTTCACGCATGTGAACCTGGTCGTCTCTCCTTCTGCAATATCGTTAACGGGGGGCTCAAGAAGACGTCTAAAGGAGCACGAGCGTGTTGAGCTTACGCCAGGCATCGTCAGAAGGCATTTGCTCTCGTCTTGAGAATCCAGATAGTCAATTGTCATGCTTGTGCTTAATGCGTTTGCTGGGCCCCTCACTTCTCCCAAAGCGTTCGAGTGGTAGACACCGTTGAGAAAATCATTAACAATTTGCCCCGATGCATCTGTGTAATTTGTTGGCCAAGTGCAAAGAAGCTGCGTTGCAATATCATTTCGTCCATCAGAAACCAATGATTCCGCAATCTCCACCTCACACGATGGATTTGCAATTGAATTTTCAGTAACAACTAAAACATCGGCTGCTTGAAGATGCCTGTAGTTCAATGTATTATTCACCCTTTTTTCCACACCGCACTCATAACTTCCAGAATCGGATAACGTGGCGTTGCTCACTTTTAGCACGAAATGTGTCCGATTAGACATTTCATCAAGAAATATCCTCGAGTTACTGAAGTTATCGCAACTGTGTGACATCTGGCATCGACCAATGCCAGTATTTCCTTTTCTCCAAAATAGATTGAAGTTCCCACTCAAAGGACGTGAAAATGTACAAGTCAATGTAAGATTTTGTCCAACAATTACATTTGTGTCCTCGGGACCAGACCTCAAACTCAGTTCCTGCGTTCTAGCTAAATAGAGTAGTGAAACCAAGAATAGAGCAACCTTAAATGAATTCAAGATCGTCATGTTTAAAGTCGCTATTTTAAACAAATTTTGAGATGGCAGATCCGTCTAAATCATGTAGAAACCTTCGCCCTTTTTAAGCGAAAATGATAATGATAAACCGTGATTATAACACAAAGTAGCGAAAATGAATATTAAATCGGCGACACGAAAGTCTTAAGTTGTTATCTTTAATGATTCATTATTCCAACAAATACATTCCTCAGGTACAAATCAAAGTAACAAAAATGTAGGAAGCACACAGTTCAGATCAATTTCTCAATTGGGGAATCAAATGGCTTAACTCGCCGCGTTCCAAATTATAGTTCCCTCTTTCACTATTTCCTAGTTAAATCTGAATGAAAAAAGGTTCATCAAGACAAAACGATGATTGGTGAGCGAAGAGTCACATGCTGTTTCCACTGAACGATCTTCGCTGCTAAGAATAATTGCCTGACGAGCAACTGTTAATGGTGCCTCCTTACGCTTGGCATTGTTTTCAGAATAAAAGTCACACAGGTGTGAGGCCACTCAGAGCATACGTGCACATCGGGGTATTGTTTTCCCGTCGGCTGCCAAAGGTAAAAACAAAAGAGCCCTGGTGAAAATTAACCAGAGAAGGAAGAGAGAAAGAGATGGGGGGGGGGCTGCTGGTCGTGGCACGAAAGGGTTGAGATTGAAATGAGAATGCGGGGAAAGCATGGACTGTCAAATACTTGATATCCCAGTTGTGTCCTCGCGCGGGATAATGACTATCAATTCCGCTCCAAAGCTAGCTCAGTCCCAAGAGTTGAATCAGAGGAAAAACTAGAAGATCCCAACACGAGTCATGCCGAGTTCTTACCATGCTCTCTTTCCGATTGGTAATTCGGTGCCACCATTCCGTGTAATTGAAATGATATGGTAGCCATGTCGAGAGGTAGAATTAAAAGTGCACTTTGCTGTATCATCCCTACCCCATTGCAACGGCTGTCACACTGCAGTATGGAAAAAAGTTTGGAAAAGAATATTATATTGAATCATTCATTTCCAAACTTACTATTTAAAAAAAAATGGTATATTCACAATCCATGTATAATACTACAATACTGCATTGGCATTTATTCACCTAAACAATCTTGTCCGTCACCCCTTAAAAGTGCACTTCTATTAATATCAATACAAGACTATAATACTCGTAATATCAAAACATGGCGTTAATTGAATAAACAAAGCATTTCACTCAATCGCTACCCCCCCCCCCACCTCAACCCCGGCCTTGAATGCAATCCACATTTAATTACTTGCCTCAATTAAACTGTAAAAATAAGTGGAAAATCAAGTATGGACTTCAAAGGTAGAGACCGAGGGTGGAAGAAAACAAAATTGTAACTATAAAATTTTGATTCAATATCATTTTTGTAAATCAATACATAACTTCTTTTGGCATCGATACAGAAGAAATTGAGTGGATGAATAACTTGAGAAGCCTAACATAATTATTTCATTAATTCGAAGATGAAGAAGAAAATAAAACAAGGCCTGTGTAATTGAGACGATTATGGGAGCTTGTCAAACATAGAAAAGAAATCACGAGATCCGGAAGATGTAAGAAGACTTTTAGCATGATAAGACAATTTTCGTTTTACATGTTTTATATTGATAATTTCTCATTTTTATCACATCGGGATATCACAGAACACGTTCGTTTTCGATTTGAGGTAGTAGAGGAAGGAAGGCGAATAATATGTTAAAGATATACAATGAGTTTGTTGTGCATAATTTTCTTTGTAAATTTTTATATCACATGTATTAAATTCAAGAAATCAAATAATAGGACCAATGTGGAGAAGTACGTGGTTAATGTGGTTCTTTATGATACAGGCACACCTTCGAAACCGACTTCGGATCGACCAATTTATGTTATTTCCAATGGCATATTATCGGCCTCTGTTTTTTTTTTTTTGCGTCTTTGGTGTGACTGTAAATCAGCCTCTGCCATGGACGTCGATATAGTGGATGACTGAGACAAAAATATTGTTTTCTGTGAGGATTTTTTTTTAATTGTTGGGGGGGGGGGTCATTGGAGTAATGAGTCTACAAGTAAAGAACAAAACTTATTAAAACAAAATATACCTTGTTAATGCATACTTTAGAAACAAATTGTGTGATTGATTTCTACACGATATTTCAAAAATATATCATACTTCATGCTCTTTCATTGTCTTTTCTTTCTTTTCTTTTATCGTTGTCGTGAAACATTGCAGTGGTCCTTGGCCCCAATCCCCTTATCTGTACACCAGCAGGGGTGGGGTGGAGGTAATCCTTATTACTGAAGTTTTAAGTATATACGTCATTTTCTACATCTAGACGTACATGTATTAAATGAATAATGCGATCGCGAAGAGGATGCTCATTAAAAATTACATTAAACAAATGAGCCATTTCGAGAACTTTCAGGATTATTCTCCCTTTGTACACCTTTTTTCAAACTAAATTTCTTGTGTATGTTGTCCGCTTATTTCACATCATAAACCGGGATAAAGAATATAGAAAAAATAATGAAGTGCCATTCAGAAATGAAAGTAAACATGGCACACCCTACGTGGTATATTTGAAAAAAAAAGATTTTGATTATGTATACAAAATATTAACATGTTATTCTATTTAATTCTGGATGTTGTTTATTCCATCTGTTAAAAAAAAATCTGAAAGGAATAGTTCATCCAGTAAGAATAATCCTTATAAAATTCCGAGAAAAAAAAAGAAGAAGATATAGTACTCATGCGTCGGCCTACCACAACAATCATTATTGCCATCATGATCTTATTTATTTTTCTCTATTTCCTTATCATCATGATCATATTTGTCATAAGATCCATAACAAATATTATGATTATTATTCGGTGATAACACACGACACCCCCATCTGAAATATCGAGAGACATCCCCCTCCCCCTCACACGTGATCGACATCCATGACCTCTGATGAAGACTTTTTGACAAAATGGTGGCAATACACGTATGCATATTGGAAAATTGCCGCCTTTAAACAGTTTCACAACCAATGATGGAAACCTCTTTATCTCAAGTTACAAGTCAGGAGTGCAATCATATATAAACCAAGAAAATATGCAATATATAAGCCCTTGGCCTCATCATGCTCATTGGAGCCCTTTTCCGCCTAAATGATTAACCCGGGGAATGAAAAAAAAAATCATAATCGGGTTTCCTCCCTACTAATTCATATACAAATAGCAATTTAAAATTCTTTTTAAAAAACCCACAAAAACAAATTCCATGACATTCCGCCTCTCATGTTTGGTAATTCTAGTATGATAATTGTTTTTACACGTATCCCAATACGGATATGAACTTGTCAGCACACCCATAAATAAAGTATAATTATCATGAGAAAAATCACTGTCTTCTCATCAATCCTCGTGATTGGTTTGTTGACATAAATATGGGTAACGATATTTACGCTATCTTTCGGGCGGTATGATTAAAGGGGAAGTTCACCCTGACATAAAGTTTATTGAAAAAATAGCAGAAAAATAATTTTAAAAATATTGCAAGGGTTTGAGAAAAATCCATCGGAGAATTCATCAACTCATAAATCATCAGGGACCATTACAAAGTGAAATTCGTGCATTTTATGTTACATAACATGTGGGGCAGCGGCTCCTTTATGACGTCACTAATCCTAAACTTAAAATTTTAAAAACTTTCTCAATCTTTAATGGATTTTCTTCAAACCTTCACCGTTATTTTTCATCATTTGTTTCTTCTACTTTTACCAAAAACAGTTTTTCAGGGTGAACTTTTCCTTTAAGAGCCCGTGGTTGGAGGAAATGACAAAAACGTCTGTTGAATCTACTTTATCTTACTCTTTATGGAAAAAGCTTGTAATTATTGGCACGTTTAATCTCTACTTGTGGAATAATAATATTGAAAGGCATTAATATTTCCTCGTGATATGTTTTTGCTATTTCATATATAGAATATATATATATATTTATAGGAACCCGATTCAAGTGGAAATATTTTACGATAATAATCGTATAAAAGCGTATAGAAGGGAAAACATGAATAACCGAAATAAGAAATTAGATAAATAAATCTAATCTATTAGATAAAGATTATCACTTTGTTTTGAATTTTTAGCCTGAGAGCTATCTTAAGAAATTAGATGGTATGCTTTTTAGTTGGAAGCCTGTGTTTTATGAAATTTTCGATATGTAATAAAGCACGTACATTATTGACGACGCGATCTAAAAATAGATAAGGCTCTAAAATATCCGCATTATCAAAAGGGGTAACCCATTTTTTTTCTCAAATGCTTTGAGCATGTTGAGTGTTTTAAAAGCAAAGAACCAGATCTACAGGATATATTCAATGCATGTTGAAAGAACACACACACAAGATACATTACGGAAAAGACACGCTAAATCACACCAGATATTTTTTATATTATTATTTATTACAATTAGAAGATCTGATTCCTAGAGTGCAGACTTGTATCAAGGAAATTAAAGAGTGGTCAAGATTGAATGGCCTTAAGTTGAATAGTAGCAAAATAGAGGTTATGCGTATAAAATCTCGATTTCGACCCGATGTACCGTTGCGCCCTTTTGAAATTGAGGGTGTAGAGGTTGTTCCTGTTAAGACAGCAAGAAATCTTGGTATCCTGTTTGATGATCACTTTACTATGCAAAATTACATAAAATCTAATTGTCGATCTGCGTCATATGCTGTTGCATAAGATTGAGAAAATTCGACCTTATGTTGATAGAGATACCTCTGAAAGGCTGGTTCATGCTTTTGTCATGTGCCACTTAGACTAATGCAATAGTCTATCGTATGGAGTACCAGACACTCAACTCCAGAAACTTCACGTCATTCAAAACTCGGCTGCTAGGATTGTTAAAAAGATATGAATCTGTATCATCTGTGTTCATGCTGTTAAGATCATCGCATTGGTTGCCTGTCAGGTCACGTATTTAGTTCAAGATCTTACTACTCTCTTTTCAGTGTTTTCGACAAATGGCTCCATCTTATCTGTCAGAGTTACTTGTAAAATATGAACCTGTTCGAAATCTTAGATCACTTCATAAGGATTTATATAACGTACCGATTTAAGACAAAGTTTTATGGCGAACGGGGGTTTGCGCAAGCAGCGCCGGAACTCTGGAATATCATCCCACACAATTTAAGGCAAAATGACACAATTTGGCAATTTAAAACTGCATTGAAAACGTATTTATGTAACTGAAAAGAATATTAACAAAGCATTACCAGCAGTTTTCACTCATCTTTCTTTTTCTCCTAAAGCGTATTGAGACCTTTGTAAGGTGTAATGCGCTATACAAAAGCTGTTCTATTGTTATTATATTAATTATTATTGTCATTATTATTATTGATATTGTTGTTATTATCGTTCATCATTATTATTATAGAACGGACATCCAAAATATACAGGTAATTGACATGATTTTAAGACATTCATCAAGTGTTAGACAGGCCCAATTTCTAATAAATTTAATATAGGTAAACTCCAAGCAGAATCGAGTCAATTAGTCATCTCAATCATTTTATCTTCCTTTATCAAATTCCTTACTTGACATTGGTGCATTTTGTTAAATGACAAGTTGAGTGGCCGAGACTCCTGTTTATTTTTTCCTGATGACTAAACATTGTGGACATGACAATGGTGATATAGATTCTTTTTGGTTTTGTGTAAGTAGTTCATCATTTCCTTTTGAATGGGAAATTCATGACAGCGTTTATGATTTTCTACTTCATCAAACATTGAGTCAGACAATTGTCAGGTAGTAATGATACTCTGGCAATCATTCGTGGTCAGGTCATTTCGGGGTTATGACTCTTTATTAAATACATCTATCCGCAAGGATGGATCATAGTTCGCTGGATATTGAAACATAATAGGATTTCACCTAAATGAGACTGTTGAGACGGACTTTATCCGTAGTAGAAGAAATCCATTTTTATTTCAGACTCAATGTTCACCGTCGCCTAGATCATAGGTGTAATATCAAAATATGAAAAACTTTATATATTAGCGGAGGCCCAACGGCAAACTTTGATATACCATGATCAATAACAATAAAAGTAAAAAATATTATTTTTTACTATCAAAATATGCGTAGAGACCCAATCAATGTTAAAATCGTATGATGTAAAGGTGTGCGTGTTTGCGTGTGGGTGTGTGCTAGATAGGGAAGGTGGGCACGTGTGTGTCTAAACATTTCTGGTACAGCGTTGAGTTCGTAATCCTGGTAGTAAGCCTGAGCTATATGGACTGATTTTCATTTGATTGATATAGATATAGGATAATAATGTATTCATATTATCATACTTAAATATTATGGCATAAACACTGACTTTAAGAGTTCAACAAAATGTGTTTAGTATGGTAAATTATCAACTTCAACCGGGGCTCGGACAAAAGAAACAAAATGCATTTCACGATCATACTACACTCTCAAAAAAAAGTATTGGGTAAAAGTGCTCCATGAGGGTAAGTATGTGTCCAACCAAACTTGGGCATTTCTTTTGGCATTTTTATTTATCCAGTATGATGAAAATTGTGCCCATTCTCAGTTAATTGCTGCTTATTTTTTCAAACCTTACTGCATGGACAATATGCTTCCAGCATTGGGTGAAATACTGCCCCAAATTGGTTGGACACATAATTGCCCTCGTGGTAGTAAAAATTCAACCCAATATTTGTTACAGTGTATAATACAGGCACACCAATGAAACCGACTCGAAATCGACCGATGATATCTGCCATTGAGAACTACTTTTTTTTGTAGTTTTGGAATCGGTCGCACCTGTGTGACTGTAGCAAATAGGGCATTTTAACAATCGCATTGCAGACGTTTTCTATAACGCAGATATATAAATTTGATATTTTTTGTCAAATCCCCTTCATAACAAATCAGGCTTCGACGAAAATCGGTGAATCAAAACAGCAGCGTCGTCCTGTACTCTGGACAAACGATATATTTTCATTTTCGTCCGGTTCGAATCTTACGACGATGTGCTGTCCCGAGTCCACCAGCTTTAGACAATAGACCTTTAATCTATTCATTGTGATTTGATGGGTATTTTCAATAGATTCAGAATGTTGCAGATAGCGTCTGCGAAGTGAACGCCAATAAACGCCACTGACAAACTGACGTGCCTCTCGTCTCCAGAAATTGAATTTCATAATTGTGTCAATGTCATTCGGATAGCTAAAAAGAAGAAGAAAAGAGCTCGAAATGCATCGGCAATGTTCTTTTCAAAGGTAGAGCTGCAAGGCGTCGTTTGCACGATCCCTTATTCATGTCCTCAGACTATCTGTACTGGTGACAATATGAAATCCTAGAATGACCAGAGATGATTTCGTACCAGACAATGCGATATAGTTAACCCGTCACAAGCGGTAATAGAGTCTAACGAGAACAAGGTTGGCAGATTCTGATTGAATTAAAATATGACTTGTTGACCTCTATAAGTGAGTGACACGAATCATAAAACAAACTTTGAAAATCATAATATAACGAAGGACTGTGCCATTTCCATGATTTGGCGAACAGTATTGAATTAGCCCTGAATGAATCATTGCGTTTTTTTATCATGATGATATAATCGACCGTTTGCAATAAAGGACGACCGTCAATACAGATATCATTGAAATGATGTCATTATTCATCAAATCTCGACAAGTCAGATTTTAAAGATTTTAAAAGAGTTCGATGTTTAACCTAATTTGACGCACTTTTTCTTTGATTGAATTACTAAAACGCCAAGGGGTATATTAGTCCCTGTCTCATTCTCTGTTACAAAATAACTCGTCAGTATCACTAAAAGAACTGGTCAGTATTACTATAAATCGTGGAACATTATGCCTAAGAAATAATATTACTCGTTTGAAGAGAAATAAAACGTAATCATGTTCACCACTGCAATGAAAAAATGGAAAATGGCTTAGCACAATTTTTCAAAAGTAAGCATTGAATTAAGTATCTTAAAATGGAAATTACCACAATATATGATATGTATGAAATGAGCAGGGAAATTGTAGGCGTACATTTACACACTAAGAATTTTTTTAACCCTATATGAACATTTGTACTAACATCTTGGCGTGTAATATTGCACCCTTAATGGAAACAAACAATGCACCTTTTTATTTTTATTTGCACCAAGAAATCCGTAAAAGATGCAAATTTGAACCTTTTAGGGCGCATATTACTTGATATTGAAAAAAGTTTAAAATTTGAACCTTGGTTTACTTCTGCACCCTATAGTGGGTTTGGTATAGCTAACTGCAACCTTAAAAGTGCACAAATGAGCAAAATTGCACTAATTAGCACCCCTTGGGGTGTTGTTTGTACCAATCTGTAGGGTTTAAACTTGAACCACCATTTCTTAATATTTATTTGCACCCCCGTTTCTTAGTGTGTATACACAAGTGAGTTTTCTTATATTTGGATTATGATTATTACCATAACGGGCAAAAGAGTGTGATGATTATCAAACTATCATCAGTAACGGGAAGAATCCTATAAGAATAACAACAATAACGACATAAATGTCAATATAGCAAGAGTTTCCAAGATGATAGGAAAATGACAGTCATATCAACGCATGTGTGTAGAGAGGGAACCTGTATATAGATTGACATCATGTGAAATATAAAAGTAAAAGTAAAACGAAGTAAACTTAAAAAAAAATAAGCCAGTAAAACATGAAATAATGAACAGAAACGATAGCGATAGATACAGATGAAAATATGATAATAACAAAGAGCAGCATGTGATCGCATGCTGACAGACAAACACACAGACATACAAATCATGCAAATGGAGATGAAGAGTAGAGAGGAACACAAATGATTGGTCAGAGGTGCCACATTTCGGTGAATCGAAAGGAATGTTTAAAATCAAGCACATCCGTCAATTATTTGAAGCAGATGGCTCAATAACAAAATTACTAATCCGACATCAGCCTTGTCATTTTCAAATTGTCAATTGCCGATAGTAGATTAGAGAAGAACTTCCCTTTGACGTGTGTTCGAGACGACTTGTACTGGGCTTGAACTTGCGAACATTTTGTATAGTCTTGAATCGCAGACCCGCTGTGATATTTATCACACCTCCACAATGCTTTAGGGCAAGGCTCTACTTGTCTTTTCACGTGGGTTAGCTGGAGAATATGAATAGCTAACCTCGAGCATGTCGATAGACTGAAGAGTGGGTCTGCGGGTGTAGATTAGTATCCAGGTACCTGTGTTTGGTGACCTTTTTTCGGACGAAACGAAGAAAGGAAGGGGGATGGGGTAAACCTCTCAAATACCGAGAGGTGAAGGGCATTCAAGGCAGCACTGGAAGCAGATCCCGACAAACAGGAACAACTAATCATTTCACACTCATTTTTTCTTTTTTATTTTTTTGTCATGTTTGCAAGTGCAGCAGTGAAATTCTAATATAAAATTCCACGTTTAATTTCTCGTAATTAAACTCTTAATTAAAAAAAAATCGTAAGTTTGTTTACTTTCTTTCATTGAATCATACATTGGGATACATAGAATTCATGATAATGAAGTTAACTATTGTAATATTGGTGAAAAAGATGGTTATGACGATACCGATAATGATAATAATAATGAAAATAAAACTGAGTATGGTTTATGAAGAAGACGATGATGTCATAACATTTTACGTTATGGGAGGTTTATGGGAGATAATCGCAAAACAATGATAATATAATTTTTTTTTTTTTTAGTAATCTTTTATTCCCTTCTCTCATAAAACACAATTGAACATAGTAAAATATAACGTTCATTACAAAGTTTGATTTGAACTTACAAATATTATGGTTACATTTGACAATTCTTAACAAAAATGAGTTTAAACAATGTCATAAATAAATTCTAAATCAATTCAATTTGTTGTAAGTGTCTGATGTACATTCTTTTCTCTTACATTTTATATATACATAATACATATGTTAATTGAAGCGAAAAAAAAGTACAGCCTAAAATCAAATTATTC
Organism: Lytechinus variegatus; assembly: GCF_018143015.1. Taxonomy (NCBI): domain Eukaryota; kingdom Metazoa; phylum Echinodermata; class Echinoidea; order Temnopleuroida; family Toxopneustidae; genus Lytechinus; species Lytechinus variegatus. The sequence goes on along the minus strand of NC_054744.1, from coordinate 31,877,106 downwards.
ACCAGTTATCACAAAGAAAACTCTGTAAAGAAACCTGTAAGTTTATTAAAATATGGGATTTATGAGAGAAGAATTACTATTGATAATCTTCGGACCTTCCCGCCCACTCACATCCCACCCCCTAATAAATTGATTATATAAACGATAATGATATTATGTAACTATTATAACAATATGATGGACATTCATAATAATATATTGTAATCATAATATGATATTGCAATGTTAATGATACTAAAAATGGCCATGTTGATATTACAACAGGAATAAGTAATAAAGGGGACGCAATTAAAAAGCAAAATTATCGTTCATAATCGAACTTCCGTAATGAATTGAAAGAAAATAAATAATTAATACATTATTGGACAACCGGGACGGTCCTGGAATATTACCATCGAACAAATAGAATTGAAAATTGATGGTGTTTTGTTTATTTACTTTTTATTTTCTAAAATGGCCATGTTTACTTGAAATAATGGTCGCTTTATAAAACCAGGGACATGGTAAGGAGGGGGGAAAGAAGGATGGATGGAGAAAATAACCACACACTGACACAGATGCTGGTATGATCTCTATTCTGTTATTTTTTTTTTCAGGATAGACATAATTACTCTTCTTTTTACTATAACTAGCCAATACCGTCCTACTGAATTACGACGATATAGTATTTCTGACTACCAAATATTTGAAGACAAATACGCTTTTATCACATACTTTTTCAATGAATAAGTCAATCATATATTTCCAATTTGGAATAAAACATATGATGTGGCTTATGATAGCCCCCTCCCCACCTCCACTATAATATCACCCCTCATTAGCCGTCAGTTTGCTTTGGGGAAGGAATGATGTCATCGAGTACATGTTCCTCAGGCTACCTTAATTCTGTAGCGCGTTATTATTGCTGATCGTGTTATTATTATTATCATTAATAATATTATTATCATCATCATTATTGTATTTATTATTATTGTTATTATTATTGTTATCATCATTATTTTCATTATTGTCATCATTATCATTATTGTTATCATTATTATTATCATTATTATTATTATTAAGGGTGGAGGGAGGGGGGGGGGGTGTGGAGAGGAGGGAAGGGAGGAGGGGATGGGAGAACTGAATGGCGTATTCTGTCTTTTTGTACGTCTTTATTTAAAGTTTGAAATGCTACTCAGGTTTGTCCAGGCAGCATTATTATCCATGGTTCTGTTATCAAAGTTTCTGATAGTCTTCAAAATGAATGTTGAAATTTGGACAGCATCAATCTAATATCATGTTAATTTTTCGTTTCGATCTTTCGAAGCAAACGTTCATTGAACATGTTATAAGTACGCAATCAACGATTCAAGACAGTATCTGCTGCACAGCGCCATCTTCTGGTGAAAGTGTTTAACTTCTAATCTTGCATTTATTTTTTTTCAGGTTGCACATAGAGAAAATGATTCTTCTTAATGTTTTATATATAATATATACTTACATGAAACAAGAATTCAACTTGTTAACATTTCTCGGAGCCTTAAATCATTGGCAGTCACTCGTAGTTGATAATACAATGTAGTGAGAAAAATATTGTAAGACGTTTGCAGATTGTTCTATTTTTCTATTTTACGTCGTGACTGTATCGTTTATTTCTGATTCGTCCAATGCCAATTCGTCCAGTTGTCGACTTGTCTTCTATCATTTGGTCTACCATCAGTTCGTCCACTCATCACACGGTCTAATTTCATTTAGTATAATGCCATTCCGTCTTAGTCCATTTACCATTTGGTCTAATTTGATTAAGTGTTAAATTGTGCAAAAATGAATGAAAATGAAATGGATATTAGACCAATTGGTTATTTGATGAAATAGTCGTAGACGAAATGGTGATTAGATGTAGTGACAATTGGATCAAATGGCTAACATGGCTAATGGACCAAATGGTTATTAGACGAAATGTTGATAAACGGAATGGCATTAGAGTAAATTAAAGTAGACCATGTGGTGAGTGGACGAATTGGCAATTTACCGACTGTGTAAACCAAAGACCTTATAAAAAAAATTATGGTGTAAACAGAATAAAATTACAATATGATTGACATAGTAGAATCCATGTTCAACTTTGATGCCGCATAGTGGGCGTATAAAAAACATTATGTATTGATTTGCATGTCTAGGTGACTTTCACATTATGTAAAAAACCAGTTTAATTGATTACTTGACAAATTAACTGGTTTGATAATGATGTGATGGATAGGCATGTTTATGAGTATAATTACAAAGAGGGTACGAACACAAGTAAAGTGCCACTTCATCTTTGTATTATTATTGTTATAATTTGGAATAGTCATTACGTGTGATATCGAAGCTCAGCAAAGCACATACAAAACATGCTGTTCCAATACAGGAGCGAGAGAGCCTTCAGTGCACAAGGCATGAGTAGGCTGCAAATTCAGACCCTTATTTCGAGTGAAGGGTTTGCCCAGCAGACTAGCCCCCCCCCCCATTGAGAGGCATAACCTAAATCAAAATGAGACCTTTTTTTGCTTGTCAATTTTTTCCTTGACGAAATGACCTTAAATTTTGGGTAAAAACTTTAATTGGGAGGGGGGGGGGATGTCAAATTTCATCGGGAAAATGTGCCCCTCCCCCTTCCCTTGGAAAAGCCTGGACCACCCCTGGGTAGCAATATGATTTCATGTTAGGTTTATGGTAGGGTATAATGTTAAACCCAGTGTAGAACTTGGTCATTCGATTAGTGTGTAGAATTAAGTGCGGAGTAATTGCCGCCTGAGCGAACCCATTAAAGTTCTATTCACCCGTCTGCATGCACCCCTCATCAAAGAAATAATGTTTAAGGAAATCAATACACGAATTTCCAATATATTTCGAACTTCAGATCTCAGGTAAAGTAATAATCTCGTGTGCAATATTTCTTTCTTGAAAATTAATGACCAAAAGCATGGGATATGACCTTTACACAGCCAACGAGCTCGCATGATAGGATTGTTTAATTGTTATGCGTTGTTCAAGTGTCAAGTTTAACATCAGTGCTGACATTGTGAAGTGTAGACAAGTACTTACCATCATCTTTATTTGTCAGATATAAATAGAGCATGAGCATTTCCAATCAGGATCATGCTAGTGCGCATGTGCGATTGAAAACGAGTTATATTTCAGGTGGGATGGTACTTGATATACTGCGATACGGTACTGTGATATAACGATATTAATCATTATATTTTTTGTATCCATATAATTCTTCCAACCATTTACGAAGCCTTATCGATATAAAATGAGCTTGTTCATGAGGGGGAGGGGTAAAACTGTCCATTGTATTTCAATGCACCTTAGTCTTCGATAAAATGTACGATGAAAACATGATAGAAATGTTTGAGAATTTCGTGTTTTCGTTATTATCTTAGGTTTGTCCACACGAGACTCATTAAAAATCAATTATATTTCGCTCTGGTCGCTTGCATTATAAAAACAAGAAAACAAGCAAACGAAGCTAGTAAAATGTGGAAGCTTCATTTTTGTCTCAACTGGCATAGCAGAGTGAGACTACAGAGTGAGTCAGAAAAAATGTCCCACTTTTGTAAAGTTGAATTGTTTAAAATATGAATATTTAATCATTAGTTTCATGATATGTCTTGATAGAGGTATCCTCCAAGTACATTCAGGTACCATTTTCATTTGATCCCGTGCACGCATGACTGAACATCGGACAATCTTTAGAAGACTGTCAGATCTCACTTGCGCCAAGTTACTGGGTGATTAATAAAACAGTGCTTTAGACAAAGACAGACAGACTGGCATGCTCACACACACACACACACAAACACACACAACACACATGGTAATGACTTGTTCATAATTTTCTCTTTTCTGATTAGGCATTGATTTTTAGCAAGATCGCTGAATGTTTAAGAGGCAATTCCCGACAGTCTTTCCCCTTAAAACACATTCACCACCACCATCATATCATCATCATCATCCTCATTGTCATCATCTTGATCTTCATCATCATCATCAAGTGCACATAAATCCAATATGCTGGTTATGTCTTTTGTTGGTTAACAATGAAAATTTACAATGGATGTCTGTGCTTTTGTTGCACTTCACTATAAAGGGCTTGCCATATTTGGCAGCAGTCACTTGAGCCTCTTTTTACAGTAGCAAAAGTACACGAATCATGGTTCGTCCTCAATTCACACCACAACATAGGTCATTTATGGTCACCGAATATGCAAGGACTCAGAGTGTAGCAGTTGTTTTGCAAGGGTTTCGCCGCTGTTACCCAGATGTTCGGTGTCCCAGCAGAAAGACTGTTCTCCGGAATGTTCAGAAATATCACCGAACAGGAACGAGTACCAACCTCAACGCAGGGCATTCAGATCGTCGCAGAACAGCAAGGAGTCAGCCCAACATCGATGCAGTTCGGCAGGTGTTGGGGCACGTTCGACACAACAACCAACGGATCTCGTCCCGGAGGAACGGGCTTCAGCTGACCCAGAGCACCTTCAACCATATCACCCGGCTTGATGTACGATATCACCCGTACCAGATGATACGTAGTCATGAGCTCTTGGCAAGAGACCACGAACGAAGAATGGCATTTTCGAACTGGCTACTGCAAAGACCTCCTCGCTTTGTTGAAGATCTTGTCATCGGTGATGAAGCCTGTTTTTCGCTGAGCAGTTCGCTCAACACGCACAACATCCGCCAGTACTCCTCAAGAGGACAGCGGCCAATCAACTTTTCGAACGAGAAGAAGAATTCACGACAGAAAGTTACAGTTTTGGTCGGCTTTGTCGGGAATGGAACACTCCTTGGTCCGTATTTCCTTGACCAGAATGTAAAAGGAGAATGTTACCTGAACATGATCAACGACCAGGTTGTTCCTACCCTGGACCAGATGCCACAATTCGCGCGTCGACGAAACGGTCAATTCAGGCGTCTATGGTGGGCACAAGATGGTTCTCCAGCACGTTTGCAGTAATTGTGTGCTTTTGTGTGTGTGTGTGCGTGTGCTTCTGTGTGCATGTTTGAGTGGGTCTGCCAGTGCGTGTGCATGTGTGTGTGTGTGTGCTTCAGTCTGTCGGACTGTCTTTGTTCAAAAGAGTGTTTATTCCCCACCTTGTAACTTGGCGCAAGTGAGATCTGACAGTCTTCTTAAGATTGTCCACTGTTCAGTCATGCGTGGAGGGGATCAAATGAAAAAGGTACCTGAATGCACTGGGAGGATACCTCTATCAAGACATATCATGAAACTAATGATTAGATATTCATATTTCAAACAATTCAACTTTACAAAAGTTTGACATTTTTTCTGACTCACTCTGTATAGGCGCCGCTTTTTCGATGGCAATGGCGACGAAGGCGGTGGTGATGGCGGCGGCGTCAACATCAAATCTTAACCGTAGGTTAAGTTTTTGACATCATAACTCAGAAAATATATGAAACTAGTTCATTAAACGTGGACAGAGAATTAATCAAGTATTGCTAAATATCCTGCTTGAGTTCATGGTCACATTTTCAAGGTTAGAGGTCATTTAGGTTCAATGAACTTAAATCATGTTGGGAGAATCAACATCAAAATCTTAACCTAAGGTTAAGTTTATGAAACGTCAGCGTAACATACAAAAGTATATGGACCTAGTTCATTAAACTTGTACATACAAGTAATGACGTATTAATGAACATCCTACTTGAGTTTGAGGTCACATGACCAATGTTAAATGTCAGTAGGGTCAATGAACTTTGGCCGAACTGGGGGTATTTCTTGAATTACCATCATAAATTTGAAAAATTATAGATCTAGTATATATATGAAACTTAGACATAAACGCAATCACGTATCCCTGAACATCCTGCGCGAGTTTCAGGTCACATGACTTAGGTCAAAGGTCAGGTAAGGTTAAAGAACTTTGGCCGTATTGGGGGTATTCGTTGAATTGGCATCATAATTAACATTTATGGATCTAGTTCATGAAACATACACACAAGGGTATCAAGTATGAATAATTGTTTTGCACACGTCTAGGATCATATGATAATGGTCAAAGGTCATGTTGGGTCAATGGACAATGGATTTTATCATCAAATGAATGTTTTCTTGTGAATAATTATTCAAAAGCTGTTTTCAAAGTCAGCACTGCTGCTATTACAAATCGCTAATGCAGTCGAGACTGACATAGGCGTTCCACTTGTTTTACTTGTATGCCACGCTAATAATTCACAAAGCGAACATTTTACATGTTCTATGAAAGTACTAATCGAAAATATTAAAGATGTTGACATTCCGTAAAATCAGTAATTTAAGTTAAATATTATGAAAAATATTATTTAAGATTTTGCATAACCCTTCGAATATTGAATCATCAATGGATGAACTGAAATTACATTTATACATACAAGATGGAGGAAATAATATAGATGTTTGTGTTTATGTGAAAAAGGCGTGCGTGTGTTACAAATAATAATGACGACCGTATCGCGTGCTTGTCCATCCTGCGGTTACTAATGGCTAGTTATGTTTTTATGGATTTTTGCTTTCTGTTTCTTCCAAATTCATCATCATCACTAAAAGAAGCAGGGATGGAAAGTTATAATGAGTGTATTGATTAACCATTAACCTACTGGACAAAGTCAGATCTTTACAATGGACAAAACAAATCCCGTTACAAGGGGTATATTAGGGCATACTTTATTTGGGGGGCTGAGTCTATGAAAACTGCATTTCTTAATGCGAACTTGTGAGCAAGCAACATGTCCGATTAAGGGACTTAAAGCCGATATTTTTTAATCCTTGACTAATTTTGAAATAAATTTGCGTGTTAGAAATAATTAACAGATATTGAAGAAGATTCGAAAGAAAAATTTGATTAAAAGTATAATACAGTCGTGATTGTAAAATACAACTTTTTAATTCTAGGGGCAAGTTATCATGTCATATATTTAATACATTCTCTCATTTTTTCCTTATTTACCAAAATCAACATCTATCCATCACGTTTACGCTTTATTTCATGCCCCCACCCCTCCATTGCTCAATCATCCTCTCTCCTTCACCCCGTCTTTCTATTAGTATTAATAACTGCTCAACTCCTTTTTTTTCGCTGTCTGTCTATTCCAGCACATTCTTGTGTCGTCTTTCCTATGTTTGATGCTCAATCATTTTCACATCATCCCTTTTCTCTTGTCCTTTCAATATGTCTGTTTTTCGCTATCATTGCTTTCCCATCTCTCTTCTTCATGATAAATAATCAACACAGAGACTAACATGTTAAACGTGCATTACCTTTTTTATTAAAATTGTGTGAACTTATTGGCTATACACGTAATTTCGTTGACAGTTTTTAATTGCTATTTACAATTAAGTTTTCAATTTCTTTCCTCATTTTTCTCGATTTTGTGGGGGTGGGGCAAAAAATGTCCCTACCCCCTTAGGGCCGCTACAGCGTACAGACGGTAGGTAGCCCATTAAGATGAAATAAATTCATATAATTTGTCTTTAAACATAGCATGTATGTGCACGTTTGAGTTTGTGGTGTATATATACTCTTTGGCCTGCTATGTTACACAATATTGTAACAAAAATGAATTTTCAATTCCGTAAATCGTTCTCTCTTTTTTCGATTCTATTGTTCAATGTGAATCCAAACGCCAGATTAATTAAGTGCCTATAACCCTACATTTTATGATGGGTTCAACATATTCATTGGCTGAACTAACTACTAATTAGTTATGTGATATGTGTTTGCTTTCTGTTATTATTATCATGTAAATGGCAAGTATTTATCACTTGCGAAAAAAATGAATTATTTACATTTTGGCAACGTTGAAATAAATCGTCGGCCTTATGCCAAAAGGGCCTTAACTGCTTTTGGCCATTCCGAGATAATGGCGTTTAAAGGTTTTGGCCTCTCTAATAATCAAAAGTTTATGGTCGTTTTTTTTGCTTTTGAAGCCAATTTCGATAAAAGTGTTAAGTTATTAAGTTTTACATGAAATGTGTTAAATTTATTATAAAATATTCAGAACCCCTAAAATCGGGTTAAGGCCCTTTTGGCATAAGGCCGACGAAATATTAAAAAATACGATATTGGGTTCAGAAATTTGTCCCTTTGTAAAGTATTAATGCAGGTCGTGTAGCTAGGTGTCATTCTTAACCTTAACATGAAATAAAGTGCTTGACTGGATCACTTTGAACTGCTTTGAACTTTACATTCATCAGTTATTCTACTTTTTGTTGATATCACGCGAACTGAAGGATAAGTCAAACATAATCAGGATTAATGAACAAACTATATTCACAAGTAACATTCACAATGAATTATGAAGGTAAAACGAAAAGGCAGACACAGGTCTATTTAAAAAAAAAATAAGTAAAACTGCCCCATGGACAATATCAATTATAATTCATTGTGGTTTGTAGTACAAATAATCAATGCCCTTCTGAAAAAAATGCATAGCACCTAGCTCAAAAAAAGAATGACAAATTTTTAAGTCGTTGGTACACTGTTTATCCTTAAAATAAAAGAAGAAGTTCCTGTAGCACAGTCTTGAGAACACCTTTAATCTTACCAGATTGCCTAATCTTACAAGAAATGGGTATGTGGTGTCTGGAATCTTACAAATTTCCTTCAATAAAACACAAATTTCTCCTTTTTTAAAAAGACCTGTTCTGTTAAATTGCAGAAAAAAAATCATGTTTTATGAATTTACAGAATGATTCTGCTATTGCTTTCTGCAAAATCGTCCTTTACCCCCTGTAAAATGACGGGTTTTTTTTAGTATATGGCTGGGTCGGGGATTGAACCCACGAATCCCCGTTTGCATGGTTTAGGACACGATTGCGCTACCACAGAGGCACCATCCCGTCGTGTTGATGGAAGCAACAAAACCACACGGGAATACATTCGGTTGTCACATAAATGATATAATGAGGCTGTTGAGTTTACATGGTGTCGTAAAAAACACCCCGCCATTTTGACAAATGAAATACAAATTTCAATTTTTGGTGCTTCTTTCTGCGTCGACTAGAGGTTCCAAAATTTGATAATCTTGAGCTTCAAAAAGTTTGTCCTGTGATATTTCAGAGATCTCGACGTTTGGACGGGATTCATCGGGTAAACACTTGCACACTTTTGACTGTGTATTATACTGGGGTACCTGTGACCCCAAGATTTGTTCCATGCTACTGGTCTCAATTAAAGGACGTTTCAGCCTGCTATAAGTTGAATCAAGGGTATCCCTGGTGATTTTCGGGGACGTCTTGGATTTTGTCGGCTTTGTGTAGAGATCGTCGAAACATTCTTTCGTGTCATGCGTTTCATTGTGACACTTCTGAGGCAGTTCTGTTACATGTCTTCCGATTGGTTTTTCATATTGCCCATCATCGAGATCGTCCAGCGCGTAATAAATGTCGGAGGTCGCAGAAACTCGTTTATTCTCTTGTTTAGGTTCCGTAGATTTGGTTCCATCAATACTGCGAAATTTGAACCTATGACCTTTTAGGTGTGGGTTGATTTCGTTCATTGCGATACCATGGAAACGGCATTTACATACACCTTGACCACTGAATCTCGATTCTAAGATGGTTGGTTTAGATTCAAGATTCGTCTTTGAAGTTGGTTCACATGACACCCCTTCCAATTCATTCAACAAGTTATCAGATGGAATGACAGGTAGAGATCGACTCGGCAAGTTATTAATATCTACTTCTTCGAATTTTTCAGGAGCGGTATCATCTACTTGGCCGTTTCGATGCCGTCCATCTGCCATGTCTGCTACGATCTTGCGATATAACCTGAATGCCATGATGACGAGGCATGTGCTTGTGGCGCTAAGGATCAGGGACATCATTGAAATTATCAAAGGGAGATGTGCAAAATATTTGTTTGTTTGGGTTGACGTCAATTGTCTGCTCACGGGTGTCTCTGTGAGAGATGTTACCGTTTGAACGGTCGATTTACGCCTTTGCGAAACTTGATTAGATGTCATTCCCGTGTTGGTGCTGGGAATAATACTACGAGATGGTAACGGCGATGATGTGCGAGCCGGAGTATTCTGGCGCGAAATTCCTCCAATCCCAATCACGAAATCCTCGTTACTTCGTTCATAAAAACACATGAAAATTATCTTGTCGCTTTCAGACATCACATTTGTCACGTTGAAGGTACCATCTGTGCCATTTATAGTTTCAATTGCATTCTCGAATTTCTGTTCCCCCCATGACACAGTGAAAAGATTTGTTTCATGCGTTTCGTGGTGACAAGAAATGCCATTATTTACTTCGTCTACTGTATATACACGTGGGCTAAGAAAGAGTGAAAAATGGCAGGAATTGTTTTGTTCGGACTTTGTTAGAGTGCAAGCTGGCTTGCTTGTGTTTTTCTCTAATAATTCCTCTAGAGAGACGTCGGCTTTTAATACATGTTCACATGCATCACCTTCCTCTATAGATTGACAACTACTATGTTGGAAATCACTGATATTAAGATGTTGCCCCTCTCTATCAGAATCACTTTCAGGAAATGAACATCGAAATTGTATGAATTTTCCGTTGTCACTACGAGTAAAAATTACCACCTTACATATTGGGGCAAGATGATGAGATGGGTTAGCCAAGCAGTGATCAGTAGCGTCTCTCTCAACCCCAAATGTTAGAGAAGCACTGGCCTGGTAGTCGAGACATGACGTGCTCTTGTTTGCGTTGATGGGACGAATGCACAAAGCTCCCATGCAGACTAAACGAACTAGTAAAAATATTTTTTTATTACAAGGCATCCTTATTTGAATGATCGTTGGTAGTACAATGGAGATGACAGAACGAGGAACCGTATTTGCACTGGCTTAGTCTTTCTAGTGGATTTTTTTTTCATGTACAATATTCAGGTGGCACTAGCTGAATGAAAATATTGACACACGGAAAGGTTCTATGAAGTCAGATAAGGATGAGATTTGATGAACAAGTGAATAACAGTACTGGTGCTATGTCGTGCCAACATAGTATGGGGGACTGACAAGTGTATATCTTTACTTCATTCGGCTGTCAAGAGGGAATTTTCAATCAAAACGGTAGGACAAAACTGAAACATCGTTAATTGTCATCATTGCATTTCCTTGTCATTTTTAATGTCCCAGCTGTCATATCATTTTCATCGTTGCCATGCACTTGGAAGATAGATGCAAATCAATCATCCGCACTCTATCCCTCTCTCTTTCTGTTTTTCAAATGCTCAGTGCTTTATTTATCTGACCTTACTTTATCTAAATACTTCATATTATTTGTAGCCCGGACGGAGTATCCCTTTACGATTACGCAACTTATTCTATATACCATTTCTCATCACAGAAGTTGATTTGATACTAAATTTAATATTGCATATCAGCATAATTACCTCTCTTTTTCCCCTTGGTACCTGTCCTGAACTTTGCCCTAATAATCAATAAAACCCGATATATACACAACAAAAGAAGTAAGTCCCCCCTTAAACAAACATCAATAATTTCCAAACCAATTCGAGTTTTTAATATATTTTTACATGAGCGTGTAGGTAATTTTATAAGCTACCCTCTGAGTAAATGTTATGGACGTACTTTACGTCATGCTTCAGTGAGCACCGTCAGAAGGCAAAAATGTCACTTTTTAAAAGTCACAAGCCAAATATCATGACTTTGATTCCATTTTATTGGAATTTATTCCACATTCTCATGAAAAATAGTCAGAAGGCTTATAAAAGGTACTTTCTAAAAGACGATACAACTTTTTTGGCTAAATTTCACGGTTGAATAAACACCAGTCCGAATTTGCTGTAATTTGATATTTTACAGGTTTCTATCAATAAAAATGATTGAATATGATGATAGTTATTTTTGGGAAGAGTTTCTTCAACAGTATTCATTGTTTCGCGGTTCAATGAACATTTATTGAAAACAAAAAATACGATTTTCAAATATCAATAGGCAAGTATTGTTTCATTTTGGTAACTGAAAATGATCTTTTCTCAACTTTTTCGTTGTGTTCATGACCAATTAACATGCTTCAATGATTCAAAGGCGTTTAATTAAACATTCACGTTTGAATGAACATGTGGAATGTGATTAGCTCTTTTTTACGTTATTGGAAAAAATGCAATTTGTAACTATGGATATCTGTCACAAACCTCCTTGCGTAGTTCATTTGATTTAATTTTTGTGAAAATCCCGATGTTTAATGCATCAGTGAGCACACAATACTCGAAAATTATGCAAATGAGAAAAAAGTTCAAGGCCTTGGCCCCACTCTGTGCCGCATCAATGGTTATTTTGGTGTGCGCACCTTTTTGGATAGTGTTACTCTTAAGCCATGTGCGAAGTTTCATGAAATAACTGTTGGCAGAAGAACAAAAACCGTCCATGAAACAAACCCTCATTTCAAAATTTTGACTTCCTCTCTCATAGACTTGTGTACATTATGGGTGCATATGTTTACGAATAAGTAACCCCTTATTCAATATGGTGGAACTTTTTTTCAAGGCTATCTTTAGCAATGTCGTTTGGCAGAAATGTTTATCAACCTATGGGCAGAATTCTGTGCGAAAATGAAATCGATTCGTTTATTTATGGATGAGTAAGCACGCATCAAAGTGGGAAAATTGGTATTTTCAATGTCACAGACGCATTTTAAAGGATAATTAAGTGATTATTGGGGGCGAGTTCGGTTTCAAATGTGACTTTAATTGCTGTTGTTTTTATTATCCATCATTTCTATCACCACACACTTTCCGAATTTTAAACATTTTCATAGTTGAGCGAGCACAATCGAAAACTAGGAATTAATACTCTTTATACTGCATAAATGTATTCTTTTCCTAACAATTTCTCATGTATGGACAAATCAGTGGTAGATCCAGAATTGTGAAATAGGGGAAGGGGCCTTTAATCAGGGAAGCCACCAGTATTTTCAAATTTTAATATGATTTAACAAGTTGTAGAGGATACTACCATGAACCCCTATGATGATACGTCACAATTCAGGGGCCGCTGAACGGTTTTAAAAGTGGGGGGGGGACTGGGCCAAAAGTGACGGGGGGGGGCTGATCATGCAAAAAATCAAAATCGTGTGGTCATTTTTACATTTTTGTACATCCTTTTGGAAAAAAGTTGGGGCTGAAGCCCACCCCCTCCCCCGCTTCCGCGTCCCCTGCAATACATTGTGTTCACTCAACCATGAACATACGAAATCAAAATCTGGTCTGAAGTGGTTGAATGATGGATAGTCAAACAGCATAACACAATAAAATTCACCTGAAAACAACTTTTGCCCAACTTTGTATTTGAACAAACTGAAAAACGACTCTTGTGACTTTTAAAAATGGTCATTTTTATTCAATCTTTAATTACTCATGCATGACTCAACTGATCGATCTCATTTTTCCCCAGGAGTTGCTTAATGAGTGCAGAAAACCACTTATGAAATATCATATCTCAAACTAATTCGGTTCAAAAGTTACAGCAATTTGATTTAGGGGGGACTTACTTTTTTTGTTGTGTATATATATATATATATATATATATATATATATATATACATATATACATGTATATATATATATATATATATATATATATATATATATATATATATATATATATATATATATATATATATATATACAGTGCGTCCCAAAAAAAACTATACACTTTTGAAATGGCTGCCAAATGAAAAATGTAGCACTTTGGGGGAAAAGACTTATAGATATGGAAAGCCAATAAAGTCAACTTTTAAATGACATCAAAAAGTTGGAAAATTATTCATGCTTGAGCGAGCACTGCCCACTGAAACAGAGGGTATGCAAATTAGGGTGGGCTGGAATTAGCCTTCCAATTTCTTTCAGATTTTTTGTTTGGTACTTGCAAAGTTGAAGGTTATTTGGTGAATTAAAGATCAGATATGTGATCAGTTTGTTGTTTGTGAAAATTTCATACGTTATTAAATTGAAATTTAATGCATGAGTGATCATGAATTGCAATTTTTAGTGCAGTTTATCATGTGGATCATGTGGATCTCAACAATGTGTTCATGACAGTCAGGAGAAGAGGGGGTAATATGACATAGGTAGGTGAAGTAAGTTGATGGGCTAAAGGTCAACAGAACATTTAGCAACCCCTCCCTCCATCTCTACCCCCTCCCCCCCACTTCTCTCCTCCTGAGAGACTAAGCTTGGCTAGGCTGGGCAGGAATTAGCCATACAGTTTTTGAGAGGTTAGTCCTTTGGAACTTACCAAGCTAAGAGTGTTCTGCTATTCATGAGTGAGATAAGTTTTGGTTTTAATAGGCAAATTTCATGAATTACTAAATTGAAATGTACTGCATGAGTGAACAGGAATTGTAATTTTAGTGTAGCATATTCATCTTGTGGACATCAGAAGTGTGTTCATGAGAGTCAGAGTAATGTGATGGTACATGTACCTGTTACAAGCAAGAGGGCGAGGTATGCTAAGACTTGGTTAAAAGGGCATTCCTCTTCTTTTTGTCCTTTTACAAATTAAAAGTCATAGGTATACCTCCCCTCTTCATCTCCATTTTCCAGCCCCCCCCCCCCCTCTCTCTCTCTCTCTGTCTCATCTCCTGGATTGTAGCCTTTTCAAAACTTAACTGCCAAGTGACCGGTGGCTGATGGTCAGTTTGAATGATTACCAAAAAAAATTAATGATTATGATGATTAATGAAATAATTTATTGGAAAAAATTAATGTTTTATTGTTCACATTGCACATTGAATGAGTTGATTTACTGATAAATTGTTGATTGAATGATTGATAGGAAAAAGTTGATGCCCTAATTCAGAATTAATCATTAAACCAACATTCTGCTCTGGACTTCACGCGTACATGAGAATAGCCATCAGTCTCTCAACAAGAGGGGAGGGTGGGAAAGAGGGGGGGGGCAGGGGCTGAATATTCTGTTGACCCTTATTTCATCAACCTACTTCTCCCACTTAAGCCCTATCTCAAGATTCTCACCCCCTATTCTCCCGACAGGCCGAATCCCATGAACACATTGCTGAGATCCCCATGATAAAGTTGAAATGCTGCCCCAAAAGAGATCCAAATGATAAAGTTGAAATGCTGCTCCAAAAGTTTAATTTGTGTTCACTCATGCATAAAAGTTCAATTTAATTTGCTTAAGCTATCAAAACTGATCAAGGTTGATAATTAATTTATCACAACGCCCTTAACTTTGCAAGTTCGAAATGATTTGCCTCTCAACAACTGAAATAAATTGGAAGGCTAATTCCAGCCCACCCTAATTTTCATACCCTTTGTTTCAGTGGGCAGTGCTCGCTCAAGCATTAATAGTTTTCCAACTTTTTGGTGTCATTTGAAAGTTGACTTTATTGGCTTTCCATGTATGTGAGTCTTTTTCCCCAAAGTGCTAGATTTTTTTATTTGGCGGCCATTTCAAAAGTGTATAGTTTTTTTGGGACGCGCTGTATATATATATATATATATATATATATATATATATATATATATATATATATATATATATATATATATATATATATATATATATATACACACACACACAACAAAAAAGAAAGTCCCCCCTAAATCAAATTGCTGTAACTTTTGAATGGAATTATTTTTAGATATGATATTTCGTAGGTATTTTTGTACACTCAAAACGCAACTCCTGGTAAAAAATGAGATTGATCGGTCGATTCATGCATGAGTAATTAAAGATTGAATTAAAAATGGCCATTTTTGAAAGTCACAAGAGTCGTTTTTCAGATTGTGCAAATACAAAGTTAGGCAAAATATGTTTTTAGGTGAATTTTATGGTGTTATACCATTTTACTATCCATCATTAGGCACTCTACACATAATTTTGATATCGTATGTTCATGGTTGAGTGAGCACAATGTATTGCAGGGGCCGCGGAAGCGGGGGAGGGGGGGGGGCTGCTCCCCCCACTTTTTTCCAAAGCATGTACACAAATGTAAAAATGACCCTACGATTGTGTTTTTTGCATGGTCAGCCCCACCCCTTCCCCCACTTTGAACTTTGAAAACCGTTCCGCGGCCCCTGTATTGTGACATATCATCCTAGGGGTTTATGGTAGTATCGTCTACAACTTGTTAAATCATGTTAGAATATGAGAATGTTGGTGTCTCCCCCGATTATAGGCCCCTCCCCTATTTTAAGATTCTGGATCCACCACTGATTTGTTCATAAATTAAACTGATCATGACTAATTGTTAGGAAAAGTATTCATTTATGCAGTATAAAGAGTACTATTCCTAAGTTTTCGAATGTGCTCGCTCAACCATGAAAATGTTTAAAGTTCGGAAAGTGTGTGGTGATAGAAATGATGGAATATAAAAACAACAGCAATTAAAGTCACATTTGAAACCGAAAGAGTGCCCATAGGTTGATAAACATTACTGCCAAATGACATTGCAAAAGACAGCCTTGAAAAAAAGCTCCATCATATTGAATAAGGGGTTACTTATTGTTAAACATATTTATGCACCCATAATGTACACAAGTCTAAGAGAGAGGAAGTCAAAATTTTAACAAATATGAAAAGAGGTTTTGTGTCATCGACATCTTTTGTTACTTCTGCCAAGAGTTATTTCATGAAACTTCGCACATGACTTCGTTGTAACACTATCCAAAAGGCACGCACACCTAAATAACTATTCGATACGGCACAGAGTCGGGCCAAGGCCTCGAACTTTCTTCTCATTTGCATAATTTTCGAATATTGTGTGCTCACTGATGCATTAAGCATCGAAATTTTCATACAAATAAAATCAAATGAACTATGCAAGGACGTTTGTGACAGATACCCATAGTTACAAATTGCATTTTTTCCAGTAACGTAAAAAAAGCTAATCATATTCCACACGTTCATTCAAGCGTGAATGTTTAATTTAACTCCTTTGAATCATTGAAGCATGTTAATTGGTCATGAACATAACGAAAAAGTTGAGAAAAGATCATTTTCAGTTACAAAAATGAAAGAAAATATGCCTATTGATATTTGAAAATCATATTTGTGTTTTCAATAAATGTTCATTGAACCGTGGAACGATGAATATTGTTGAAGATACACTTCCCCAAAATAACTGTAATCATGTTCTATCCTTTTTTATTGATAGAAATGTGTAAAAAAATCCAATTACAGCAAATTTGGACTTGTGTTTATTCAACCGTGAAATTTATACAAAAAAGTTGTATCATCTTTTTGAAAGTAACTTTTACAAGTCTTCTGACTATTTTTCATGATGAGAATGTGGAATTAGTTCCAATAAAGTAGAATCAAAGTAATGATATTTGGCATGTGACTTTTGAAAAGTGACATTTTTGTCTTCTGACGGTGCTCACTGCAGCATGACTTAAAATACGTCCATAAGGTTTACTCAGAGGATAGCTTATAAAATTACCTACACGCTCATGTAAAAAGGGAATTAAAAACTCGTATTGGTTCGGAAATTATTGATGTTTGTTTAAAGTGATTGTTTAACATTGGTTTGACTTTTAAAAAATCTGAGCTAGAAGGTCACACTTGTCACCTGTGTCTGTGATATGTTACAAAAATGAAGCCCTGAAAAAATTGCGGTCGAAAATCATTATTTAGTGCTTCAAAAATTGAAATATTAAGTGACCGGAAACACCATCTTAATTTCATCCCATACAGTTATGTGTACTATTTAGGCGTCTATAAGACGCCTATTTACAAAATCGGGGTTTGCCTTGTAGTTTTAGCTTTTCATTCTCAATAATGGTTGTTTTCAGGGTTTATTGGTTCTAATACATGCACTTGTACACATGTTTCATCTTGGTTTGAGAATTTTTTAAATCGGCTGCTCACAAAGTTAAACAATACCTTAAAGGGGGACTTACTTTTTTTGTTGTGTATATAGATGTATATATATATATATATATATATATATATATAATAGAAATAGTGTGCTTCGGCATAAGGAATAAAGTAATCACAAAAGGTTAAGTAAATGCCGTGGAAATAAAATCGTAGCTATGCTCCTTTTAAAATCTACGATTTTATTTCCACGGCATTTACTAAACCTTTTGTGATTATTTATACATATATATATATATTCGTTTCGGATGCTACAAAGAATGAGTACTTATTTTTGAATCAGAGGAAGTGTCTCCGGTGGTTTTTTATTCCAACCTGGAAAACAGATCGCACGCTGTCAAGATTGATAACGCTACATCAGGATTATCTCTAGATGAGCAAGGAATTCATCAAGGGTCCTTAATGGGACCACTAACCTTTACAATGTACACTAACCCTAACAATGACAGTTTGGCTACCCCATGTATTTCCTTCATCATACTGAAACGTAGTATTATTCACTGTATTTAATTGTTTTTCTTTCCATTGTTTTTTCTTTTTTTGGTAATCTTCCGATAAATCGCATCTACCAGCAAAGATCAAGTGCCAGTACAGGGAAGGAAGGTACCTGTCTCATGTTTGCTCTTCAGAGGCAGTGAGGGCCCTATGATCTCAATAAACAATAATTGAAAACATAGACTCCTATATCGCTACTTTGAAAATAGTACATATTATTTATTGAAGGAAAATAATTAGATGTGCTGATTGTCCATGTAGTGCATTTCATCATGAATATTTTTTTTCTATTGCATTATACATCTATTCAAATTTTGCCCCTAAGCTAGCTTGTAAAAATTGGATTGACTACATATTTATACGGTGTAAGTTAATAACCGTTGTTGACACATGATACAAGAATAATATACAGCTTCTCACATGAACAAAGTTTGTAACATTTTTTTTCATTAAAATCCTTGTTTTAATGCCATAAAGATATGTTTTGTGACTTTTTTCATTCTCTGATGTTATTTTTGTACAGATTTCAAGAGACTGATGGATTGATTTTCTAGAGCAAGTTTACAGTCCAATCCTGTTATATTGTGCACGTGGAAATCAAGAACAAGGTTTTAATACAATGCGACAAACTTTCCGTGATTCATCAGTTCCCCAGCGGGGTGGGGGGGGGGCACTCGACCCAAATAGCAGTAGATCCTTGCCGCGGAGCGGGCTTATTGTAAAAAAAGGAGGGTTCTCGGAACGGGCTTCGGAACTACAATCTGGAACGGGCATACGTGCATGCAGCAAGCCCGGCGGCACGGGCGCCGGGTGCGCTAACGCAGAGGCGATGGTCGGACAGCTTTGCGGCCGCTTTTTGGCGCCAAAATTGTGGCTCATTGTAGCAGATCAATACGGCCGGAACAGCGTAATGGAAAACATGCGAAGCTTTGGAGCTGATTTCTTTCTTCTTTTTTCTCGATAAGAAGAAAAGCTAATGCTTTGTAGCGGCTTTATTTGTTCTTTTTCTCAATAATACAAAATTGCTTTGCCTTGGGACGGAAATTTGAGTGTAAAAATGGGGGCCCATTCCGTGGCACATACCCACTATGCATTTTATACTGGGTGGTACCTATATCATTATGTTTGTGTGCAAGGAAAACGAAGGAGTGATTATACGACAAAAGTGATAGATCAGGAACGTACATATCCATATCCATATCCATATTATTCATAATTATGCTATTCCAACTGGTCTAATACTGGTGTTTCTAACTTACCCTAACTGACACCAGCTGATAACTCATGTTTCCAACTGGTCCTAACTGGTACAAGTTGACAATGGGTTTTCCTACTGGTACCAGTTGGCAACCGTCATTTAAAACTATAGTGCCAGTTACAATTTGTCAACTGGAATCAACTGTCCAGATTCCAGTTGATTCCAGTAATCCAATTTCCATATTGAAACCAGTTCGCTTAACTGGAATCAACTGGGACCAGTACTAGTTGGATGAACTTGTTCTTTACTGTTTTTTTTTTTGAGATGCACGTACGGTGTAGTACAATACGACGGAGAATACATTTTAATTGAAATCGTCTAGAACTAGACTAGATGGAGGTGCCATGGCCGAGTGGGCTATAAGGCGCCTGGCTAATCATGGAAAGTTCGATCCCCGGCCGCGGCACCTACAATGCTATTTTATCCTGCTTTCAAATGAATGGATCTGCTACATGCATTATTGGTAACTAGGTGTGCACTTATTAAAAAAAACACTAGTCGCATTGGAACCAACACCTCTAGCGGCCGTGCATATTTGTTCACTTTTTTTTCAAAGAAAGTGCTATGTCTATGGGTAGGCTGCGCATGACTTCTACCATGTCTACCATGTCTACTCGACTCTATTTAATGAGAGGTCCGCTACAGTGCTTCAGTTTTAATTTTAACAATGAACCTTACCAAACCTTCACTCAAGATTCGCAATATAATTATCCTTTATGAATTCGCTAAATTAAACGACTAAAAGCACTCTATAATCAACAGAAAGCTGTCATACAATTGTATTTTCTTCATGATAAAATGCATTGACATTTCGCTTGCATTTTGATCTCGTGGTCAAGTAACAGGAGGCCTTGAGAGAACATATCAGCAAAGAGGATTGGCAGTTCTCCCAATGAAAGTAAGCCAATACCAAAAAAATGTAATTCATACTAAATGTGCTTCGATTTTTAGAATGTCCAGTTTTCTGGTCGGAAATCAAAATGTTTAGCTCGTGCTTCGCCCTCGCATCTGTTGTTTGGTATATAAACCCCTCAAAAAAGGTTCTGCAACCTAAGTTTGAGTGCTAATAAATTTCTTCGTGAGCCATCATCATATGTAAAAGTTGTACCATTGGAAAGTATGATTATTCCTCTTTACAATCATGTGTCATTTGTAATGCTTGTGTTATCATGAAATACACAGACATGATAAATATGCAGCAATGTCAAAAATGAAATGTTGCAAAATTCGTTGCCATTTCACGTTTGAGTTCTGCAATTCAAACTGCAAGTTTGAGTGCCAATAAATTTCATAATGTGTCATCATTATGTGTAAAAGTGATATCTTTAGAAAGCATGATTATTCTCCTTTACAATCATGTGTCATTTGTAATGCTAGTGTTATCATGATATACACAGACATGATAATACGCAGCAATGTTAGAAATGAAATGTTGCAAAGTGCGTCGTTTCCAATAGCGAATTTCTAATTGTTTCGAGGATGGACAGAGTGCATTCACTGTCACCGGCCGGCCTGCATGGTCTGATGGTGGAAATTCTATAGAAATGGAGACTCTTGTTAGAAATCAATGCACTTTGCAACATTTCACTTCTGACTTTTCTCAATGTTCATGGTGACTGCATATTCCATGACTACATAATCACAGCAAATGGCATGTCATTGTAAAGAGGAATAATTCAGCTTTCCAATGAAACCAGTTTTATCTTTTATACTTCATTAACCAAACAGATATCATCCCCCAAAACTGAGTTGCAAATTTTTTTTGATGGAATTACTTTCATCCTCTAGTCTACATGATCTAAATGTGTAACCAGTCTGGGTTTATTTCTACCCCTAGATTGTCCTCGTATAGGCTATGCGTGGCTTCTACTCGACTTCATTTAATGAGAGGTCCGGCACACTGCTTCAGTTTTAAATTTATTCATGGACCTACCATGCTTTCACATAAGATTACACTCGTTCACAATTTATCATGTATGAATTTTCCCAATTAAGCGACTCAAAGCCCTCTATGATCAAAAGATGGCTATGATTCAGTTTTATTTTCTGCATGATAAACTGCATTGACCTTTCAGTTCGCAGTAAGTTTGATGTAAGTTTACCTCGTGGTCAACGAACATGGGCATGGGCAGTTCTCGCTCATTTGAGATAACATAATGGAGGATTGGCAGTTTTCCCCATGAAAGTAAGCCAATACCAAAAACTATGCATGCTACATGGAGCTATAGTAGAGATACGTCTATCCTATCGAAATTATATTTCATCACGTGATCACAAATAGACTAATCGTACATCTAAAATACCATGAATATCCATAAGAAGGATTAGACATTTAAAACACATATCACGAGTAACAACAATATATTAAGTGTGTTTTTTTTATAAGAGTCATAATGATAATGTGCTATTTTAATGAGTAGTCAAAAAGATGTAGCTACGGATAAACTTGACAGATTGCATTAATTATTCACGTAGGAATGTGATTTAATTGTGGTGAATATAGATATACATAGGCTCCATGTTTTTTTCGTTATGATGCGATACCATTGGTATTATTACTACATGACGACAGATAAATATATAATAGTATACGATAAGAGGAAGAAGATCTTACATGAAATGTTTATGTTTATGGAGAACTGGGGAGAGCGTCTGCAATGAGGTGACGAAGATTTCTTTCGGACAAAATTACTTGTACGTAGTAAAAACAAAGTGGAATAGCACATAAAATAAATTATTATTTTTTTGATTGCATTGACCTATATAAACTACAGTGCGTATCAAAAAAAAGTTTACACTTTGAAAAAGCTCTGGGAATTAAAAAATATACAACATGTGGGTAATTTTTTCACATATAATCTTTGGTTTGGGTCTCATCTATCTAATGAAAGTAAAAGTTTTGACAGAATGTTACACTTGAGTGAGCACTGTCTATTTTTGTAAAGCTCGCAGAAATCTGTTTGCGCAGAAATGCTCGTTTTCACGCAGTGTCAAGGGGAAAGGGAGAAATCAAACTTACCCTGCGACACATTTTTCCTACATTTCCCTTGCACTTTTAGTCAATTAAGCTAAAACAGACACATTCAAGCATTTTTAAACAAATTTGCCACCCAAATTGAAATTTCAACACTTAGTAAGCACAACTTTTACCCTTTTTGTGCCAGCTGGATCTGAGGACATAACTGAATCTAAACAAAAGTTTACATCAGACATCTCCAGCACTTTTTCACTAAGTTTCTGTTATGTGGGTTGACATTTAATTTTTCATTTAATACTTGTTTCTCCACACTTTTCCCAAGCTTGTCAACGATTAAAAAAATGAAAATCAAGCCTAATTCATTTTATGTAAATCACAGCTCAGTGTAAATCAAATATCGTATTGATGGCCTTGGTGTGTGGGGGAGTGGGGCGGGGTGCAATGCACTCTTCGAAGTTAAAAAAGGTCAAAGATATCTTAAAATCAATTTTACTTGCTAAATTCTACGTGTTCTTCATGAAAAAGGTTTACTTTTATTCGCATAGCTATTTTAAAGTTCTGCGCAAATCATTTTTCACTAACTTTTCAAAGGTAAGTGGTGCTCACTCAAGCGGAAATATTTTTCGATAGTTATATCGTCATTTGCTTAAATGCATCTGTACCAATGTTTAAATGTGGAAAAATCTTCAGGATATTACAAATTTACAATTTTACAGGGTTTTTTCAAAGTGTAAACTTTTTTTTGATACGCACTGTAGAATACAAAATAAAATACATACAGCAAATGAATTATCATTCCTTTAATGTATAATGACAGCTTATGTACATTTTTCTTTAACTTAATTGTTACTTGTTTCTTTATACATATATATATATATATATATTGTAGCCGAACCGACTTTCTATCCTGACGAGCTGGTTCGTTTTGGCTGCAATATACAACCAGTTGGTGTAAAGTCCGTCTTCTTCACTTCTGACTTTGCTCCTTCTCAGTAACTTAGATTAAATCTCATGGATTTTAACATCTCCGACATTCCGTATCGTCATTATCTCAATCATTCCAGTAATCAGTCACTCCGTAATTTCAGTTTTTCAATATCTCACTAATTTCAGTACTTTCAGTATTCTCGCTCATCTCAGTATTTTCAGTTTTCTCAGTATTTTCCGTATTTCGGTAAAGTCCGTATTTTCCGTACTCTCACTTCTTCCAGTCTGTACTTTTGCTTTTCCGACCAGGCATACTTGTATTGTAGCTCCGTACAACAAAATAACGACAAGTACGAGGCAGAGAGTTCATTTTTAAACCTTTACTGATAGATCATTCTCACCCTGTCGCGGCAGGTTCTATGGAAAATTGAACAGTTTCGTTCCGACTCTTCATTCTGCCAAGCACATTGCATGGCTTATAATCGAACATACAGCTCGAGGGAGATTGTCAGGCCTTAAAATTTTATCATCTTTTAAAGGTCAACAGTTAAAGTCATAACATAAATCTTTTCAGCAACAGCTATGGTGATTGTGACTACTATTTATACCCGAACAGTGAAGAACACTATAAGATAAACATCTAACATAATCATACAGTTGTAAACATTGTTATTTCTCAGCAAATAGTGCTTAAATGCATTTTAAAGAAAATACCGACATAATCGATTACAAACGATTACTGAATTTCTCTATGCAACTATATACAAGGATTAACAATTATTCTACGCCCTTCACCGTTCCAAAACATGTTGAGCATTAAATAAATCTTTCATTTCGTTACAATATATATATGTGTGTGTGTGTGTGTGTGTATTAACACCGAATCATATAATTGACTGTTAGATTGAATCTCCACACTATCATACTATTTTGCAATGCATACAAAGTGTAAAAAATAATATTGATAGTACTAATGCATATACACTGAGAACAAATAAACTCTTCTTAAAGACTTGAAATACTTATTCTCTTTTCGAGTATCAAATTTTCACAAAACATTTTTTTACACTCGAAATACGAAAAAAATAGTTAATGAAAACGAATTGAAGTCATTAACAAATTTTGTATCCCCTACCACCTCGGCCTCTTCGCTCAGATATTACATATCCTCACTCAACAAAAAAAAGGCCTCCTCCCAAGACCATAACACAATACCGCTTATCGATTTTTGTTTATACATAGGTGTATATCTGTTGAATTAAAATAAAATACAAATTTTTAACAAAAAAAATCTAGGTCCAAATGGGTATTGTATGCCTTTCTTATTCTTTTTGAGCTATTCATCCAAGGCTGTCGCTAGGGGGGGTCGCACTAATTCGGATATCGTCGGTAAATCAGCACTGCCGCGCGCGAAGCGCGAGCATTTTTGTTTGTTGTTGTTGATATTTTTACCTAAAAAACTTTTTTTTTTAATCTAACAAAGCGGGCATATGACTCCCACTCTCTAATCAGCCTCAATTCATCAATTCACTCATCTTTGTGCCCGCATCATTCATTCATCCTCAGTTTCATGATTACAAAAACTGCATGATGTGTCCGATTTTAAGTCTAAATCTATATTTTAAAAAGTTCGCAATTCACACTCGCATTACTTTGTGTTCATGATTGCAAAAAGTGTCTAGTATGTAAAATGTTCAGGTTGTAAAATCAAACGTTATCTTTGTCGACGAATGTCAATTGCATACGGTTATCATTAAATTGTTATTTTTTTTCTTCATCTTTGTACCGACAGTGATAAGAAATTCTCGGGTTCTCAAAATCTCAAAAAAAAAATCAGCTCGCGCTTCGCATCATATATTATACCCTCTCCACAAGTTGCCTTCATGTTGGACAGTGCTTAAAAGGGTTCCCTTTCGGATCAGTAAATAAAAAAATCGGCTGGTGCTTCGTGATTACATAATGTATATTGAGTTACAGCTTATTTACTTACAGATGTAGTCCAGATTGGACCTTGGACTTGGTGTATTGAAGCCCCCTATCCCAAATCTAACATAGAGGGCATATGACTGCCTCTATCTTATCAGCGATAATTTACTCATCTACCTTGATTAGAGCGGGTGAGTCAAATGCCCTCTATGGTAGATTTGGGATACCCTTACATTGTTTACATTGCTTTGAATGTCCTGTTTTCAGTTCTAAATCTGCCTATAATTTTTACGCAAATCATTGATAATTTAACAAAAATGAAATTTTCAGGTTTTTTGTGAAATAAAAAAGAAATCAGCTCGCGCTTTGCGCTCGCATCGATTGCTTATTTCTTAACCCACCCTCTTAATGGTTAAATTGTTTCGGATGGCCTGTTCTTAGTACTAAATCTGCAATAAGCTGAATATATCAATATAAAAGCTGCGCTATATAAATTAATGCTTATTATTATTATTATTATAATTCTGCTCGCAATTATCGCTTGCTTACTGTTCTTTAATAAAAGCTGCTTAACCAATCCAGTTTCAGGTCGAATATCTCTATTTTTTTTAGCTCACGCTTTGCGCTCGCTCTATTTGATTAGTGGGAAATATATTAATGAGCCATTGCAAACACTTAACTAGCATGTTCCTTTTGAGAACAATTAAGTTAAAGTTTCAGCTCATGCTCTCAAGAATTGCGCAGTTATATACGCATATTCTTCATAAAAATGTGCTTAGAATGTTTTCTGGTCGGAAATCAAAATTTTCAGCTCGCACTTTGCGCTTGCATCAACTGTTTGGTCAATATACATCCTCTTCATGGTTACCATCGAGTTTTTAGGTTAAAATAAACAATTTTCAGGTCGCGTTTTGCGCTCGTTCTATTTGATTTGTAAGAAATTTATTCTATTAATGAGTCACTGCAAACAATAGCAAACGTAAACGTTTCAGCTCCTGTGAATTGCTTAGTTCTATACACACGTAATTAATATCAAAGGAGCTTATAATGTCCAGTTTTTCAAAATTTTCAGCTCGCGCTTCGCGCTCGCATCAGTTGTTTGGTTAATTTATCCATCGTCTTCATGTTTAAAGTCGAATTTCCCTCCACCACTTAAGGCCTAGCGACGCCCCTAGATTCAGCTCTTAGCACCCTTCTTATTAACAACCTGATATTCATCGGAATTGAATAGCTCATCTAGAGTAGTTTTACAATTTAAATCATCGACCGAGTAATACAGGAGCTCAGAAACACAACGCCCGGCAGAAGGACTGATTTTTGAGCCATTCCCACTGGTAGATAGCTTCAGAGAAGTGCTCTTTCTTTCTGACAGTGGTTGCGCCTTCAAGGTTGCGCCTTCTTTAGTTTCCCGATCGTAATCACTGTTAAAGTCGAAGCTCTTTGGTAATGGTGACTCCACCATGTCTCTTGGTGGCAGAGGTGGTTTTTCCTCTGACGAATCTGTCCTTGTTGCAGAAGACCTGCACCTGACAGGACTAGGCGGGGGATTCTGCACTTCAGCGTCAAGATCTCGGCTGGACTGTGTCAGTGTGGATGATGCTATTTCGATCGTTGGCGCGTCTTCGCCACTTGGTGAGCGTGGTGAGGAGTTGTACCATTGGACGCTCCAGGATTCTCTTTGATGAAATGCACACTTGAACAATGAACGCACGTTCCGCAAAAGTAAGGCAATACTATAGGTCGAAAGGATTACAACAATTATCAGTGAAAAGTTCCTAATATAAGCAAGTGTTGCTGTTGGAATGCCAAATGTTTTGGATGTTGTGTTAGTTCCAATGGTAGATGTGGAGATAAATTCAATTGCATTAGTCATGTTAGTATACAACGAAGTGATTCCTATGCCCGCTGTTTCGTTTTTAGAAGTAAGGTAGGTAGGACGAGACTCAATCCAAAAGTTGAACTTGCCTGGATCTGCGTCTATATCATTGATGTACATCATGAATGTACGGTTATTATGTGTTAGTTTAGCAACATCAGAATCGTTTTTTTTTAGCTCACACTCCATCCAAATGCATCTTCCAATCTCAGCACCATTTGCATATGACCACACGGCTATTTCATTATCAAGAAGTGTGCCCGAAGTCAACTCACATTTTACAGTGATCTGGTGAAGAAGGGTCCCGCCAATCGTGTAATGTGTGCAATTTATGTTTTGTCCTGAGCTCGTAACGAAAAGGAAAATCATACAAGCCATGCACACAGGAAGAATACCTTTCAAACAGGACACCATCTTTGAGAAGTAATCAGGTCATGTACTATCAAAAGCAACACCCTACCACCTGATACATGTGATAGGATGTTTTGAAATAATGGTGGCACCGGAGTGGCCTTGCCGAAGTCATTTGATAGTTACATGGTAAACGCCCCGAGGCCATCTCTTTATTCGATGAGAAATGACATCAGCAAGAAGTGGGGAATTTTGCGATCAATCTTTTCGAAATGATAAATCAGGTCCTCCGGACATGCCGGAAGGCGATTATCCACTTGGTTCTTATCAATTGTTCACAGTACTGTAAATCTTCATGTTTTGAATCATTGGTTTCATCTTAAGACGTCGGCTTAGCTGAAAACTCATTGATTACCGGATATATTCGCTTTGACCAACTTGGCAGTTGATAATGAACTGAATGATTAATAATCTTATTTGTATTAGAAAGAAAAAAACAACACGTTATGGTGGCACAGCCTGGCTTGCATTACCCTGTTGACATAACATTTATGAAGTCATAATCATGACATAGGGATATTTAAAAAAAACAAAATTAACACCATGTTCAGGTACATTCGTCTGCCTACGGGTTTGGTGGTAGTATACATATTCCTTTTTATTATTATTGTCAGTCAAGTTCGGAACATGTGTTCGTGTGTTCATTAGGTCTTAGATGATCTTTGTTTTTCTTCAACGCTTAGTGTGCAAGGGTCGGAAATGATTAGATTATTATTGTAACAATTGCGACAAGGAATGCCTGTCTTTATTTCAAATAAAAAGAATTGAAATATCATGCTTGATCAAGAGTACACGATGCATTGATTTTTTTTAAACCAAAATTACTAAATGTCTGGAGACATTATTTGACAGTGGGTACTCGCTCTCTGAAAAAAATAGGAGCAGACTTTCTAAATAGTATTAAATGCGATGTGAAGACTAACGTCTATCGACATTGGCAACTCATATTAGGACTACATGTACCAAATCGAGTAAAAACATCTTTACTTAACATGCTTAAAGGAAAGGTTATATGTAATGTTAAAGTGGGGTGGATCTGTTTCTAACTACATGTATATAATGTTAATGAAGTCTCAACTGTTGAATTTTAGAAATACAGCTAGTTAGAATTGCGTTGGGTATAAAAGGGTATGCTATATCAGGAACCACTTTTAGGGGACCGATCCGGGACCCGTCTGAATCGAATATGGATAGGATGTATTACCTATCTATGGACATTCAACTTGTATTATACCTAATCTAGAGAGTATGCTTAATTATGCTACTTGCCTAACCAATTAACTAAACTGGAAAGCATTTTTTCATGGAAAATAAGGAAGTACACTGTAACACATCAATGCGATATAAAATAAATTTTCTCATTAATTTTCCAAGGACACGTGGGATAGAAATAATTATGAATGATGGTGGTTATACCATTTAATCTAAGACTTGTATCACATTCTCAGGAGTGAGCTACTTGAAAAGTGAAAGTAGAAGAATAATCAATCAGTCTTTTACTAATTAGTCAACAAGGTCCAGGGGGGATAATCGGAAATGATACCAAACTCTATGTATCTGTTCCCTCCTGAATCGAATGGTTAAGAAGTACATGCACGTTGTGTGTCTAAAGCCTAGGTCACATAGCCCGGCCGGTGTCCGGCATCGGTGGAGCTCGGTGGATTTTTGAGGTGTCGCCGAGCTCCCCTCATCGGTGGCATAGCTCGGTGACGTGACCGGGCTCCGTCCGGAAATCTACAGGCGACCGGCCAAACACCGGCCGATGACCGTCCGGAGTCTGTCTCAAAAGTGGAGATTTTTTTCGGCCGATGTGGCAGCAACTACCGGCCGATGTCCGGCCGATGGTCGGCCGGACATCGGGGGGTATACGGCCGGTACCCGAGCAGGTTAAAGGACACCGTGCGATCACCGGCCGGGTTGTTAACGGGCTTCGAACACTGCCCGGCCGATGTTCGGCCGGTGTACCTCGGACTTGGGGGGCCGATGGTCAGCTATTCCATACCTGTATATATATGTCCACCCTACCTGGAATGGTCAGTTCATCACTATGGCTGCACCGAGAAGACTACGAATGGCGTTGTTAGAACACGAGCTAGCTCAGGCGAGGTTCCAGTACAACTTGGTCCTGGCAGCACTGCTCGAAGAAGCCGAGAGGGAGCGACAGAGGGCCGGCAGAAGAATAAGACGTTGGTGGGTGCGCGAGTGGATCCTACGCAGACCTCGTTTCGGCCAGTATGAGACGCTCATGAGGGAACTCGAGGCCGAGCACGCTGCCGACTTCAAATCCTACCTCCGCATGGTGCCACAGATGTTCTATGAGTTGCTTGACCGAGTTGGCCCCCGCATTGCCAAGACCACAACGTAAGTTTACACTTTATGAACCTACTGTCAAATTGTGGTGAAATGTCTTCCATCCATATTTATTCTAGTTTGATTTTATTCATATTTCACCCTCTTCTGTTGCAGGCATCGAACCCCCTTGGATCCTGGGCTGAAGCTGGCGATCACCTTGAGGTTCTTGGCGACCGGAAGCAGCTATCATGATCTGGCGTTCGCGTTTCGTGTCCCACACAACACCATCTCTCTGTTCGTCCCCGAGGTCTGTCAGGCCATCTACGACGAATACGAGGACGAGATGTGGGCCACTCCCCAGACAGAAGATGAGTGGCGCCCGGTAGCCGAGGGATTCGGAGACAGATGGAACTTTCCCCACTGTTGTGGCGCGATCGATGGGAAACATGTCGCCATCAAGAAGCCCCCCAAGAGCGGCTCACTTTACTACAACTACAAAGGCTTCTTTTCCATCGTCATGCTTGCAGTGGTAAACTCTGACTACAAGTTCATCTGGGCGGATGTGGGGTCACCAGGGTCGTATTCCGACGCCGGCATCTTTAACCGGTCGCGACTGGAGCCAGGTCTGCGTGAGGGAACGATCGGACTACCCCAGCCGGATCCCCTACCAAATGACGACCAGGACACACCCTACTACATGGTCGGAGACGACGCCTTCCCCCTACGGCCATACATGATGAAGCCTTACCCTCATCGGCACCTGAAACGGGACGAGCGGATCTACAACTACCGGTGTTCCAGGGCACGCCGTGTGGTTGAAAACGCGTTTGGTATATTCGCCAATCGCTTCAGATGTCTGCTAACAACCCTGGGATTGAGACCGTCGAAAGTTACCAAGATCGTCAAGGCCTGCATGACCCTTCACAACCTCATGAGGACTCGTTACCCCAACCTTCAGAATGCTGACCTCGACCGGGAAGATGAGCAGGGTCAGATCATCGCGGGTGCATGGCGAGACCAAGCCGTGCTCGAAGATGTGCAAGCAGCAGGGCACGGGCCAAGATTGACCCGACCAGGCAAAGAACTGCGCGCATACCTCAAGAATTACTTTTGCAGTCCTGCCGGGAGTGTGCCATGGCAAGATGTGGCAATAAACCAGCAGTAACTTGTGTCTAATATTGTTACAGTATACCGGATGCAGCCACAGACATTCCATTATTCTTCTCAGGACTTAACGCATTTTTGATGTGTTATACTTTCCATTATTCAGTATGTTGTTTGCAAATAAATCTGTTATTGGGTAATCTTAAAACATTGCCTTTGCTCTTTTTAATTTGAACACTAGTAATAAATGCCAAAAGAAATCAAACCTGTTTGAAAGAATAAATCAATATTAAAATACACCAGTATGAATAAGATGAGATGTGTGTAAATAATACAACAGCAACACATTCATTGTGATTGAATTATTTTTAATCAAAGAATAATCGTCATTGTATCTTTTCTTTCACCTTTAAAAACTAACCTTTCATAAAGAAAAACACTTGTATCAACCAATATGATTAGCTTTGTAATTTTGTAATAGGCTTCAAATGATTGCCCATTAATATGTTTTCACCTTTTAAAAAGTATGTGTTTTTTCATAATGAGGAAGGATCTCCATTGTTTACATATCAGATAAAGTCTTACGAAATATTAATTTTTACTTGAGTACTGTTTAACTTTTGATCTATGCAACTTTGTTAAAATTAACCAATTTTTATGGTGTGTTCTATAAAACCTTCTAAATGACATTTTCTTTCCTTCTAAATTAACTTTGTTTTACCTTTTGAGTTCTCAGTTTATTGCTCTAAGATGTTAAAAAGATAAAAACAATAAAGACAACGACAGAACTTTAGTTTTCATACCTTGGATGTTACCACATACACAATAAATATGGCAATAAACATAAACTGGCACGGGACACCGGCCGATACTCGGTCGTACACCGGCCGATGCGTATTCCGATGTGGTAAGGATGGGGCTGCGATGAGGGAGCTCGGTGAGAGCCCGTCGAATTTTTAACTCCGAAGTTAAATTTCGCCGAGCTGCCACCGATGCGGTTTTTAGCCCCAAACGCCGGCCGGTGACCACGGGAGTCCGGCCGGTGTCCGGCTAAAATCGCATCGCTGGCTCATCGGAACCTCATCGGCCGGGCTATGTGACCTAGGCATTCACGTGCACAAGTCATTTTTTTCATAAAACTTAGTTGTTTTATTATTCTAGGGCTTCACCTGGTTCTTGCAATTTTTTGTTCACACATTTGCAATTAATCTATTCAGGAATAACATCGGAGCTGTGGCTTGTACAAAATGTACAAGAAAGTTGTTACATGTCACTTGATTTGCAAATCTGCACATTAAAGGAGTATAATATATGCCCAGGACACTTCCCTATAACGAGAAAATGCAAGGAAAATTCACTATAGAGAAGGAAAAAATGTACAAATATAATACAATAATATAGAAACACCAATAGGTGCCTTTGAGGACAACAACAGGCACGACGCAAGCTGGGTCTGGTCAATCGCCAGCCAAAGAGCTGCTTATGTCCTTAATAAGCATAATGTATGGCGCCGTCCCTCGTAGGCATGCAGCCTCGACAGTCGCTGCCTTAGCAGACCACTTTAAAAAATGATGACCAAAACTAAATAATGACTTATTGCTGGACAGAAAGTGAGTGGGGATCAAATTAATCCGTGTCAATATCAAAATGGATGAGAATAATGGGAAATGCACCGAGGTAAACAAGGGGAAGGGAAATGGAGACCGTCTATGCACTTGAAACACGGAGAGGGAGTTTGGTTCCCCAAATATTTAGATTTATTTTAGTAATAGATTCTTGGCCTATTTTGATATATTCTTTTGGAATTGTTTGAAATGGACGATTTCTAAGGGAAGGAATACCACTGAATATCCATTGGCTTATATATCTGTGACAAGGGGGGGGGGGCGTAATTCTTTAAAAATGAATATGCATTGGATATATTCATTTCAAAGGGACTGATAATTCGAGTATCAGAAGTTCCTTTGTTTTCTTCCAAAAAATACAGATATCTGGTATGAGACTTGTTTGTGTGCATTCTAGTGGAATGGTAGATATTCCTTCTTTTGTCCATCGCCCTTCCTTATGATCTGTGTACATAATAATATCCACAAATTAGTTTATGTCTTCTTGAATATATTTGGCCAAATAAAATGAAATGTTGTCATGACGCCAAGTGTAGCGCCCGTCGTCAAGTTATAAAAAGTGGCCATCTGCATCTGCATTATGGGAAACTCAAAGTGGAGGAAAATTACAATTCTATTATTACTATGTGCATATTTCAGATTGCTCGGATCACCCTAATTTTGAAACGCTTAAAGTAACCATGGTAATTGTAATATCATACTATAGCGTTGACTAAAGGCTTATCGCCCACCCCTGCTCGGCCCGGAGATCTACTCCTTTCAAACCTGGTAATAAACAAGGATGTAACCTTTATTTAATGCTACTTCTAACCTCAAGTGAATCAGAAAAAACTCACCTAAATGATAATCATAAATCTTCTCCCAACTATATGATATACATGATTCTAGGACATCTACCCCTGGACATCTACCCCCGGACATCTACCCCCGGACATCTACCCCCGGACAACCATCCCCCGGATATCCACCCCCGGACATCTACCCCCAGACATCTACCCCCGGACATCCATCCCCCGGACATCCACCCCCGGACATCCACCCCAAGGAAATCTACCCCCCGGACATCCACCCCCAAGGAAATCTACCCCCACGGACATCTATCCCCCGGACATCTACCCCCGCACAACCACCCCCCGCACATCCACCCCGCACATCTACCCCCGCACATCTATTCTCCGGACATCAACCCCCCCCCCCGGACATCCACCCCCACACATCTATCCCGGACATCCACCCCCTAAGACATCTACCTCCTGATTTTTTTTTTCGGGTGGTGGATATGTCCAGGGGGTTAGATGTCCGGGGGTGAATGTCCGGGGTAGATGTCCTAAAGGGTTCTTGTCCTAGGGGGTACTTTTCCTAAGGGGGTGGATGTCCGGGGGTGGAAGTCCGGGGGATAGATGTCCAGGGGGTATATATCCGGATACGGATTAACATGACACCATGAGCAAAGAACAAGGCTTTATATATTCCGGTAATCTAGTGGTAATTTTGATTTCGCCGTTTTCCACTGCAAAGTAAATAATTTACAATGCTTCATACAGTGATCAATCTAGACATAATTGTGTGATTGTTGTTAATAGCTGTGATACTTTCCAATTCAATCTGGAATCCTTTATATCGCAATATCCAAAATTTAATGAAAATCATAACCAGGAGTCACAACCTTGATTAAGGAAACCGATCCCAAGCAGTAGTCGTTAAAAGTTGGTCAAAGTTACAGGAAATGGGTGAATGTCCATTCACTTATATGGAATGTTTCTGGATTATCATATTTGATATAAAGTTTAATTCCATTTGTCAAAGCAACAAATTCTCATTTGCTTGCCTTTATAATGGGAGTAAAAAGAAATAAAATTGAGACCACCCGTCGTTCACAGTACTTTTAAAAAGTTTATCAAAGGGCCTCAAACAAACTGTAAGCTTCAAAACCAGCGATGACACAGTACGAAATCGTTACTTATAACAAATACCACGTCACGGATATGGCCAGCTATAATGAAATTCCTACCCGAAGAAACGTTCCTTATAATTACAAAAGGTTAATAAAAATTGCGTATTTACTTTACTAGACTTATTAACATCAACGTACTTAAGGTGTGATATACCCACAGTGTTTGTAAAATAAATTAACAACTTATTTTAGCGGATCAGTCTATCGTATGATCCGCCACTTGCCATTCTGACCAGTAAGTTGTATCTATCAGGTAATTCATGCTGAAGCTCCTCAGGCAAAGGTGGTTGAGATGCTGCAGGCTGAGGCAGATCATGAAGTGAAGGTAAGGGTCGAGGTGGTACCACGTCTGAAGAAGATGGTGACGATGTTTTACCATTCCCAAGGTTAATATCATTATCTTTATTCATCGCAGGGGTGTGTTGTGAGTTAGCTGAATCTTGAAGTTCACCTTCTGATTGCGATGTGAACCTGAAGTGTGGGCTGAGATGTCCTGCGTCACTGCTTGTTTCATCATTATCACATGCTGCTGCTGCTGGTGTGGTTGTGGTTGTAGGTGGAAGAACAATACCAGTTGTCGTGGGACCACCATGTGCTTTGTATTTCGAAGCATTAGCTGTAAAACATACGGGCTCACGATATTGATCTCTGTCTTGAAGCCCTAATGCTTTATGGGGCGGATGTTCTTTCCCTGTTTGGT
Organism: Lytechinus variegatus; assembly: GCF_018143015.1. NCBI lineage: Eukaryota > Metazoa > Echinodermata > Echinoidea > Temnopleuroida > Toxopneustidae > Lytechinus > Lytechinus variegatus. The sequence goes on along the minus strand of NC_054744.1, from coordinate 31,841,699 downwards.
GGACTTCATGAAGGTCTGCTTTTGACCCTACAGTCCCATCATTTTTAATGCTATTTTGTCGAATGTGCTCATCCCCGCCACCTCCTATGGGTCTCAGTTCGAGCATATTGCTTTCTATATTATTGCTCATGTTGCCTCTTGGCCTTAAAGAGACTTGGAACGTCTTGGTAATAAATTTACAACATATTGCACCAAAAAACATTAAAACGAGTATTATTACAACAATTATTGCCGGGAAAACATAAGAGTGATTTCTTTTAACTTTACTTGGGGATAAAATATACTCGGTTTCTTGCAGCATTGTCATGATTGTGCTGCCTCCTAAGGGTTTTTTCGGGATAGGTGTTGAAAAACTCGCTGTACTCGACATGGACATACTTGTTGAATCAGATCCTTTAGATGGAAGCAATGGGTAAGGACTAGATGGTTCACCCTCTTTCAATTTTAATGTAAAATAAGAAACCTCGCAAGAAAAGGTAACGTCCTTGTTTGGGTAGAAGTCACAATGGTAGGTAGATAAGTCCTCAACTTGTATATTCCTGATTTTGAGTGTAAACGATTTCGCATTATCAGTGATTTTTTCTACCGTTTGCGAGGCATTCAATAAAACATTCAAACAAGTTGCTGGTGTACATTCGATGAGTCTATCACCATATCCATTTCTCCAGATTATCATTTGCTCCTTCTTTAAATCATGTTCTAAGATACAAAACAACTCAACTGTTTCCCCGATATCAACGTCCATCTTTTCAACTTTCCATTCGCTACATTGCTGAATTGCTGCAACGTTAACTAAATCACCAAATATTGCTACAAATACAAATAGTATTACTAATATCTTCGTCAAATGCATGGTTAAGTATCGCGAGAAAATGTTCTTAACAGCAAAATTAGGTTTTCTGCTGCCTGGCGATGGATACCGCTGTCTAATCTACTTTAAAAAAATAGATAACCTTAATCATCGATGTTTGGTTGTGTTATTTGCTTTTCATTTTTATCATACCGTGATAAGAGTGGAGATTATTAACTATTAGGAATCCCTTGGAATGATCGAGATCAATATCATATCTAATGGACTAGTTTATCATAATTATTGAAGAACACCCTTGTAGTAAGTCATGGGATTAATCAAAGTGGCAATGCCCGGCTTCATTTCCAAGTAACATGACGTGTTTAGCATTTGTAATCATGTCTATACGGACAGTTGTCCAGTATTATGTATGTCATGCATGTACAGGTCTGTAATCATATACTAGGAGATTGGTCATTCAATTTTCACAACAAAGCGATGTTTTGTGTTTCTTTTTCATAAGATATATTATTTCTATTATTCCTTTGTTACTGCTGTGTGTTTGCCCCCTTCAATAAATATAATGTATACATTACTTCAATCGATAAAAAGGCTTTCTAAGATATGCAAATTGCTATCAAATAATCACGGGAAATTAAACCAGCAGCATGAGTTGTGGAAGGGGGGGGGGGGGCTTCATCCCAATCCTAAACACCTTAACCCTACAAGGAGTGGGGCATCTTTTTTCACGTCTCGCGCAACATCGCGACATCACATGACTTTTTACCGTGTTTACGTGACAATGTCATGCCGAAAATGGCTAACTTTTGTACTTTGTGTACAAAGTATAAGGAGATGAAATTCATCAAAGGGTGATGATTTTTCGTTATACTTTGTATATAAACGACCACTCAACTGTTACAGTATCGAACGCTTTTTCAAAGTCAATACAGAGTGCGAGACCAACATTATGCTTTTTGCAATAATTTTGAATATCAACAAAAAGTCTTACATTTTCGCCAATATAACGTCCTTGAGAAAACCACATTGATAATGATTTATGAGAGGTGATATTACTTTTTTTATTCGGAAAGAAATAATTTTTGCGAGAACCTTATAATCACTATTCAATAAATAGATTGGACGCCAATTTTTTAGTAAAAGTAAATTTTCCCTTTTTTATGCGGCAGTGTAATAATACTTCTCCTCATTGAATGAGGTAATATATTTTTTCAAAGCTTTCATTAAAACCTAAGCATAGTAAAGAAATTATTTCATTCCAAAAAAGTCCTGTAAAACTGAATTGGCAACCCGTCACTCCCTGGTGACTTATTATTTGCAAAAGACATAATCGAATCATAACACTCCTTCTCTGTTATCATTGATCCCAACATATTTATGTCACTCTCATTTACAGTTGGTATATTTAAGTTTTTCATTCATATATTCCTATTCAGAATGTTCTCTTGAGATTAAAACGAATTAGCATAAAAGGTCCTTTCTTCTTCAAAAATATTTCTTGAATTAAAAATAATACCTGTATTTGTTTGGAGCCGAAATATACATTTCTATTCTTAATTTCTTTTGTGAAGTGTTTACCTTGCGATAAGCCATGGATTACGGACAAGATTAAAGCTTATGTATAGTTTTGGTATATCCACCAAAATGCACCTATCACTATTCCAATTCATTGCTAGCTAATATGAATGGATATGCCCTATAACAGTTATGATGTGGAGGATATGAAATGAAAATGTGTTTTACAGGATAAATTTTGCGATTTTACATGGAAATTTAACTTGATCGGGTAACCCGACCAAATTAAAATATCTGTGTGTTTTTGTCTTTCAATTAAATCCTATTCCAAATCATGGAATGGGCTGAAACTTTCAAGATATGTTCTTTGTCTGTAACTTTTGGATATCTAATCACTAAATTTATAAGATAAGTGCTAGAATGCCCATTTTTAAAATTAAAACAAGCATCGCCGAGAGAGGGCGCTATATATCCAAGATTTGAATATTTGAAATTTTCTCAGAGAAGTGCAGTTGGAAAAATATCTAACGGTCTCTACGCTTCAGTAAGACTGTCATATTAGATGATATTCGATTATCAATCACATTATTGACCCTTTACCAAAGCTATACACAGGCTTTAAGATTATGATTCGCGATCGTCAGCGTGCATTCCGTGAAGGTAATAACGAAACAAGTCGCCTTCTGAAAAGGAAAGTATCACGTGAAATTTTGAAGCGTAAGAAAATTATGCAATTGCTCGGTGCGCCTTCTACCCCTTCTGGAATCCCATGCAGAATCACGTTGTTTTGCTTGCTACGGTTGACCAGATCTACTACATCTCTTCTCAGCTTATTAACATATTCATAGCTCGCTTTTGTTGCTTAAATAGTTACAAATTGCATTTTTTTTCCAATAACGTAAGAGCTAATCACATTCCACATGTTCATTCAAGCGTGGATATTTAATTGAACACGTTTGAATCATTTAAGCATGTTAATTGGTCATGAACATAATGAAAAAAATGTGAAAAGATCATTTTCAGTTCCCAAAATAAAACGATACTTGCCTATAATATTTGAAAATCGTATTTTTTATTTTTCAATAAATGTTCATTGAACCGTGAAACGATGAATATTATTGAAGAAACCCTTCCCCAAAATGACTGTCATCATATTCTATCATTTTTTTATTGATAGAAATGTGTAAAAATCCAGTTGTAGCAAATGTGGACTTGTGTTTATTCAACTGTGAAATTTAGCAAAAAAAAGTTGTATCGTCTTTTAGGAAGTACCCTTTACAAGCCTTCTAACTATTTATCATGATAAGAATGTGGAATTAGTTCCAATAAAATGGAATCAAAGTCATGATATTTGGCTTGCGCCTTTTGAAAAGTGACAGTTTTGCCTTCTGCCGGTGCTCACTAAAGCATGACGTAAAATACGTCCATAACATTTACTTGGAGTGTAGCTTATGACATTAACTACACGCTCATGTAAAAATATATCAAAAACTCGCATTGCTTCGTGAATTAAATTGATGCTTGTTTGAGGGGGACCTACTTTTTTAGTTTTTCATCTTCGTGATGGAAATTATCATAATTTGAGAGTGATTATCATCTATAAACAAGACATATGTTTTTTATTTCATTATTCTTAAAAAAAATCATTGCCTGTCAATTCATTTAAAGTACACAATCGAAGAATCAAAGTATTTTATAATGACTTTATGCGGTCGTCATTGTAAAGGGGAAGTATTACTAATTAGATATATAACTTCACTTTTCAAAATAGTGATCAGAGTTTTCAGAAATCAGCTCTCAAAATTGATTTATTTTCATGCCATATTTCTGCCATCCACCGGTCCTCTTGCGAGCTCCAGCTGAGTGACGTCACACAATGAGTAGTGAGCAGCTGAGCTGACATCAGCCCATTGGAGACGATCTTTCCAATCAGCGTTTTTTGCTCTTAAAATTGTTTATTGCTCTTAAGATTGGTCTTGTTATATAGATAAAAGTTTGAATGTACTGAGCATTGAAATAAAGTGCACATTTATCTTTTTTTGGTAACCGATATTAAGCTTAGAAAAAATGATTTTTTTTTCAAGAAATATATGTAAATAAACAAAGCATATTTTCACTTAGAAATCACACTTGCGTCACATTAATATTATAATCAATATAAAGCATAGACATTCTTCTTCACGACTGAACAAATATTATGAAATTTCATTAAGCAGCAAAGTCAGGAACCACAAAAAAACACGGCAATATCCATCACGAAATGACTGAAATTGCAGTTGAATTGCCGAAGCATTATTGGGCAACAGCTTCGTGCGTATGGCAAGCCGTATTGATATATATTGTGATTTTGTGATATCACGAATTCGAATTACTGATATCACGAATTCGAATTACTGATATCACTAATTCGATTTAGTGATATCACTAATTCGATTTAGTGATATCACCAAATCGAATTAGTGATATCACTAATTCCCATATGTTTTTCACACAAATCCCTTTTTTGATATCAAGAAATAGAATTTGTGATATCACTAAATCGAATTAGTGATATCACTAAATCGAATTAGTGATATCACAAATTCGAATTTGTGATATCACTAAATGAATTTGTGATATCAAAAATTCGAATTAGTGATATCAGGAATTGAATTTGTGATATCACGAATTCTATTTCGTGATATCAAAAAAGGGGTTTGTGTAGTAAATGAATAGAAATTAGTGATATCACTAATTCGAATTTGTGATATCACAAAATGAATTTGTGATATCACTAAATCGAATTAGTGATATCACTAAATCGAATTAGTGATATCACTAAATCGAATATGTGATATCACTAATTCCAATTTTTGATATCACAAATTCATTTAGTGATATCACTAATACGATTTTGTGATATCATTAATTCGACTTAGTGATATCACTAATTCGAATTAGTGATATCACAAAATGACAAAAGAAATTTAGCACTCATGTTGTGAAAGATATCGCTTTGATTTCGAGCTTTACCTCAGTGCTAGAATTCACGTGGTATTTTGAGCTTTACTTTAGTGCTAGAATTCACGTGGTATTTTGAGCTTTACTTTAGTGCTAGAATTCACGTGGTATTTTGAGCTTTACTTTAGTGCTAGAATTCACGTGGTATTTTGAGCTTTACTTTAGTGCTAGAATTCACGTTGTATTTTGAGCTTTACTTTAGTGCTAGAATTCACGTGGTATTTTGAGCTTTTGATTTTAGTGCTAAAATTCACGTGGTATTTTGAGCTTTACTTTAGTGCTAGAATTCACGTGGTATTTTGAGCTTTACTTTAGTGCTAGAATTCACGTGGTATTTTGAGCTTTACTTTAGTGCTAGAATTCACGTGGTATTTTGAGCTTTACTTTAGTGCTAGAATTCACGTGGTATTTTGAGCTATACTTTAGTGCTCAAATTCAGCTCTGTTTCTATCGCTAGTTTAGCGTTTTAATTCACTTGGTATTTATTACATTGATGCAAAAAATAACCTGTGATCTAAACCTTTACATTAGTGCAATAATTCAGTTCTGATTTTTTTTGCACTTTATTCGTTTAAATCGATTGGCAACATATCAAGAATGAAATTAAGGATATGTTGCCAATTTCTATGTAATCATTCAGTATTCTCTTTTGACGTATGATATTTTGGGGTTTGTTTTATTACAAAAAATGAACAACTTATACTTTATTTGCATTTTTATGGTTGAAATTTAGTTTTGAGTGGCACATTAGACAAAAAAAATGAACGCTAATTGTGCAAAAATTGGCAACATATCAGGAATTCATTTCGTGATATGTTGCCAATTTGTTGTTTTTAAATATTATTATTATTTTTTCGACATCGCGTCTACTACACACTCTCGCTAAACTACACTCACGTTGCCACAATCTTCATGTGCCAATCCATCATTAATTATCTCTTCATGTTTTATGGACAATTCCAAATTTGAGTACCGTAAGTAACGGTGTATTAACCGCACCTTTTTCTCGGCGGGGCAGAAGCAAAAGTCGGGGGTGCGGTTTATACACGGTGACGGGTCTGAGCCAGCCCGCCGTAACCCCTCCCGTACATGTACGATGTCTGCCAGTTCACAACACATCGAGTGGCCGGGCGTAGCCGCCCAGGCAATGTCGTTTAGAGGGGTATGAGCCGCGGGTAATGGGAAGCGATTATTGCAATATTAATTAAATGTTGTCCATAACAAACGCACCCACCTTCATGACACTAATTTTGACTTTATTCTCGATTCAAAGTAGTGAAGTTCCCTTACAACGCAATCTCTAAGCTCACTCAACTCTCGCTCAGCGGTGACAAAATATTACCGAGTATGCTTGGCGTCTCTTTAAATTCGCCAGGGAACTTCACTACTTTGAATCGAGAATAAAGTCAAAATTAGTGTCATGAAGGTGGGTGCGTTTGTTATGGACAACATTTAATTAATATTGCAATAATCGCTTCCCATTACCCGCGGCTCATACCCCTCTAAACGACATTGCCTGGGCGGCTACGCCCGGCCACTCGATGTGTTGTGAACTGGCAGACATCGTACATGTACGGGAGGGGTTACGGCGGGCTGGCTCAGACCCGTCACCGTGTATAAACCGCACCCCCGACTTTTGCTTCTGCCCCGCCGAGAAAAAGGTGCGGTTAATACACCGTTACTTACGGTACTCAAATTTGGAATTGTCCATAAAACATGAAGAGATAATTAATGATGGATTGGCACATGAAGATTGTGGCAACGTGAGTGTAGTTTAGCGAGAGTGTGTAGTAGACGCGATGTCGAAAAAATAATAATAATATTTAAAAACAACAAATTGGCAACATATCACGAAATGAATTACTGATATGTTGCCAATTTTTGCACAATTAGCGTTCATTTTTTTTTGTCTAATGTGCCACTCAAAACTAAATTTCAACCATAAAAATGCAAATAAAGTATAAGTTGTTCATTTTTTTGTAATAAAAAAAACAAACCCCAAAATATCATACGTCAAAAGAGAATACTGAATGATTACATAGAAATTGGCAACATATCCTTAATTTCATTCTTGATATGTTGCCAATCGATTTAAACGAATAAAGTGCAAAAAAAAAATCAGAACTGAATTATTGCACTAATGTAAAGGTTTAGATCACAGGTTATTTTTTGCATCAATGTAATAAATACCAAGTGAATTAAAACGCTAAACTAGCGATAGAAACAGAGCTGAATTTGAGCACTAAAGTAAAGCTCAAAATACCACGTGAATTCTAGCACTAAAGTAAAGCTCAAAATACCACGTGAATTCTAGCACTAAAGTAAAGCTCAAAATACCACGTGAATTCTAGCACTAAAGTAAAGCTCAAAATACCCCCTGAATTCTAGCACTAAAGTAAAGCTCAAAATACCACGTGAATTCTAGCACTAAAGTTAAGCTCAAAATACCACTTGAATTCTAGCACTAAAGTAAAGCTCAAAATACCACGTGAATTCTAGCACTAAAGTAAAGCTCAAAATACCACGTGAATTCTAGCACTAAAGTAAAGCTCAAAATACCACGTGAATTCTAGCACTAAAGTAAAGCTCGAAATCAAAGCGATATCTTTCACAACATGAGTGCTAAATTTCTTTTGTCATTTTGTGATATCACTAATTCGAATTAGTGATATCACTAAATCGAATTAGTGATATCACTAATTCGAATTAGTGATATCACTAATTCGAATTTTTGATATCACAAATTCATTTAGTGATATCACAAATTCGAATTTGTGATATCACTAATTCGATTTAGTGATATCACTAATTCGATTTCTTGATATCAAAAAAGGGATTTGTGTGAAAAACATATGGGAATTAGTGATATCACTAATTCGATTTGGTGATATCACTAAATCGAATTAGTGATATCACTAAATCGAATTAGTGATATCAGTAATTCGAATTAGTGATATCAGTAATTCGAATTCGTGATATCACAAAATCACAATATATATCAATACGGCTTGCCATACGTGCGGACTTTGTTTCATATATCTTAAAAATCCTATAGAAATAGGGTGATGGTCTGTGGCCAAATGCGTTGGCCATTGTTTTGTCATGTGCGAGGACTCTGGTTCAAAACCAGGATTTTTTTTCTGGGTATTTTTTTTTATTCCTTCCCCGTTCGTACCCATCTTTTTCTCTTTTTATTTTCTTGTGAAATTCTATTCAGACCTGTATTTATCAAATCTTAATTATTAATTGATGCTTTTGATTTTCAAGTTTTAGATTCTAGATTCTACTCTTATTTGGGATGGGAGGGGTAGAGGATGAGTTAAAAATCCACAACTAAAAATTATTTGAATAGAGTAATTTCCCTTGTTGTTTTTACTCAAAGCAGTCATATATATGCAAAACAATGATATGCAAATTAGAGTTGATTATGTCACTCACATCACATTCGTTTCTAATTTTTTGTGCATTTTATTTTGTATTCTTTGCAGATTTGACGATAGGAAACTCTTCTTCTCATCACAATAGGTTACATTTGCGGAACTGCAACTCTAAACGTTATTTGGAGGAATTAAAATCCATCCAAAAATTTGTTAAAGAAATAATTAGAAAATTTAATATCTAATCTACATGTCATGTACCTATATCAAACAACAAAATACAAAAGAACTTAGAGCGTGTGACATAATCGGTTAGTGTAATTTGCACATCGACACAGAATAGCATATCATCGTTTTATCAATTAGGCAAAATTTATCAATGTTAAAATAGTAATTATATAAATTTGAATCAAAGTTTTTATGAAATTTCCTCCATAATCTTATTTTTCTTTAAATTCAAGTGAATTTTTGATTGCGTGGACTCCTCCATTACTCTTAATGTAGGGAATGCATAGCAAAATTTATCCAGAAACAAAATTGTCTTGGAATATGCAAATCAGTGATTGGACACATGTTCACTTTTTCATCCACCAGGCTTTCAGTCTTATAACAAACATGATGAACCATCACACAACAGCACACATTATTCACAGTGCTTCACAATAAATATTTCACTTCTGTTCATACATGCAATTAATATTGTGGGAAACAAATAAAAGGCGTACCCATATTCAAATACCGTTTAAATGGACAAATATATTATACCTTTCGAGAAAAGTCAGCACGTTAGATATCTGATAACAAAACATAATTATGGGGCAATGCAAGAAACTTATGTTCAATTGCAAATCAAGCGTAAGTCTTAAATTCAAATTCAAGCGTAATAAGGTCAAGTTGCATTACAATTCAACTACATGTTTGCGTTTAATCAAAGGACTTACACTCGATTTGGGACGTGTGATTGATCAGAAAATTTCTCGCAAAATGCCCTAGTAACATTAAAATTATTCTTTCGTTTTAAGTTGTGTGTTTTTATTTTGGACAAGCTGTATTCCTGTCCAAGTCAAATTTCTTAGTTCTCTCAAAAACTGTGCTCAAAATTGTTTCCAAGATCGATAAAGATAAATTTTCTGTTGTATCATTATCAGTAAGCCGTATAGTCCAGGATAGAAGAGGCATAACCTTGTTTTTTTATATATACAATATTTTTTGATGGTTTCTTGTCAATTCGAGGGTGCTGATTACGAATCTGAATGATGCCACTCGTGTAACCTTGAGCATTTTCTGCAAATTGGCAAAATCCAATATGGCCGCCAAAATATGCAAATTACCCATGAAAATCATAAAATTGTCCGCACATTGGCTGTGAAATGCGTGAAATTGTGTGGCAGGAGTGAAATACAATCTTAAAAAATAATTTTTGACAAAAAAATATTTTCCTGATATTCAAAATGGCCGCCATAGGCCATTGTATACACTATCATGTACAATATGAATAGGGAAAACTAATTTTCACAAAAATGAGCACTAAACTGCAAAAAATCGCGATGTATGAACGAAGTAATATATGCAAATCACCATTACTAACGAGATATAGCATTTGTAATGTCATATATGGGAAAATTGCAGTATTTTGATATCTAAAATAGCCGCCACTGGCCCAAACAGTATTGCGTACAATGGCAATGGGGGCCAAAAATTCTCAAGAGTGATCACTAAAATGCTTATTATGAAGATTAAACAGTTGGAATACTGACTATAAACATAATTATTAACGGAATATATTACTAATATGCCATGTATGTGGTGAATGTTGTATTCTGATATTCAAAATGGCTGCCAAAGGCCCTAAAAGTATTATACAGAAATGAGAAATGGGAGAAAAGAAATCACAAGAGTGAGCGCTAAAATGCATATATATGTGATAAATTAATTGGATACTGTCTAAAAACTTATTTTCTTACGAAATATATCATTCAGGTTTTAAGTTTGTGTTAAATATTGTATTTCGACTTTCAAAATGGCCGCCATCGACATTAACCGTATTATGTACAATGCAAAGTGGGAAACCAATATTCACAGGAGTGAGCACCATAAATGCCCGTAATAGTGATCTATGAGTAAAATATTGTCTGAAAGCATAATATCTATTAAGATGTATCATTTATTCTGCCAGTTAGGTGATAAATACGGTTATTTTTAAGTTAAAATGGCCGCTACAGTCCCTTACGGTATTATACACAATATGAATGGGAACAAAATCATTTGAACAGAATTTGGCTTTGCTTGGTCAAATGGTGATGTATGAGTGGAACGTTGTCTGAAAACATTATTTATAACAAAATATATCATATCTTATGTAATTTAGGTGATAAATACTGTATTTCAACATTCAAAATGGCTGCCATATGCCCTTTTTGTGAACATGATTTGTCTCCACCCAAAATGTATATTATAAGATAGTGCCTATGGTGGCCATTTTCAATTTAAAAATGCAGCATTTATCACCTTAATTACACAACATTATGATATATCTAGTTAGAAACCATGGTTTTAGACAATTATTCACCTTTACATCACAATTCACAATTATATGCAATATTTAGAGTCAAGCAAAGCCAAATTCTGTCAAAATTATATGTCCCATGTTACAATGTACACAATACTTTTAGGACCTATGGCAGCCATTTTGGATTTCAAAGTACACCATTTATTACCTCCACCATGTCCACGACCCATATGTGATGTATTTAGTTAGAAATAATGTTTAAGACAATATCTTTACCCATACATCACAGTTATATGCATTTTATGATTCTCACTCTTGTGAAAATTAGTTTCCCTGTTCGCATGTTACATAATTTAGTTAGGGCTTGTAGAGGTTATTTTGAATGTCAAAATACAGTATTTATCACTTATATGGAAGAAGAAATGCGATGATTAAAAAAAATGTTTTCAAACAACGTTTTACTCATACAACAGGATTATATGGATGTCATAGTCAAGCAAATCCAAATTCGTACAAAATCATATGTCCCAATTCACATTGTAGATAATACTGTTAGGGCCTATAGGGGCCATTTTGAATTTCATAATACAGTATTTATCTCATGCATGACAAAAGAAATGATATGTCTTGCTATAAAACATGTTGTCAGACAATATTTTACTCATAGATCACAATTACTTGCATTTTATGTTTCTTGTGTGAAAATTAGTTTCTCTATTCGCATTGTACATGATGAAGATAGGGGCTATGGCGGCCATTTTGAATGTCAAAATACAGCATTTACCACATAAATGGCATATTTACAACTATGTTTTTAGTCAGTATTCCACTCGTTTATCTTAATAATATGCATTTTAATGCTCAATCTTCTCATTTTTTTGGCCCCGGCCATTGCCATTGTACATAATACTCTTTGGGCCAGTGGCGGCTATTTTAGATATCGAAATACAGCAATGTTCCCATATTTGACATAATAAGTAATATATCTCATTAGTAATGATGATTTGCATATATTACTTCGTTCATACATCGCGATTTTTGCAATTTAGTGCTCATTTTTGTGAAAATTAGTTTTCCCTATTCATATTGTACATGATAGTGTATACAATGGCCTATGGCGGCCATTTTGAATATCAGGAAGATAAATATTTTGTCAAAAATTATTTTTTAAGATTGTATTTCACTCCTGCCACACAATTTCATGCATTTCACAGCCAATGTGCGGACAATTTTATGAATTTCATGGGTAATTTGCATATTTTGGCGGCCATATTGGATTTTGCCAATTTGCAGAAAATGCTCAAGGTTACACGAGTGGCATCATTCAGATTCGTAATCAGCACCCTCGAATTGACAAGAAACCATCAAAAAATATTGTATATATGAAAAAACAAGGTTGGTCAATTTCCTATGGGGCCTATCCTGGACTAGTAACTCCTGGAAAGAGTGAAGAAAAAATGGCTATATCCAAATCATAGTAAAAGGACATGATGGAATATCCCAGATTGAAGTAGCGAGCAGGGACCAGAAGTCACCAGAGTCAGCAAGTATGCAGATATGTGTATAGAAGAGTGAGAGAGAAAAAAAGAAATAGTTTAAATAATCAAATCAAAGTATGAATTTTATTATCTTGATGATTGATGACGTGCGGTGGCATGTAATTCCCGGTCAACAACAAATAATAGTAGGTTTTATTAGGCACCTGAACAATTCCACTCAGAACACTGGCGCTCTACCTCAAGTGATGTTTGTGTACGTCACACCTACCCGGGAGGTGTGTAGCGTAGTAGGCTGTAGCGGTAGTGAAGTGGAGATTACACGAACATCACTTGAGGTACGGTGCTCTCTGTGTCATTACAAAGAGTGCATTTAATCTTCATTGTTGAAGGCATTAAGCATACATATGCAGCAGCACTCTAATGAAAAGAAACACCAGACTCTAATTTTGGCCAGGAATCAGCATGATCAGGGTAACCACTGCTGAAAATGTGTCTGGCTTCATGACATCGGCATTATTGTGATATAATTCTGTGTATCTGGATGTATACGATGCAGGGCCCTCCTTGGCATAAACGCATCGGGTACTACCTACCTGTGTATAATAAAATCTTCAACATTCGGCCTCATCGTAAAATTTGTCACCTCTCTTCTGCTCTAGTGTGTGTGCGCTCGTTGTGTACAAATTCAACGGGAGTGGAAATAAGTCACCGCCGTTGACGAAATAAACGGCAGTGAATGGACTAGTGACATAAACTACGATAATGCCAAACATTACCCAGAAACAGCAGATTTTCAGCCATGGTCCATGCCAGTGCTCCTAAATAATTTAATCGCCTGAGTCCTGACCAGTTAATTAGAAATCTGAAGAAAAAAAATGGATGGAATTGTGCTAAAACATTATTTCTAAAATAAAGACTTTTAATTTCAATAGTAGTCATGCCAAAATTAATGATTCTAAAATAAAATCAGATCTGTATCTGTCATCTGACCTGAATGCATCGTTTCCAAACATGCTTACGTTGACTTTTGACTGGATCAAACAGCGTAACCTGCAACATGCATCGGCAGCAAGTGAATAGGACCGTACAGATTTTTCAATAGAGCAACACAACGAAGACTGTCGAGTGGACAAAACCTGTCTTTTCAGTTCACAATTCAATAAAAAACGGGCAAAGTTATACAGTTCTGGTACCCTTATAGTCTGAAGTTGTCGAAAACAGAAATCGGATATCACAATACATGAAGAAAACGGTAAATTCGAAGAAAAATAGAGACCAGGAAGGTATATCATTGTATTATGCACAGAGAGATGATGTGCGAGACGATCATGTGACGTCATATTTCTCGACTGTTTTCGACCGCATGATTGTCGGTCTGGGGGCGGCTGGGGGCTGAGAAGGGTCTCTATTAATTTCATTTCTTGCATTTCCACGACATCTGTAAGACTTCTTAGTGACATATTTGTGTATAAAAAGACAAGACCTTTCTATTCATGTATAATTTGTCTATAATCATCACTTTCGTGAATTTTCTTTGTGTGTATACTTTAAACAAATCATATAGTTCAAATATATTTGGTCACATGGTGTTCTTTGAACCAATTACTATACTGCATTGAATCAATGTAGGATATAAACACGACTGTCGTGAAGCGAAGATTGTGGCACAGTGCCTGCCTTCCTTGGGCAAGGTACTCTACTTGGCAATATGCAGAGGGCCCGTATTATTTTCCGAAACCGTGTGAGAAAACGTAAATGATAATGATTACGATACGATTACGATATTTTGCATGGTCTGCCCCCCCCCACTTCCAAAACAGTTCCGCGGCCCCTGATGCAAACTAGGGATGTTTGATACCAAAAATAGCGAACCAATGTCCTGCCCTAAAAAAAGATCATGCGATCGTTACCAAACCAGGATGCGTCGGCCAGAGGTTAGCAGGAAGTTGCTCACTGATTTAAAGACTATCTCGTTCAAACTTCAATTATATAGCGTTTCAAATTAAGAGTCGAAACATTTGCCTTTTTGTGATGGTCGCTTTAGGTCGCTTTTTAATGATAATGACATATTTCATTAAAAATTAATTTATTTTAGATAAAATTTCCACTGCCATACTTGAAAAGTGAAAGTAGAAGAATTACCAATCAATCTTATCCATTAATCAAGAGGGAGTAATCGGAAATGCATTCGCTAATAAATTACGATTTCTCTTTCGATACCCATCAATTTGTAAACATTTGCTGGGCAAACCCTTCACTCGAGTTAAGGGTCTGAATGTGCAGCCTACTCATGACTTGTGTACTGAAGGCTCTCTCGGCCAGTTGTGTACGTGCTATAGTCTTTGCGTGGAGGCACACTTGTTGATCAAAGTTCCAATCGAGGTCTGTGCCTGCAGACTACCCCCCCCCCTCCCCTCTTACACAACAAACGGAGTAATATCACACTTCCCAGAAACATAATATCATGCAAATTGCAATTTTCTCTATGTCTATTTCTGGGGATGTAATAAGGACTGCACAATATTCTTATAATTTAACAAAAAGTACATTAATTGCATCGAAACATATTTTCTTTCTATTTTGTCTCGCAAAAATAAATGACGCCTTTTAGAATTCCAAAATAAGTTTTGATAAAATCTTATATTTTAATAGTCTGAAAAGTCCCTTAATCGTGTAAGATTAAAAAAGAGATACAAGTACGTTTATCATAGAATTGATCTTTCGTAACAAATGCTTTCTTCTTAGTTCGTTTTCTTTACCAAGGCTATCCAAAATTCACTTAATATCAAATTGAGAGACAAAAGCAATTTGACGTAGTGTTTAAAACTAGCATACTTTTTAATTTCGTGCACAAGCGATTTTCCACATACACTAGGTAAATGTTGATGATTCCTTTGCTTCACTTAGATCTTTTTGCATTTTTCACACATTTTGCAAATCAGTCTATTCATAAAAAGCATCGTAGCTGTCATGTACAAATGTATATGAAACGTATGAACCCTCAAATACAAAACGTTAGTATCCAATTTACATAACTGCAAACCGTGACTTGGGGAGCAAATCAATATATCATTAAATAGTATCGGAGCTGTGGTTTATAAAAGAATATACAAGAAAAGTATTAAATGTACAAGAAACATTAAAAACATCATGATACAGAACGCTAGTCTGCCAATGTTTGATATCAAAACTTTAATCAATATTCACTTTTATTTTAAACTCACACTGGCCATCAGCTTACATTGCTGTCAGGATCTTTACATTAAAGCTACCGTTTGGAAAATGCTAAGTAAACAAACAAAAAAAGATCTCCGTGATAGAAATTATCATAACTTGAAAGTAATTATCATTCAATATCTTTATGGAACAAAACACAGATATATTTTTTCTCATTATTCTTTTAAAAATCATTGCCTGTCAATTTATATTCTTAATTTGAAAGTAAGGAAGTTTTATTCAATATAACTCATAATGAATTAGCTTTGTGAGATAATCATGATAATATTTGTATTTGTATTATGGCAAACTTTACTAAGCTAAGGAAAATTACAATTCTGTTATTAAGTGTCATATATTAGATCGCACAGATCACATTATTTTTTAAATGCCGATAGTACAGATTATACTAAGCGTTGTCGAAATGAAGCTTATCGCCCACCCCTGCTCAGCCCGGAGATCTACTCCTTTTATACCTGGCAATAACCTATACAAGGATAATAATAATAATAATAATGCTCAATTCTTGTATAGCGCATCACACATAGCATAGCATGTCCCTATGCGCTTAAAGAAGAAATAGTGAAAGGTATATAAGAATAAAGTAATCAAGATATTTAGATTGGACCATAAGTTCAAAGTTAGTTTTTTATGCATTGAAAAGATATGTCTTGAGGGATCTCCTGAATGTACATAAATCACTTTGATATCTCATTGAATTCGGTAAAGCATTCCAGAGGACAGCAGAGGCATAAGTAAAAGCACGCTCACCATATGACTTTGTAAAGACAGAGGGAACAACAAATAATGCTTTTGAGCTTGATCTAAGATTTCGGGATGGCTGGTAATATGAAACTAAATCGAGTAAATAGGACGGGGCAATTTTATAAAAACAGTTGTGTGCAAAAACTAGAAGTTTGAATACAATCCGGGAACGGACAGGGAGCCAATGTAATTCTCTGAGAACTGGAGTAATTGCTTCATACTTGCGTGTTCGTGTTACTAATCTCGCAGCTGAATTTTGAATGGTTTGCAGTTTTTTAATTTGTTTAATAGGTAATCCTGAAAGGAGACTATTGCAGAAATCAATGTGACATAAAACAAAAGCATGTACCAATTTTTCAGTGGTGGGTTTATCCAAGAATTCACGAAGTTTACCAATTTTGTATAAGGCATATGATGCAGAGCGACATTTTTGGGATATAAATTCATCGAATGTCAATTTATCATCAAATATAACTCCTAGATTTCTACAAGAAGTACTTGCGCGTATGTCCATTCCACCAAGTTTTAACATCTGGATTGATTCTGTTTCTCGGAAACGTGAGGAAATGTGTAAAAACTCTGTTTTTTCACCGTTTAGTTTGAGGCTATTGATCTGTGACCATTCTTTAATCTCTTGAATACATTGTGTAATTTCAGCAGTGGGGTCAGAATCCTTAAACTTTTTAAGGGTAGCATACAGTTGTGTGTCATCCGCATAAAACATTTTTTTGTATTTTGAACTTATCAATGATTGACTCAAGTGGGGAAGTGTACAGTGTAAATAAGATCGGCCCCAGTACAGATCCCTGAGGAACACCTTGAGTTAAAGAGTGGAAAGTTGATTTCTCACTTCCAATGACGACACGATGGCTTCGACCTAAAAGATATGAATGAAACCATCGTAGAGCCAGATCACGTATCCCAAATATATACTCTAAACGTTTCAGGAGAATGTCGTGTTTAATGGTGTCAAAAGCTGACGAAAAGTCTAGTAATATAAGAATAACTTCTTCACCTCTGTCTAATGATATCAAAATATCGTTTGTTACCCTAAGAAGAGCCGTTTCTACACCATAGTATTGGCGATAACCTGACTGAAATTTGGCATGTAAATCATATTCGTTAAGATAAGCTTGTAATTGAGAAGCAGCTAATTTTTCCAAGATCTTGGCAAAGAATCTTAGATTTGAAATAGGGCGGTAGTTTTTAAGCTCTTCCTTGTTCAGAGAATTTCCTTTTAATTTGGGAATGATGTTAGCACACTTAAATTTACTAGGGAAGCAACCAGATATAAATGATTCATTAATGATTTCTGTCATTATAGGAACAAGCTCAGGTAGTAATTGCTTAAGAAATGATGTTGGAATGGGGTCAAGATCACAAGTTGATGTAGAGGACTGCATGATTACCCTACGTACTTCTTCATCTGACACTGTTTTGAAGTGTGTAAATGATGACTTGCAGTTGGAAAGCTCCTTACAGATGCCACTCGGCGAAGATGTAGCCAAAGATGTAACCTTTAGCTGATCGGTTATGTTTGTTGCTTTCTCTTTGAAGAAATCAACGAAACATTCAGCTACTGAGTCACAGTTATTTATACTGGGAATGACTGAAGAAGTGGTAGGCTGCGCTAACCGTTCAATCGTCTTGAATAGTTCACGCGGAGTGCAGTCTTTAAGCTGGTTTCGATGATACGAACTCTTTGCAGATTTCAGCTTGTTACTGTATTGATGGGCTGCCTTTCGGAAACGCTCCCGATCGATCTCCAAACCACGTGGGAAAGCTTTACGTTCTAATACCCTAAGTTCACGCTTAAGTTCTCGCAGGTCATCACCATACCAAGGAGATTCAGGTCGGCTTGTAATGACGCGTGTAACCACCGGGGCATGCTTATCTAGGAGAGTAGAAAGTGTAGACTCAAACCGGTCAACCTGTCCATCTATGGTGTCCGAGGG
The DNA here is from genome assembly GCF_018143015.1 of Lytechinus variegatus. Lineage (NCBI taxonomy): Eukaryota > Metazoa > Echinodermata > Echinoidea > Temnopleuroida > Toxopneustidae > Lytechinus > Lytechinus variegatus. The sequence continues at coordinate 31,823,052 of NC_054744.1, read as the reverse complement.
GGTAGAGTATAGCTCAGACACAAGAATGTCTTGACGAAATGCCTCAAGATCAATATTTTGGATTTTGCGAGTTCTGATCTGTACCTTTTGGGGCTTTGGTTTACGAATGTTCAAAGAGCAAGTGACGGCTACATGATCGGATGGTAGATAACCTTCTTTTGATACATTACTAATGAAGGCCTCATTTGCTCGTGTAAGAACCAGATCTAATGTGTGTCCATTTGTATGTGTTGGGAAATGGACGTGTTGCTGAAGGTTAAGAGCTGCAATATCATTCAGGAAGTTGACAGAGTTTGAGTCCGAAGCAATATCCACGTGATAATTAAAATCACCAACAATCAGTAACCGATGCGTTGAAGATACAAGCTGCTCCATAAATGTAGAAAATTCTTGAAGAAAAAGCTGATCAGTAGACTGTCCAGATATAGTCTTTATAGATAATGCTATTTCTCATCCAAATGGACAAGAAAAAGTCAACCAAAATAATAATCATAACTGTTCTCCTAGCCGAGTGAGTAACACATTTCATTTCATGTATTTCACATTAAAAACCTACATAAACTTAATTAAGTTACAGAAAATCGCCCATAAAAGATAAAAATCGGTTCCATGGACATACAAAAGAGATAAACATATACAAGATAATAAAAACAAAATGGTAGATGATGTGGCCGGGACTAGTAAAATCAGAGCTTATCAATTCTAGCCCCGGCTGAAAAGGAGAAGGAAGGAGATGCCAAACCCCGGAGGCAAGTACGGTCAGAGGCGAAGGAGGGTCGGGACAGAAGCGGGCCAGGGAACCCCGATCGGACACGAGGAGTCGCGACCAAGGAAGCCGCGACTGATCACAGAGCCGGCCGCCCCGCCGAAACAACAAGAGAGTCCGTTTCTTTATGAACATATGCACAAACACCCATAATGCATCTATACAAATCACAAAATTATCATATGTACCCATACCAGACAGACATACCACTTCCCCCTCCCTCGCCCAATTCCATAGAGTACCGAAGCGATGACGTCAGTTCCCATGGTGTCATGGCGGCCTGGTTCTAAACAAATGAACCCGTCGAATGAAAGCGTGTTACTCATAGGAGAAAATGGCTGCTATCGGAATTTGATAGCATGCAACCTATTTTTCAGACCTGTCAAAGTCATTTGCAAATACAAATGTGTTCGGACGATCGTAAGCTGCGGCTCTGTTTAGAACCAGCCCGCCATGGCACCATGGCAACTGATATCACACTTCGATCGGTACTCTATTACAACGAACCATCCAGCTAATACCCCAACCAATGACGTGTACATTACCCCCATGCTGACACGTGAACTCTCAAATACATTTCAAACAAAAGGAGATGGCCTCGCTCGCCACGCCACTGAAGCCACCAGACCAACACCATGTCCTGCCATTCTCAGCGCCAAGAAGGTCACGTATCCTACCCCTAACCATGTAGGAAAGACCCAGCCACCCATGCCCCGCACCTCCTCATCTTGACCTTGACCAACGAAACACGACATTATGAGCCAAAAACAAAGCTTTCCATAATCCGTTAATCTAATGTTAATTTTGTTTTCATGGTTTACTACTGAAAAGTGAAACATTCTACTACAATGCTTCATACTAGAATCTACCCAAAATAGATATATAATAAATATTGTGTGATTGCTGTTAATAGCCGTGGTAGTGTCCCATGAAGATAAATGCCAGTTGTGGTAACATTTCAAAATGAGTTCGTACAGAATCCAATGAAATGACGACCAAAGTGTCTGTTTGTGTAAATAAAAAAATATGTGCCAAAGGATTCTGGAAGAAATTGTGTAATTGCTGAGAAATTAGCAAATAAGCACGGGATTCGTGTCAAGCGTCGGGCCGACATTCATATGGAAGCAGGAGACCGTCAAAAACACGGATATACGTCGTGTCGTAATTCAATTTACTACACGACGTAAATAATTTCGTAGTGTAGTAATTCGAATTACTACACGACGTAAATAATTACGTAGTGTAGTAATTCGAATTACTACACGACGCAATTCCGAATTACTGCCCAACGATTTAATGTCATGACGTTAAATGAATTAGTGTCGCTACATCAAATAATTAAGGTCGTGTAGTAATTCGAATTACTACACGACGTAAATAATTACGTAGTGTAGTAATTCCAATTACTACACTACCTGAAGAATTACGTCGTGTAGCAAATAATTACTACACGACGTAATTCCGAATTACTGCTCAACGATTTAACGTCATGACGTTAAATCAACCAATGAGACCGTTCGTTATATGAGCGCAATACGAAGAGCTGAGACTACAGAGTATTGTACACGAACGTACCGGCAGGAAGTTAGTTGGATGTCCTGACTAATCTCTTGGTGCCGCCAGTGGATAGAGTAAAAAAAAACAAGGAGAGAGAGATTACATAATAGGAGAGAGAGAAGCGAAAGGGGGAGATTGGAAAGAAAAGAAGGGGGAACGGGAGAGAAAGAGAAGGGAAGTTAACTGATGTTCGATATTCGATATTCAAACAGTGAAGTTGGTTTGATATTCAGGTTCGATATGCAAACGCCTGTGAAGCTGGACCATTTTTTTTTGGTGTGAAATCGCCATTTTGTTTCCGCTCAAGCGCGATCGCATCAATTGTATAGGTGTATACCCATCGTGTTCATGATTACAAAAAGTGCTTAGAACGTCCAGATATCATCCCCGGATATCAAAGCTCTTCGGCTCGTGAGATATCATTTTCATGGACCAATTAATTATGCAAACTGCTAGTCCTTAACAGGTCCCTTTTCAATCACTGATTAGAGACTACATTTAAAATAAAATTTAGCTTGCGCCCCACGCTCTGTTTTTTAAAAAAATGTGTGTCACCCTCCCCCTGGCCCCAAAATGTTACTTTGTCTCCTCCTAGGTTAAAAACCTTGGTGCCGTCACATGCCACGGACCCGATCCGCATAGCACTGCCCCCAAAAAAAGTTCTACAACCGAGAATAGGAAATGATAATAGGAAAGAAAGGAAAGAAAGATGAAAGATACGTCATTTTATGCATACCATGTCAAAATCAATCTCAAAGTTAAAGTTTTTTTCTCTCGCTGGCTCGAGACTTATTATTAAGCAAATTTTTGCTGCATGCGCCATTGTGTGCCCCCTCTTTTTGTTCTTATAACGCACTGAGCTTGGGGCTTCGCCCTATTGCTCGGGGCACAATCATAAAACATCCTGTTCATACAATGATATGACCCCTCCGTTCTTCCTTCTCTTTCTCTCCCGTTCCCCCTCCTTTTCTTTCCAATCTCCCCCTTTCGCTTCTCTCTCTCTCCTATTATGTAATCTCTCTTTCCTTGTTTTTTTTTACTCTATCCACTGGCGGCACCAAGAGATTAGTCAGGACATCCAACTAACTTCCTGCCGGTACGTTCCTGTACACTACTCTGTAGTCTCAGCTCTTCGCATTGCGCTCATATAACGAACGGTCTCATTGGTTGATTTAACGTCATGACGTTAAATCGTTGAGCAGTAATTCGGAATTACGTCGTGTAGTAATTATTTGCTACACGACGTAATTCTTTAGGTAGTGTAGTAATTGGAATTACTACACTACGTAATTATTTACGTCGTGTAGTAATTCGAATTACTACACGACCTTAATTATTTGATGTAGCGACACTAATTCATTTAACGTCATGACATTAAATCGTTGGGCAGTAATTCGGAATTGCGTCGTGTAGTAATTTGAATTACTACACTACGTAATTATTTACGTCGTGTAGTAATTCGAATTACTACACTACGTAATTATTTACGTCGTGTAGTAAATTGAATTACGACACGACGTATATACGTGTTTTTGACGGTCTCCTGCTTCCATACATTCAAGGCAATAATAACACATTGTCTGGCGTGCGCTTATCTGTGTTGGTGATCTTCAGTGTGAACATTTTTCAGCGTAGATTTCAAGATTTCACAAAGTTTAGTTTATGTAACTGTACCAGATCTAGATCATCGATGATATAATGACAATTAGGCCTGGTTTTACAGACCTCGTGAAATCAGTGTTTACTGCAACTCAGATGCGTCGATCCAGGGGGAGGGGGGGGGGACAGGGGCTGGCGATCGCCCCATCAATGAAAATATTGGGGGCAAGCATATCGTTTTGCCCCCTCCCTCCAATAATTCTGTATGTACAAAAAAATACAATAAGATTGTAATGAAAGAAATCAGCAAGCGAGATTGAGATACACAACTCGTTCTTTATTTAAAATCGTGCTCAAAATGTCCACTTTTCAGATTGGAATATAAAAAGTTTCAGCTCGCGCTTAAATATTAAGATTAAATAGGTAAATAGAATGTCCCGTCTTGAGTTCTAAACCTCAAAAGAACTCCCGCTTCGATTTGCAATAATCTTTTGCTGAATATTTATCTTGTTCTTGATTAAAAACGTCCATTAAACTGTCAATTTCTTGCAGACTGAAATATCAAAATTTTCAGCTCGCGCTTCGCATCTATTTTTTTTTTTTACATACCCATCCTAATAAATGGTATCAAAAATGCTTAGAATATCAAGCTTTCAGGTCAGGATATAAAGAAATTTCAGCTTGCTCTCGCCACTCGCATTATCTGTGTAGTGAGATATGTATCATAAACAGGCACTTTTATCCTGTTTTCAGGTGAGTATACTAAAATTTTTCAGCTCGAGCTTCGCGCTCGCATTAATTTGCTGGTGAGATATGTGTCTCTATCTCATGAGTCATGTGTGTGTGTATGTACACACATGTATATATATATATATATATATCGGGGGTTCAAACCCGGCCGCGTCAGACCAAAAGACGTTAAAAGATGGGAGTTGCTGCTACCCTGTCTGGCGTTCAACAATTAAAGGGATAGAGCCTCGTCGATCTGGCACTGCACGGTGGCTGCCAGGCCCACGATCAATTGGGCAAAGCAAATTTTCGGAGTATTTCATTTCATGTCTATTTCGAACAATAAATTATGGATTTTCATTTTTCATTTTTCATATATATATATATATATATATATATAACTATATATATATATATATATATATATATATATATATTGTAGCCGAACCGACTTTCTCTCCTGACGAGCTGGTTCGTTTTAGGCTGCAATATACAACCTGTTGGTGTAAAGTCCGTCTTTTTCACTTCTGACTCTTTGCTCCTTCTCAGTAGCTTAGATTATATCTCATGGATTTCAACATCTCCATTATGCTGTATCTCCATTATCTCAGACATTCCTGTATCTCCGCAATTTCAGTATTTGGGAATCTCAGTAATTTCAGTGCTTTAATTCAGTATCCTCACTCATCTGAGTAATGTCAGTATTTTCAGTATTCTCAGTAAATTCCGTATTTTCAGTATTCTCGGTAAATTCAGTATTTTCCGTATCTCAGTAAAGTCAGTATTCTCACTCTTTCTCGAGTCAGTACTTCTGCTCTTCCGACCATGTGTACTTGTAGCTAGCTCCACACAACAGATTAACAACAAGCAGGAATCAAATCATTCAATTCTTATAACTTTATTGAAGAGAAATCATGCTCATCCTGTCGCAGCAGGTTTCAATAAAACTTGACTAGAGTTTCGTTCTGAAATAACTTACTGCCAAGTATACTGCATGGCTCATGATCGAGCGTAGTTGAGTTTGTTGTAGCGTAGTTGCAGTTGAGTTTGAATTTATTTGGGTGAAGAGGCCGAGGTGATGGGTTAACCCCCCAAAAAAAATGCTGATGGCTTCAATTCCTTTAGGTTTTATTAATGATTTTTTTTTTGTATTTGGAAAATTTACTGTAGAGGTTTCTTCTTGATGCATATAATTATCTTTCATGTTATTTATAATTATGTATTGGAAGATGTCTGACATTGTATTTTATTGTAACATTCATGAAAAATGATGTTAAATTTATGAGTTGTCTAAGTATTTGTAAAGACATCGAAGTTTTATTTGTTGCATATATTTTATTTTGTATATGACTTTAAGATGTCAATTAAAACTACTCATTAAAACAAACAGGAGGGAGATTGTCAGCCAGTAAAATTTAATCATCTTTTAAAACTAGTTAAAGTCATGAAATAAATCTTTTCAACAACAACTATGGTGATTGGCACTACTATTTTTACCCGAACAGTGAAAAACAATTAAAAATACATATCTAACATAACCATACAGTTATAAACATTGTTATTTCTTAGCAAATAGTGCTTAAATACATTTTAAAGATAATCATACATAATCGATTACAAACGATTACTGAATTTCCCTTTTGCAACTATATACATGGATTAAACATTATTCTACACTCTTCATCGTTACAAAACCATGACAATTATATATATATATATATATATATATGTGTGTGTGTGTGTGTGTGTGTGTGTGTGTGTGTGTGTGTGAGGGTGCGTGTGAGTGTGTGAGTTTCTTTTGTGATCAAGCGCCGTTGGGAAGATGATTCATGATTTTGCCCCCCCCCCCCCCCCATCCTGAAAAATGAATCGACGCCCCTGCTTCAACTACTTTCATTTATCTTTAAATCTTGTATCGTAAGTAGCTCAATTTCCATATTCAAAACCGTAACAGGCAGTCATATACCTAATTTAGGGAATGATCCCAAGCAATAGTTGTGAATTACGGCAAATGAGTGAAGGTCCATTCATGTACATTATATGACAGAGTCCACGATAGAAGAGGCATAACCTTGTTTTTTTTTTTATATAGGTTTTCCGGGTCAAATATCCGCCGTGTCAGAGCAAGTGTCCGATTAGGTAATTCAAATGTCAATAGGGATTTCAAATGTCCCATTAGCCAGACTTGTATCCCAATAGATGAATAAAATGTCCTTAGAGAATTCAAATGTCCGCACAATAGAACTTATTTTCAATAGGTAAATCAAATGTCCATCTTGCAAATCAAATGTCCTAATAGGTAAATAAGATGTCCATAGGGAATTCAAATATCCGTTGAATAGCAAATGTTACATAATCATGCATAAATTAAGACATCAAGTCGTACATAGGTAAATCAAATGTCGTTTAGGTAATTCAAATGTCCATTTGCTAATGATGCTGAAAAGAGATTGATTTTTTTCTTATAATGTATGACAAATGTACACAAGTGTAGAAATTCTGTTCAGTAGTAAAGATTATTCAAACAATAAAGTAAAAACCAATTACAATTTGGTTTATTGAAAGAAAATAGGGAGGATACTTGAAAATATATAGAAAGATTAACAGAAACAAACATGCTTCATATAACGAAAGTGTAACATAAATAACGTTTACTTAAAGGAAAATGCGTTGAAATTGATTGTTATGTCTAAATATCTGTTCTCATCGATCACTCTGCTAGCCTACCATAAAGGGTCCAAAACAAGGTAATTAATGATGAAAAAGATATGAAAAAATAAATAATCGTTGATAAACATGACAGAACTATTGTTTGAATTATTAGGAGGTACTATTAATAAATCAGAGTTAGTTGCATAATGATGGTTTTGTTTTAACAACAAAAACTTGAAATTGCTACCCTGCCTGAGTGAGCCTATCAAAATGATTACTGCATATATCGAGTTAGATACACCCTACCCACCCCATCTAATCAAATCGACTTAAAGTAATCAAAATTAATTCCAACATTGAAAATTATTACGTCTAAGACGTTTATCTGAATTACCAAAATATAATTGAGAGGATTTCTAACAGCATTCAAGATTGTTACACGTTTGCAGGTAATGCAAATGAGTGTATGAAATGTAACCGTTTTGAATTAACATACATTTTCATGAAGAGATGATTTAGCACATGGCACAAAAAATAAGGTTGTAGGTATATTCATTATACAAATACAGACATAAATAGAAATAATTTGTATTTGTGACTGCAAGAAGATAAATGTTTGGGATGGGTGAGAGACTGAGAAAATTTATCTATATATATATATAAACTAATACTTTATAAGAAGAATTAAACAATAATTATTTTTATGAGTTAAATAGGTTTCATAACTGTGCATGAGGAACAAACATTTTCACAAATAATGAGTTTTTCATATGAATGATGAAAATAATGGCCATAGATTTGTATATTCTGGGTTGGAGAAAAAAAAATTGAAATAATATATCCGTAGTTTGTCTGTCGATAATGTTGCGTGGCGTTCAATATGTAGTGGAAGGAATGTAATTATTTGGTAAATAACAGAATATGCAAGAAACTTGTAATTTTACACCCATAGAGACTATTGAAATCACTATTTGATATTTGTATGCAAAAATAAATTAATAAGACGATGAAAACATACAGGGCCAAGACCCCCCCCCCAAAAAAAAAGGAGATAAAAGATGAATAAATAAATAAATAGAAATAAGGATAAAAATCAAGGAGGTCAGCAAATTTGTGAAACGAGGGGGGGGGGCGAAATCCCTTGCCTAACAAATGGATAGATCGAGCAGGAAGAAAAAGGGAAGGGTGAGTGACAGAAAATGAAAAAGTGAAAGATGAAAAATGAAGTTATCACGTTCGAGTCATCATTATTTCAAACCGTGGACAATTGAGATCCCTATACGACATTTGTTTTCCCGAAGTGGGATATTTCACTCTCTAATTGGACATTTAGTTCCCTATGTGACTTTTGATTTCCCTAATCGGATATTTGATTTAGCTATATGGACACTTTGAACCTACGTGGACATTTGAAATCCCTAATCGGACATCCGATTTCTTATACATTTGTTCGTGTACACGGACATTTGAAAGACCTATTTGGACAATTGGTTCCAATCTGCGGACATTTGACCTGAAAAACCTATATACACAATGTTTTTTTATGGTTTCTTGTTGATTCGAGGGTGCTGATTACGAATCTGAATAATACCACTTGTGTAACCTTGAACATTTTCCGCAAATTGGCAAAATCCAATATGGCTGCCAAAATTTGCAAGTTATCCATGAAAATCATAAAATTGTCCGCACATTGGCTGGGAAATGCATGACATTGTGTGGCAGTAGTGAAATTTTCTCTGAAAAAAATATATTTTTAAATTAATTTCCATTAAGATATATCATTTATTCTGCCAGTTAGGTGATTAATGCGGTTATCTTAAAGTCAAAATGGCCGCTACAGTCCCTTACGGTATTATACACAATAAGAACGGGAACAAATCATTTCAACAGAATTTGGCTTTGCTTGGTCAAATGGTGATTATGAGTGGAATGTTGTCTGAAAACATGATTTATAACAAAATATATCATGTAATTTAGGTGATAACTACTGTATTTCAACATTCAAAATGGCTGTTATATGCCCTTTTTGTGAACATTATTTGTCTCCACCTAAATTGTATATTATATGATAAGTGTCTATGGCATGTATGGTGGCCATTTTCAATTTAAAAATGCAGCATTTATCACCTTAATTACACAAAATTATAATATATCTCGTTAGAAACCATGGTTTTAGACAATAATTCACCTTTACATCACAATTCACAATAATGCAATATTTGGGGTCAAGCAAAGCAAAATTCTGTCAAAATTATATGTCCCATGTTACAATGTACACAATACTTTTAGGACCTATGGCAGCCATTTTGGATTTCAAAGTACAACATTTATTACCTCCACCGTGTCCACGACCATATGTGATGTATTTAGTTAGAAAAAATGTTTAAGACAATATCTTTACTTGCACATTACAGTTATATGCATTTTATGATTCTCCCTCTTGTGAAAATTTGTTTCCCTGTTCGCATGTTACATAATTTAGTTAGGGCTTATAGAGGTTATTTTGCATGTCAAAATACAGTATTTATCACCTATATGGAAGAAGAAATGCGATGATTAAAACGATGTTTTCAAATAACGTTTTACTCATACAACAGGATCATATGGATGTCATAGTCAAGCAAATCCAAATTCTTACAAAATTATATGACCCATTTAACATTGTAGATAATACTGTTAGGGCCTATAGGGGCCATTTTGAATGTCAAAATACAGTATTTATCGCATGCATGACAAAAGAAATTATATGTCTTGCTATAAAACATGTGGTCAGACAATATTTTACTCATAGATCACAATTACATGCATTTTATTTTTCTTACTCGTGTGAAAATTAGTTTCTCCATTCGCATTGGACATGACAAATATAGGGGCTATGGCGGCCACTTTGAATTACAAAATACAGCAGTTATCACAAAAATTGCATATTTACAATTATGTTTTTAGTCACTATTCCACTCGTTTATCTTAATAATGTGTATTTTAATGCTCAATCTTGTAATTTTTGCCATTGTACATAATACTCTTTCGGCCAGTGGCGGCTATTTTAGATATCTAAATACAGCAATGTTCCCATATTTGACTTAATAAATAATATACCTCATTAGTAATGATGATTTGCATATATTACTTCGTTCCTACATCGCGATTTTTACAGTTTAGTGCTCATTTTTGTGAAAATTAGTTTTCCCTATTCATATCGTACATGAAAGTGTATACAATGGCCTGTGGCGGCCATTTTGAATGTCAGGAAAATAAATATTCTGTCAAAAATTATTTTTTCAAGATTGTATTTCACTCCTGCCGCACAATTTCATGCAATTAACAGTTAATGAGCGGACAATTTTATGATTTTCATGGGTAATTTGCATATTTCGGCGGCCATATTTGATTTCGCCAATTTGCGGAAAATACTCAAGGTTACACAAGTGGCATCATCCAGATTCGTAATCAACACCCTCGAATTGACAAAATAAACCCTTAAAAATATTGTATATATATATAAAAAAACAAGGTTTGGTCAAGTTTCTATGGGGCCTATCGTGCACTAACATGGTTCTGGATCTTTATCTGTTTATATTGGATATTTATGTAGTATAATTCCATTTGGGAAAGTAGCAAATTCTTAATCAGTAATCTTAAAATCACTAGTGATGTTTACGTACGGTATTTTGATTACAACAAACACGTCATAATGGCTATTTTGTATCAAGTACGAATAATAGCAAAATGTTATGCATGTTTCATTAAAATGCAAGATCATAATTTGTGGAGAGTGCATATAATATAATCCATTCCTTTGAAGGTACGTTCACTAGTAAAGGCTTACTTTCATTAAACTAGTATTAAAGGTCAAGTCCACCTAAGAAAAATGTTGATTTGAATCACTAGAGAAAAGTCGGACAAGCACAATGCTGAAAATTTCATCAAAATCGGATGTAAAATAAGAAAGTTATAACATTTCAAAGTTTTGCTTATTTTCAACAAAATAGTTATATGAACGAGCCAGTAACATCCAAATGAGAAAGTCGATGATGTCACTCACACACTATTTCTTTTGTTTTTTATTGTTTGAATTATACAATATTTCAATTTTTACGAATTTGACGATTAGGACCTCCTTGCCTTAAGCACAAAATGTTAAAATAATTGAATTCCACGTGCTCAGGCAGGAATGAAACTTAATTTCACATGACCATGATGACAATGACGAGAAAATAAAAATATTTCATATGATAAAATACAAAAGAAATAGTGAGTGAGTGACGTCATCAACTCTCTCATTTCGATGTCACTGGCTCGTTCATATAAATATTTTGTTGAAAGTGAGCAAAACCTTAAAATGCCATTACTTTCTTATTTTACATCCGATTTTTATGAAATTTTCAGTGTTATGCTTGTTGAATTTTTCTCTTTTTATTCAAATCAAGTTTTTGCTGGGGTGGACTTGTCCTTTAAATTTCCGTCTACCAGTAGGGGCGTTCCTAGTATTAGAGAAAAAAACTCACTCCTCTTAAATGACGTATTAACATTACAAGACTTAACTTACATGCAGGTTGTGATAAGCCACAGTGTTTGTAAAAATGAATTGACAACTTATTTTAGCGGGTCAGTCTGTCGTATGTTCCGTTAATGGCCATTCTGTCAAATGAGTTGTATCCATTAGGTAATTCATTATGAAGCTCTTTAGGCGAAGGCGGTTGGGATGCTGCAGGTCCAGGCGGATCATGCAGGGAAGGTAACGGTCGAGGTGGCAACGGTAGTGGTGGTACCACGTCCGAAGAAGATGGTGACGAATTTGTATTATCTGACGGGTCTTGTTCATTCTCAAGGACCGTAGCAGTATTTGTTTTCATCTCAGGAGTGTTATGTAAGTAAGCTGAACAATCTTGAACTTCACCTTCGGATTGCGATGTCAATTTCAAGTTTGGGGTGAGATATCCAGCGTCAATGCTGGCGACATCATTGTTGCAGTCTCCTGCTGATTCGGTTGAAGGTGAAATAAAATTAATTCTTGTCCTGGAACCATCATCTGTTTTGCATTTCGAAGCATTAACTGTAAAATATAAGGGCTCAGGATAGTCATAACTGTCCTCATTCCCTAATGCTTCAGGGAGCGGATGTTCTTTTCCTGATAGGTGAACTTCATGGAGGTCTGCTTTTGACACTACAGTCCCATCATTCTTAATGTTATTTTGTCTAGTCTGTTCATCCCCGTCAACTCCTATCAGTTTCATTTCGGGCATATTGCTTTCTCGATTATTGCTCATGTTGCCTCTTGGCTTCAAAGATATTTGAAACGTCTTGGTGATATATATACAAATTACTGCACCAAACATCATTAAAACGAGTAGTATTGTAACAAATATTGTAGTATACTCGGTTTTGGGGAACGCTGTGTTTCCTCCGAATGTTTCTTTCGGAATAGTTGACAAACGCACTGTACTACTGGACATGAATATACTCGTCGAATGAAATCCTTTAGTTGAAAGCAATGAAAACGGACTTGATGGGTTAATACCACCCTTCTTAAATGTTAATATGAAATAAGAAACCTCGCACGAAAAAATCTTGTTTGGCCGGTAGAAGTCACAGTGGTAGGTATGTTTAGAGGCGTCATCAAATTGTACATTCGTGATGTTCAGTGACAACGTTTCCTCGTTACTAGTAATTATTTCCACTGTTCCTGAGTTATTCGGTAAAATCTCCGAACAATGTGTTGGGGTAGGCCCACATTCGACGAGGCTATCACCTTTTCCATTTCTCCAGATTATCAGTTCATCCTTCTTTAAATCATGTTCTAATTTACAAGGCAATTCAACAGTTTCCCCGATGTCAACATCCATCGTATCATTTTTCCATCCGCTACATTTCGGATCTGCAGCGACGTAAACTGAATCGCCGAAACTTGCTACAACTACAAATAACATTACCAATATCTCCGTCAAAATCATGATTAGGGATCGCAAAGAAATATCCCTTGCTGAAAATGGAAGTTTTCTTGGGCTGGACGATGAATACTGCTATCCAATCTTCACACAAAAAATACATAACCTTTATCGCCGATGATTTGGTTGTGAAATCTGATTTTCAATTTACTATAGCGTGATGAGCATCCGAGTGGAGACTACCACGATCATTTGGAATGATGACAGAACGATATCAAAACTAATAGATACCAGTTTACAATGTGAAACCTACACTAAGTCTAACTTGGGATTGGTCATTGGATATGTTGGGCTTCATTTCTGAGAAATATGTAGTGTTTACTTTAGTATCCGTAATTATCAGGTCTACATGCATGGTTGTCTCCTGTCATTTATATAAGTATTTCATGAATTAGGTCTATAATAAGATAATAGGAAATTTGTCTTTATTTTTTTTACTACAGTATTTTTCCATAGGATGCAATATTTCATTTATTCATTTGGTAGTTGCTGCTCTGTTTTGTCCCCTTCAAAATGTATGATGGAAAAATTACTTCAAATCAATGAAGGACTTTGTCAAGTATGAAAAGTTCAAGCAGCAGCTGAGTCGTGGAAAGACAACATGATAACACGGATTTTTTTTTTCAGTATCCACGTGCAAACAGAAATAGAGCCCCCCCCCTTCAGTAAGCATCTAAAGATCGTGAAAATGACCATAAATATGTGACGTTATGCATGTTTCACCCATCCCCACTTCCACACATTCATGAAGGTTTAAATCATGTGTCCATAAGCATCAAAATTTTACATTCATAAAGGTCGTTTATCATGTTTATACGAGGTCGTTGTGATGTACACTGTTAAAAAAACCCTGATTTTACAGAAAAATAAAAGAAGATTTTGCAGAAAGCAATACCAGAATCATTCTTTAAATTCATGAAACAGGAATTTTTCTGCAATTTAACAGAACAGGTCTGTTAGAAAAAGGGGAAAAGAGTGTTTTATTTAAGGAAATTTGTAAGATTACACACACCAAATACCAATTTCCTGTAAGATTACGCAATCTGGTAAGATTACAGGTGTTCTCGAGACTCTGCTGCAGGAACTTTTTTTAGTTTAAGGATAAATTTTCTAACAGTGTATAAAGCAGCTTAACCACCTCGACAATAGTATAATTTCACGTTAATATTTTTTCGCTTAAACAACTTGATGAACTTCACAGGTATTGATTTAACGGTTACACTTCGTAATTCCGAAGATTCGTAATTTCGAAACACGTAAATTGCCTATACCTCGATGTTCGTTAATCCGAAAACGAAAAAGGGTTCGTTAATCCGAACATTTGTGGCGTCATTCAGAAAACGAAATAGATTCGTTGTTGAGAAGGTTCGACCAAGACACTTAATCCCTTGCATCTTTAAACCATTTTGCTTGTATTTGCTCAGAGAAAAATAGTAATTAAGTGTAGGGGAAGGCGGGGTAAGTTGAGCATAGGGGCAAGTTGAGCCACCAGCCCCAGGCCAATAATGAATGAGTCAGACATTGTGGTGGTGTCATGTATTGATGACCCATAGCATAACCCCTAACCCCACCACATTGTTTTCAACTTTGAAACAAAAAGTAGTTTTTATAGGGAAAAACATGAATTTCAGCCAAAAAAGTAAAAAAGAGTGTGAAATAGATGAGTGCTTTATAAACACACACGTCTTTGAATATAATAAAGACATGATAACAACATTATTAGTACAGGTATGGATCTTCATTCTTGTCATAGTCTTTTATATGATGGATGCATAATAAATGTGTGGATACAAAATTATCGCACTATGTTCGGACTGAGCCAAACAGCATGGGGCAAATTGAGCCATGGTAATTCCTATGGTAATGTATCTTAAAAAACAAACAAACCATAAAAATCGATTGAAATGCTGGCTGAAAGGAGCAAATTTTCATCACAGCACTTTTCCTTTTAAAGGATGTTAGTATTTATAGAGAATTGGCAAGTGAAAAGACTTTAAACAAAAAATTGACATGCTGGTTCTCCCCTAATACATTTTGTACATAGTTTTTGTGGCTCAACTTACCCCAGAAGGCGGCTCAAACTTACCCCATATATGGGGCAAGTTGAGCCATTTGACATTGCTTTTTTCAAAGGTCACGATGACTTTCAGTGTGGGGATAGAAAGTTATATATAGGTGGAAAATATTTCAGAAGAATTAAATTTCAAGGCAAGGTACTTATTTTGACAAGATTATTAATCATATCAATTCTAACATGCAAAAAGCAAAAACTGTCACAACTTACCCCGCCTTCCCCTATGCTTGATCCTGGCGCCTATTCTTGAACCAGTACATGCGTTGGCCACAACGTACACATGTATCATCGTTCGTTATTTTATCATTGCATAATATTCTGTATCTTGCAAGAGCAACACCGTTCTTGTTACCAAAATGAATTCATTTCATTTTCGGAAATACGAACCTCATTTAATTTTCGGAATAACGAACCTTCAGAATTACGAACCTCATTTCGTTTTCGGATTAAAGAACCTTCGGAATTACGAACCTTCGGAATAACGAAGCTTCAGAAATACGAATGTATGTGGATTTAACACCAGCCCGGTATTTATATCGGGCCACTCCAGAGAAGTATTGCACCAACACCAGTTAAGAATCACACCGTTATAGATTTAACACTAATTGGTGCTGCTTTAATGCCAAATAAGAGTCAGCCTAACGCCCAACCTCCGGTGTGGACCGATATGTTAAATCAACACAGGCGTTTTTGCAGTGTAAATAAATGCAAATTTAACACCTATGTAAAGATTTGAAACTTTAATTATCCCACCGTTCTTAAAACGGACGAAATGAAATTGCAGTCTTTCGCAATAATTACATCCATTAATGCCCAAATACAAATGGATAAGATTATGAAGACATAAATGCTTTATTAGTAAATATACATCATATTTGTCCTGTTCATATAATGCAATTTTCTGAGTTGTCATCTTCATTTCCTAGTTGCCATAAAAAAGTAGAATATGTCTAAATTTAAAGTTTATTGTGAATGAAAATTACGGCAATAAGCGTGTTCACATGAGTACCATAAATAACGAAGAGAATAATAAACCCACGGTCATTAATCACAGGGAAAGTAGATTTCATGTAATTTTCCTTCCGATACCAGGATGCCATAATTATTAATTGGATATTTATCAGCTTCCAAAGGGTGACATTAATACAACACAAACGTGTCAAGTTTGTCTTTGGTTATTAATTACAGATAGTATCGAAACTCAAACTCCAGATAATGTGTGTTGCGTGCATTGTGGAGGATTTTAACTGTTGGTTCTTTATCATTAGAAAGAAAGTCGTGTCGATGAAGAACAATACCATGAATACCGATGTTGATTGATTAGGTACATTATTCAGTTGCAATGCTACTCGGGCAAGGGTTACCCACTCCTGTGACTTTTCGAGATGTGAAAAGGTTGACAAGCAAATAGTTAAAAATAATATCGAAAATAATATCTGGTCCCACTAATCAATGACGCGATGCCACCTTTCTGTCTCTCTGTATCCCCCCCCCCCCTCTCTCTCTCTTCCTTTCTCTCTTCAAAATAAATCCTAAAGCCAAATGCGTCTGTAATGGTTTATTTTACCGATCCGACAAGAAAGCACATTACTCCCGTTGGATTGAATCCTACACTGGCAAAATATTATCATCGTTATTATTTTGTTGAGCCCGAAATAGGCCTTATTAATTATAGTTAATTTTAACCAAATAATTTTAACAGACATTTATCAATGAAAACCATGGTTCCCCACATAGGACATGGTTTCCTGGAAAAGTTAACGTATTGAAAATGAATCGTTGATCTCATTAAGAGGCACAAATCTGGGTTAAAACTCAGCTTTTATCAATATTATTGTTATCATAATGATATAATTGTTTGGCGTCACTTAACACATCTTCTGGGAGGTACCTTTTTCCTATAGCCATGGTCTTTCATTCTGTTGATAACAAATAAAATAAAATTGCTATTTATTAAGATTATTCTGCAATCGCAACTCGAGCAATAGGATCCGCGACTCGTAGATCGTTTCTCTTTTTTCCCTTGCAAGCTCCACATTTGTATTGTATTTCTATTCAATTTAAATTGTTGGGAAAGGGCATGCTCTTTAACTACAAAAACTGGCAAGGGAAGGAGGACAACAGGAGCAATGTCGTTTCAGTTTGTGTTATGATAACAACTTTAAGTATTTTATTGCAGTCCTAATTGGTTCATTAGCATGATGTTCATAAAAGGAAGGGAATATACCTTTAAAATAATAATAAAACACACACTCTAAAAAATATCCCTTTACATATTCTGACAAACATAAGTAATGCAGTCTATTATTGACGTTCGTTCCATCGATTAAGTACAGATTTCAACGAAACTTCATGACAAACAATGCATAGAGAAAATAATTGCAACGCTATATCCTTTGCCTACATATCAAAGCAGATGAAATAAGCGCTTAAGTGAAATGCAGAATGCCTAATGTAAAATATGCTATTTTGTATACATCACGAGAATCGCCTTTTCACCAACAGTATGTATATCAAATTTACGCGTATTCTGAATAGTTTCATACCACTAATGTCAAATTATTGTTGATGACGTGCAAAATATACCCACCTAATGTTGAAACACTTGATATTTTAATAGCAAGAAACCTCATAGTGAGACTTGACAGTTCGAGTTTCGGACCTCCTGGAGTGCCACTTCCAATTCTCTAGGCTACAGAAAACATACATATGATTATTTTTCCAAGATAAAGCCATAAATGAGAAGAATAATGAAAATAATAATCTTGATTTTGCGTTGCACAATTTATAGAAGAGTATGCTTAACTGCGCATTTCAATACGTAAAATATGAAGCCAGGAGAAAAAAATCACTTAATAAGATACATACATGAAATAATTCAAAGTCAAAGAAGAACCAAGAAATTTTCATATTTCATGTCTGTACGAAATTTATTTATTAATACAAATAAACATAATGCATTATTGCAATGATAACAATTATGCAGAAATTTAGTAAATACACATATAAGATACATACTTTTCAGTTTTAGCACATTTTTGTAATTTTAAACTACTCGCCCTCCCCTACCCTTTGCACTAAATTTACTCCATTAAAACACGGAAGTTTTCTTAATCAAATTGAAAGCAAGTTTTGTATATGTACAATATGATTAATTACTGTAATGTTACACAAAAAATAGGCAAAGGATTTGAGAACTATTTAGGACACAACTCGACCACTCATCCGTAACATAGGTAGTGACAGATATATTTAGCGCCATCCTTGATCGTTGCTTCCTTTGAACAGTTGGTTAGTTTTCCCGAGAAGTAATTAAAAAAAACAGATTCCGTTAATCAAGTGGAGGTTCAATATTGCTATCTTTGTCTTCAACAGGTTACAAGTCATAGAACTACATTGTAGTTTTTACATCCGAATTGAATAGAAATATTTGAAAAAAGACAAAAATGTAGCAGTAAACATCTACTTGCTTTTGGCTGTTTATTGTTTGTTTGTTTTTCTTTTTTTTCCTTTTTCGGCCTATACAAGATTATAAATTGTTCTACACATGTTAAACGCTTCACATCTAGTGTCACATGATAGCATTTAAAATAAGGATAACGCACACATGCCATTTGTACGATCATCACATGTCAAATTTAATCATATTCAAAATCCAATTATCCATACCCATCACATACATTATGGCGACGCATTTCGGTATTCTCTGTAATTTTTAATTATCTGCTCATTTAGCAAATTTCTCATGAGTCAACTTTATACATGTATCAATTGATGTCGGATTTAGGGTATGAAGCTATTTAAATTCAACACACGAGGCGTTACTTGTAACTCGACCCTCACTATACTGAATTTCTAATTGATGATTCTATTTCTGAAAAACAATCCGTCATAAGATACTTTGAGAAGTGGAAATGAACTGTCCACCCTTAACAATTGACCAGGCTTTATCATGTTTTTAACTCCCAATCATCTCACAACTGTGGATGTGGATCAGAAATATCCACAGGTCCCATCCGGAGGGTCACTATAACTCCTTTATTACTCCTCTAAAATACATGTACAATCAGACCCGAATCAAACTACTGTATGACGTTTTTACTGCAATACAGCGTTGTGGCCCAGTGGATAAGTCTTCTGACTTTGAAACAGAGGGTCGTGGGTTCGAATCCCAGCCATGGCGTAATTTCCTTCAGCAAGAAATTTATCCACATTGTGCTGCACTCGACCAAGGTGAGGTGAATGGGTACCCGGCAGGATTAATTCCTTGAATGCATGAGCGCTGAAAGGCAGCTCGAGATAAAGCCGGGGTAATAATAACAACGCGCCTCGGAATAGAATATTTATAGATAGATGGCGCTATATAAATGCCTATTATTATTATTATTACATATTGACTAATATAATAACGTTATGGGAATAATTTTATAATTTGCTAACACGGTCTCTGGTTTATTTAGTAATAACTTTCACAATTTTGTTGTAGTTCATACATCGAAGAAGAGTAAATTAGTCATCAGTTTTTGATTGATACAGCTCACCAGAAATGAGATTAATGGTCATCAATGTCCGTATACATGTATGACGCCCCTTTCGTTGAAATTTCCAGGTGCTTAAAATTTGTTGACGCTAAGAAGACACGACAGTGGTTTCAAAACACCAAGATCTAGATATTGTACCATCTAAAGCACAAAGAAACTGGCTGCACAAAATCTAATTCGTTTGATTACATTTTGATTTATCTTTTAGCTGTTTAATACAACAATATCACAATTATCACTCACCGATAGTGTTGTAGGGAATAAACAGTGAGACTACAAGCGTAAAAAAGACTTTATAAAGAAAAGTGCAGTTTTTCTGTTATTCCAAAATATAATCAGAAAATAAACCAGCCATCCTTTGGCTTGAACAGGTTTCTGCACCTCTGCACACCAAGACAGATTCGAAGGATTTGCCTTCTGATCTCTCTCCTAGTACAACAGCAACTGCTACATGTATAGTACACACATAGGCTAATTCAAAAGAGTAATACAAACATGTTAAAGGTTAATTAGCAAGTGTTAATACCATACCACATTATTTTCATTGTTGGGCATGAAGTATTTATACACAATACAAATAACACTCAATTTAACACTGGTATCTGGACTGATCACTAAACCATCAATGGCATATCCCCCCCCCCCCTCCCCCTCTCTCTCTCTCTTTTCACCCCTCTCTATTGATTTATCTCTTAAACTTTCATGTTTCAAACTGATACCTCATTATATTTTGCTTTTTGTGCAATTAAATTCATATTCATGAATTACTTTTCTTGCATTTTCCAAATGTGACAAACAGTCCCGTGCATTTGTTGTATAAAGGAAAAGCCTTAGGGAGTGAAGAGCATTTTTTGGACAAACGTGCTGCAGGGGGCGCCAGCTGCCCAGTGACACAAACGTTACAGACTCTTACGCAGATGCTACAGTATGTTCTAAATGCATCCCGAATGTAATCGATTGAATTTTGAATTTGAATTTATTGACAAACTTCATTCATATGGCATGAATATTTTGTTTGAAAATATAAACAATGGCAACATAAAAACATTCATAACTGTATGTCGTGTAAATCAGTATTAAATCAATACATAGATTTCTAATTATTATATAATATAAAGATATACATCTATATACAGAGAGAAATGAAAAAATGAAATTTAACATAAAGAAGGTGTAGCATAATAGAATATATATAAGTCATCTAATTATCGAATACAAATCAGAGAGTAAAGAAATGTAAGACGTTAGAGATATATCTTTGGTAATGGTGGCTTTGGTGGATTTTAGATAGCTTGAATGGAATTTAAAAAGAAAATGTACTTGATGTTAAAACTCATCCCTTTTATTTATAATCGCTTTGAAGAATTAAAAAAAATATATCAATTATGTTTTCATTATCAAGTTTCATTATGAATATAAATTTGTCTTTATTGTTAAGGTTCTTAAACTGTTTATACATTTCAGCTATTTTGTCAAAAAACACCACCCTTTCAGTTGTGTGTACATTACATTGTATTATCATGTGATACTCATCCTCAACCCTTCCTGAATTACAATTATTGCATGTTCTCAAACATGTCAAATGTGAGGGTATTTTATTTGGACGTCTATGTCTTCCAGTTTCAATGGATAAATTATGGGAACTTATTATAAATCGCAGATGTTTTTTCCGTATTTTCTGTTTTTTTTCACAGTTAATAGATATTTCTCTGTTTGTATATTCTGTTTAAAAAGTTTATAAGTTCTCAATTTATTTTGTTATACCACAAAACATTTATTTATTTTGTTTGCCGATTGTAGCCAACCTGTGCACGTGTGCATTTCAGCAGGCTACTGCAAAGACCACAGTGTCCCACATTGTGTTATCACTGCGCGGAGCACAATGTGAAATCACGTTCACACTGTTCAGCATTTCAACAGGGTGAATCGCATTTTGACACATAGTCGACCATGTGGGCAAGCTTTAAACAGTCATACTGTACAAGTGTTGACAGTGTGAAAATATCTTCTCATCGTTAAAATTGAGCATTTTATTTGTGTAAATTATGTCTTCACGTAGTCCACCACGTGAACACACTGTGATCACACTGTGTAAATTTTTCCCAGCAAGGATGGTATAGGACTGGCTGAAGATTGACACACCTGTATGCAAAAATTCATCAATTATGTTCGTTAAGAAGAGCGCAGACGTATTAAGGACACTGTCCAAAAGTGCCCCCTTGAACCCCCGGGAGGGGTTACTCTTGAATATGTAATGTATTTCCATTGCTTTCTACTTTTTTTAAATTTAATTCCTGTCTTCATGTCTACTGGCAGGAAGAGGTGGTGGTGTCGGGAAATTGATGTCTGTGCGAGCTTTTCGTTCTTGCCGCCTTTGTGTGAATGAAGATGGATTGGCTGAGAGAGTGGACGTTTTGAAGTTGTTATATGATGTCCTTAGTTTTCCATCTCCTCTGGTATACCAAATGTGCCTATCCATTTCCATTTCATTGGAAGGGGGTGTCATGGAGTCTGAAAGAACAGGCAAATGCCTTACTGCATCTTGTCCTCTCGAAGGTCCCAGGGATGTATGGTATCCTATTTTGCAAAGATGCATGTTAGGAAAAGGATTGTCTTGATCATACACATCCATGTAAGTGTGACCTTTAAGGTCATCGAAATGGGGGCTAAACAAATCATCATCAAATGCCGATTTTCTGCCGCTTGACACAAAATCCTTTGGTTCCAGGGGATGAAGAGGTGAAAAGTATGTTCGTTTTATTTTTAGCGGAAAAGGGCTACGTCGATCTTTCTTATCCCGTTGTTCTCCTGACCACATGTATTTCAAACCCAGTCTACGTGTCGAACCGGAAGCGGGATGTTTGCCATTAAATGTGTGTAGCTTTTCTTGGAAATTATGTGATGGGGGGACCTTTGATTCAACTTCCATTGTTGGGTAACAGAGGTAGTCCTTTAAACGTGTCTGTGAGAATTCATTTGAGTCTCCATGGATATGTGTTGATGCCATCGTCATGGTCATTGGCTCTAAATCAGGTAAAACGTGTAACTGGGGATCCGGTGAATTGACTACATTATTTCCAGCATCATTTCGACTTTGTGGTGTCGTTTTAAGTGTCTTCCTCTGATTCTCGTTGTCCCCATCGACACAATCGCCTCTGCCAATGAAAAGCATTTCAACACTGTTACTTTTGTCAGTGATAAACCGCCTTCTACTATTTTTCCTTCGTCGGAAGCACATTGCACACGTCTTTATTATCAGACAGCAGGTCACGACAAGCAAAGTGAGAGTGAGAAGTGTTGTAAGCACTCCTATCCAAAAGAAAAATGTTTCAGCTCTAGCGTGTTTACCTGTGTAGCAGTTTGACAGTGAAGCGTATATGTCTGAAAGTGTAACGTTCACATCACTAGTTGCCACGGTTACCGTTGAACTAGTACTTGTTAAATTGCTAACCGGATTGGCCTTTGCTTTTACCGAGGCACCATCGGTAGTTGATATTGAACTGTTTTTACTTGTAGTATTATCGAATGGACTGCCCATAGTGTTTGTTATCGAGCTATAGGTAGTCTCTCCTGCTAAGTTAGTATTTACTGGACTTACAGTTGCATTATTCATAGAGCCAACCTCCTTAGATGGTGCCAATGGGAATGTACTGACAGTCTGAATGTAATCTTTTGTCGTCACATCCAGGGCAATTGCAGTGGCCTCACAAGAACCAGTACTTGACTTGCTGGAGTAGAAGTCGCAATGGTAAGTCAAAGAGTCATCAACTTGGATATTGATGATGCTCAGTGTAAAGTTATGTTTATGATCAGTAATTATTCGCACTCTTTCTGGGGCATGAGGTAAAATATTTGAGCAAGTTCGTGGTGTACATTCAGATAGTCTATCACCAATTCCGTTTCTCCAGATTACCAGTTGACCTTCTTGTAAAGTAGTTGCCAATATGCAAGGCATCTCCACCGTTTCTCCTTGGTTCTTGCTGATGACAGTGTTATACCGAAGCCCACAGTGCCGATCCGATGTGACCTGATACGAATCGTTGAATATGAGGGGCAATGCAAACATTATTACGGATCCCTTCAACATGTTCAATAAATATTCCATTTTTGAATTTCAACAAAATGATCTCGGGTAAAGGAATGCAAGTATCAAAACATCGACACTTCCTTTCAATGTTCACCGAGTACTATGTTTTGAGCAACATCTGCTCCGCAAAATGATTTAATCTGAGAATATTTCAAATTACTAT
The DNA here is from genome assembly GCF_018143015.1 of Lytechinus variegatus. Taxonomy (NCBI): domain Eukaryota; kingdom Metazoa; phylum Echinodermata; class Echinoidea; order Temnopleuroida; family Toxopneustidae; genus Lytechinus; species Lytechinus variegatus. Next base: position 31,798,936 of record NC_054744.1, on the reverse strand, counting down.
AATGATCACATTAGCATAAAAAGACAAAGCAACAAAACGAAAGTAAGATCCGCATGACTTTATGTTTGCCTTATGATTTTATCACAGGACGTAACTGAGCCAAATTGAGTATTGTCTTTAAAATTATCAAAATCTCATCATAAAATGCGGGCCGGGAGTCGAAACGACCACGTGTCATCGCCTTCCCCTGATAGTGATCCTTATCTGCAACTTCTTTTTTTAACAATCCAGTCACAATTGTCTAACTAAAAAAAATATTAAATTATGTGTTTTTGTGATAGATGGCTAATAATGTAGATGTCCTGGGCACCATTTCCATAAAATCAATTTCTTGATATAACCTAATGGCGGACGTTCAAAAAGAGCGCGCGGATGCATACACTCGAGTTGAGTTGATACAAATTAGAAAAATTGCGAAATAATCACCCAATGTATATCTATTTTCCTTGTTTTGATTTTGGGTGATTTCAAGTCCGGTGTTGGCCTTGGTCTTAGTGTTCGTGTTGAAAAAGTTCTAAACCTTATTCAGAGTTTGTAAAACTGATCCAGATCACATTATTGAAATCTCAACATCTAGTGAGTGATTTTTCGGGAACATCTTCATTTCATGTTTGGTGTTATAATCGTGTAAAAATTGACCTAAAACCAACACCAAAAGGTCAACACTAACTTGAAATCACCAAATGTCTGTATATGAACAATCTAAGATGCTGTTCGGTTTGTTTTAACCGTCGTTCATGACAGTAGTCAAATACGAATGCGTCCATTCAAAATATTCCTTTGTTTGTTTTTTATCTTTATTTTCACTTTTGGGGTAGCTCTTTCAATATTATTAAGGAGAAAATACGCCGATCACAATTTCCCTGTTGCTCTTTAAAGGTAAATGCTAGTTTTGGTAACGATATCAAAATGAGTTCGTACAGAATCCAATGAAATGACCACCAAAGTGTCTGATTGTATAAATAAAACGCATGTGCCAAAAGATTCTGGAAGAAATTGTGTAATTGCTGAGAAATAAGCAAATAAGCACAGGGTTCGGGTAGAGCGTCGGGCCCGACGCTCTAAGCAATAATTATACATTGTCCCACGTGCGCTTATCTGTGTTGGGGAGCTTCGGTGTGAACATTTTTCAGCGTAGATTTCAAGATTTCACAAAGTTCAGTTAACGTAACTGTACCAGATCTAGATTCTCGATGATATACCGACAATAAGCCTTGTTTTACTGACTTTCTCATCAAATCGGTGTTTTAATACTGCAACTACTGGAATTTCTCTTAAAGTGACTAAAACACTGATCATCCGACTAATCATCGTATTCCGATAGAAAGTCAGTTGTAGAACTAATTGGCCTCATAATGACGTAATCATAGTGGACTGAAAATAACATTTCCCTTTTGCATAAAAAACATTCAGGGAATTAGTGCATATTTTGATTCCTTCTGTATTAAAATCACATATCATGGAGTCGAGGGCATATTTCGAAGCGTTGAAGTAATGAACTTGCTGTACAAGGCGCATTCGTCACCTTGACATACAAGCAAATGCACCAAAATCTGTACTAGAAAACGAATGTTGTTTTATTAGGATTTTTTATATCTATTCCTGAGATGTTAATTCATCATGAACTCACTTTAATTTGTTTTATTTCCATGTTTCTTATAGATGAATACATTATTGATCCACATTATCTAAGCCAATGACAAGTTGTTCTTTTCTTTGATAATATCGGACATGTCGGTAGATTATTATGTATAATGTAACATAAGCATTATCTCATAATAATGTTCTTCGTTCTCAATTTCGACCCACTTTTCCTTTCTTCGTCGTCTTCAGCTTCATCAATATCCTTATCATTTCAATTATAATTCAAACTCCGAATCGACCATTATTTTTTTTGTAGATCAACCTGTTAAGCAAAGCACCACTCTTCTCAAAATCATTTGAAATTAATGTCATCCACCCCTCTTGTTTCCATGTCTCCCATTCGTTTAATTACAAATAGAATGCGATGGTGAATTCAATTTGTCGTCGGTAAAACATAAAAAGCTAAATTTATTATTATTGCCATTTAACATGATAAAGAAAAACACATGAGACAGATTGTTACGTAGATGTTAACGTCCATACTGTTATTTTAATGTTACCAAACATCATGAGATTTAAATGTTATGATTTACATTAGAAATGTATTGATTTTGTTTTGATACAACATTCTTTGTCTATTGTGACATCCAAGCTTCACAGAAAAAAAATGGTTTTAAGTTTCTAAAAGCTACTTTAAAACGTCCACAACTAAGAAAGTCATCTAAGTGATAGTAGTTTGTATTCTCGTTTTAAAATTTAATTAGACATCAAAGAGCACCAAAATTATTGTGTACAGAGACATATCCGGCGTTCGGAGTGGCAAGATGGCTTGTTTCCAAGCTACTCATTTTTTCTTTAGAATAGATATTGTTAATCTCTGTCAGGCCTGACACTCTGGACTCCAATAATGAACAAAAGTTACATCTATATAGCGCTTCATAATTTGTGTAAGCGTTGTAAATTGTAATCACCATTACCCCGGTCACAAGGTTCATCACTGCTCCTCAGATAAAGCATGTGAAGTGCACCTTTTCACTCCCTGGGAAGTGAGTATCCTGTCCAGCAAACCGTTAATTCATCGGTGTACACATATCAATCTAATCAGTTTGATGTTCAAATCCTACCGGGTATCCATTTAACCCTAAAAAGACTGGGCTATTTAAGATGTATTGAGGACGGTGGGGGGGGGAGGGATGATCCCCCCCCCATCTGATCTAAATGATTATACAATACATGAGATTTGTATAGCGCACATTCCATATTGATAGGATGCTCAAGGCGCTTCAGAGCAGAAAAAAAAAATTACGTATATTACGTGTCTGAACAATAAGTCAATGTCTATCAAAGAACACTCGCGAATTCGGTCTCAACAGTTGCGCGAAAATTTAAAATAAAATCATAAAATTCTGCGGCGCTATCTTTTTTGCGTTCAGTAAATATCGAACGAATCGTTGATGGGGCCCAGTTTGTTTAGGGTTCAGACCTGGGATGAGAGTGGTAAACGTGGAATAGTGCCTTGCTAAAGGACATTAGCGCCTTGTGGGTTTCGAACCGTCGATCCTTGGTTAAAGAGTCAAGTAACTGAACGACTACAGAACGACTACAACATGATAAAAAACTCGAACAATTCAAGCAGTATACCTACTACCATTCACATGAATTGGTTAAGTGATTTAGGAATATGAATATCGCATATACTGCTACATTATGTAAATCACACAATCATAATACATGTAATAGATAAATTATTTCAAGGGATATAGCCAATAAAACCTGACATAATATATCACTGCAAATATGTACAAAATATTGTTCAATTCTTTAAATTTACATTCACTACACCAACGTACATGTAGATATTATAACTCTATTCCCTTGTGACAATCCCTCCATTAAGTCTTAAGTCTGTATATCTTTTAATTTATCCATTGATTCGATCATTTTTTCGTGATTGTCTTTAAAACAATTAGTCTAATTTCTCCTAATTGAAAGAGAAATACACCTATACAAATCATATCACATGTAAAACCGCAAAACTGTTTTAGTGAATAATGATTTTGTATAATATTCAACACACTTATTTGTCGTATTTTATTATTCACAGTCCAGCGTACATTGTAGATGACGTTGGAACATATTGTTCTTGTTTGGCAATGGCGTTATGAACGTTTGTTTTATGTGTGGAATATAATGGTGACCGAAACTCTCTAATAGTTTGTTATCTATTTCCATCAGTTTATCATCAGTAGGCCTAGAAGATATATTCAGTCATAGAAAAATGAACATATCAGTCTATAACATAAACAAAATGTACGCCTTTATCTGATGGAGCGGGCATCTGATTTTCAAGAACTGTATGCTTACATTTGTTGTTCGCTACTGGACGATAAAAGATTCTAAGCACGACTGGGGGGTCATTGTGGTGGGCCCCTAGATATGCTGCCTTACTGAGACACACCCAAGCACATTCATAGGCTGATCTGGGTGATGTCGCTATTTATTCAGAGTTTTGCCTCGCAGTACGTGCCTCCAGTCGCTTTGCATCCATGATGGTTGACTTTGTCATAATTGCTGGTATCTCCGTCGCTCTGAGGGTCGTCAACACCTACAATATCGATGGAATAAGACAAGTTGGTTGGTCTTAGAGACACATAATTGTGAGAATTTATCCCTTCATTGGAACGAAGGCTAGGTTCTGAAGAGCTCTTTGATCCGGTGGAAACTGACTTTACAAATTTAGAGTCTAAGCGCGCAGCGCATTGGCTTTGCATTTCTGAAGTCTCAGAATGTTCTCCCGAAGCAGGTGAGAGAACAGCATTGTTATGTCCAATAAATGACAAGCAAGGGGAACTCATTGACGGTGACATTGGTAAGGTATGCTTGGGAGATTTCTTCATTGGTTTTGCATACACACAACAGTCCTCATGCAACGATGCTTCAAGCATGGATGACGAATTATTAAAAAATGCACCACCTCTCGATAACATACACGTATCTTCCCCCGTGATTCGATGGGAAGTGAAGTCCTTGCATCCAGATAGAATATTAAAATCTGCTTTGTCAGAAGGCCCTGATGGGCTTTTGTCTTTTCCTGCAGGTCTGGCATGATTAATGGCGCGTTCATCCACCGTGTAATAGATGGTTTCATTCGACGTTTGGAGATTTTTCAGATTATCCTGTTTGCATCTTTCAATTGTCCCACGAAGGTTCCTCTTTACTACGTGCCCATCGCCAAAAATCATGTCAGTCTTTTCACAATTAGAAAACGTACCTCTTTTTGTGTTAAAATGCATTTCCAATGATGGAACGCTCGATGCATTTCTATGATTTTGTGATTTAAGTGAATCTCTTGGAGGCAACGCCGGACCGTGGTTATGTGTTTCAAGAATATCACCAGCTCTACCAATTCGAGGAAATTCTGAAGTTTGCTCGTCGGTGGTAATGATACATCTTGTCGTGTCCAAACGTACCTGATTGTCATTGTCTAAAGTCGTGCTCACGTTGTCATTCTTGTTTTTCTTAAAGCAGATGAGAAGATACAAGCAAGAGAATGCGCTGCATATCAGAATCGGAGCAATCAGGATATTAGATATGAGAATACCATTAAACACTGAACCTGTTTTTTTAGACTTTGCTGTGCTTGTGGATGCAGGTATACTAGCTGCTTGTCTTGGTTGTTTTTCCATGAAATTCCTTTGTGAGTTCACATTCGTTGATCCGTCTTCTGTTTTATTAGCAGTGACGAGGGGTCCAGGAGTTGCACTTGCGTTATTTTGTGGACAACTGGGAGAAATAGTGAAAGTTATCTCATGTGACTCCTCACTAATATCAGCAGTGCTACAATTACTCTCATGGTTTAGTTCAACTCTAGCAAGACGTTTCACCTTTATCAAACCGTCTGTCTCTTTGCCACATATCACAAAATAAGTGAAATCTCTGTAAATGAAATTTGGACGATTTGGGTTCATATTGATTATCTGTCTCTGGTTCGCTTCAATTAACATTACATCAATCTGATCCGTCCCTTGCCGTTTACAAACAAAACCTCCGCCATCTCTTATTTTCTGCATGAGCGAAAAGCTACATGAGTTAAATTTACTCTCTCCTGAAATATAGCAAGCCACAGGTACAATGCTTGATGATAACTCGTACAACGTAAAACCTGCAAAGACTTGGTTTTCACCAAACACCTTGTTAGAAAACGAACTGTTCATCTTGTTTTCCTGATGAAAGACTGTTTCCATTACTGTTTTATTTTTAGTGACTAATGATACAGATAGGTCCCCTTGCACGAAGTTCCACTTACATGCTGCATAAATGGACAAATCGATTTTACGAAAAAGCATTGAACAAATTGGCGATTCTTGAAGATCAAATTTCAATGTATTTGCAAGAGAAGTATCAATATGTCGCCCGTCCTTGTATTCACTCACATATTCAGACATACTTATTTCTCCATTTAACTCGTTACATCCAATGCTGTTCCCACATTTAGTCAACATCTTGAAGGAACAAACTCCGAATTCTCTTCCGTCTCCAAATACACTAAAACGTCTATTTATTTTCGGTTCCTGATCCATGTTCTCGATGGCACAATTCATGACGCCAATGTTGTTGAGAGATGAGGTGATGTTCAGGTCCCCCGGATGGCACTGGATGTACGCTTTGGACTGATGTGAACATGCCAGAACCAGTATAGCAAGGAACTTCAAAAAATCATTGGAATCCATAATTTCGTGTCGGCCTATAACTTGGAGATTAACAGAACCAGAATGATATGAGAGGAAATATAATTCGTTTTTCTTTTATATATGGCTGTATTACGTGCTGCGCTTTCCGGTTATAAACATGATAAACATAGCGATTAAACATCCGGGGTTCAGTTCGTCATGTTGAAGTAGTTGCTAAACACGATCCTGATCATGCTGATGACTGTTAAGTGAGAACATCCGTGCTCAAGACAAATCATTTATCACCTTTTGGTTTCTACTCTACTACTATGCTTTGAAATGTGTAGGCCTATTACTTGACATGTGCTTACAATGATTCTTTTTGTTGGTCTTAGTTTCAAAACATTCCCGACCAAGAGTATCATCTGTTCAAGATTTAAGCACATACTGCTATCCTTATGATCTTTCTGAAGGGTACAGATTTTGTTTTCATGTCTGTCAAACTCATTTGGTCATTCCATATTCAATATTTTCTTTATCTTATTGCTGCTTAATTTAGTGTTTGTTTGATTTGGTTTCAGTATGAATCTCTATTCACATGCAATATTATCAGTTTATAACCCGATGTAAAAAGAGTGGCTTTGTTTAACCATTTAATGATATTTGTTTTGTATTTCTACTGATTAAAGCAATGTGTTCAGCGGGATGCCCGTTATTCAATTACAATTGTTTTGTCACGTGTCATTTCTTAAATTAAACCTTTTGAAATATTTTTGTTTATAATTTCCTCCCCCCCCCCCCCCGCAAAACTACATTAAAGTATACACACAAAGAAAATTCACGAAAGTGATGATTATAAACTAATTATATATGAATGGAAAGGTCTTGTCTTTTTATACACAAATATGTCACTAAAAAGTCTTACAGATGTCGTGGAAATAAAAGAAATGAAATTAATAGAGACCCTTCTCAGCCCCCCAGCCGCCCCCAGGCAGACATTCACGCGATCGAAAACAGTCGAGAATAATGACGTCACATGATCGACTTCACACTATCTCTCTGTGCATAATACACTGATACACCTTCCTGGTCTCTATTTTTCTTCGAATTTACCGTTTTCTTCATGTGTTGTGATATCCGATTTCGACATCTTCAGACTATAAGAGAACCAGAGCCCAGAACTGTGTTACTTTGTCCATTTTTTATTGAATTGTGAACTGGAAAGACCGATTTTGTCCACTCGACAGTCTTCGTTGTGTTGCTCTGAATACTGAAAAACTCCAAGCTGTACGGTCCCATTCACTTGCTGCCGATGCAGGTTACGCTGTTTGATCCAGTCAAAAGTCAAGGTAAGCATGTTTGGAAACTAATCTGTACTTGTTCTGACGATGCATTCAGGTCAGATGACAGATACAGATCTGATATAATTTTAGAATCATGCATTTTGGCATGACTACTAAAATTAAAAAGTCTTTATTTTAGAAATAATGTTTTTGCACAATTCCAGCAGATTTTTCTTCACAAAAAAGACTTCAGTCAGATACTGGTCAGGACTCAGGCGATTAAATTATAGGAGCACTGGCATGGACCATGGCTGAAAATATGCTGTTTCAGAGGAATGTTTGGCAATATCGTAGTTTTTGTCACCAGTCCATTCACTGCCGTTTATTTCGTCAACGGCGGTGATCCACTCCCATTGACTTTGTACACAACGAACGCACAAACACCAAATTTCACGATAAGGCCGAATGTTTTCACGATAAGGCCAAATGTTTAAGTTTTTATTATACACAGGTCTAGTACCCAATGCGTTTATGCTCAGGAGGGCCCTGTATCGTATACATCCAGATACACAGAATTATATCACCATAATGCCGATGTCATGAAGCAAGACAAATTTTCAGCAGTGGTTACCCTGATCATGCTGATTCCTGGCCAAAACTAGAGTCTGGTGTTTCTTTCTGATTAGAGTGCTTCTACATAATGAATGCGTAGTGCCTTCAACATAAAACAATGAAGATAAATGCACTCTTTGTAATGACACAGAGTACCGTACCTCAAGTGATTCACTACCGCTAAGCGGTAAGTAGAGTGGGGCCTACACAAACATCACTTGAGCGTTGAGGTAGAGCACCAGTGTTCTGAGTGGAATTTTTCAGGTGTCTAAACCTACTATTATTTGTTGTTGACCGGGAATTACATGCCACCGCACGTCATCAATCATCAAGATAATGAAATTCATACTTTGATTTGATTATTTAAATTATTTCTTTATTTTTTCTCTCTTCTACACACAGATCTGCACACTTGCTGACTCTGGTGACTTCTGGTCTCTGCTCGCTACTTCAATCTGGGAGATTCCATCATGTCCTCTTACTGATTTGGATATAGCCATTTTTTTTTCTTCACTCTTTCCAGGAGCTACGGTTCAAGTTTTGGACTGATAATGATGCAACAGAAAATTTATCTTTATCGATCTTGGAAACAATTTTGAGCACAGTTTTTGAGAGAACTAAAAAAATTGACTTGGACAGGAATACAGCTTGTCGAAAATAAGAACACACAACTTAAAACGAAAAAACAATTTTAATGTTAGGGCATTTTGCAAGAAATTTTCTAATCAATCACACGTCCCAAATCAAGGGTAAGTCCTTTGATTAAAGACAAACATGTGTAGTTGAACTGCTATTGCAACTCCCGGGGGGGGGGCACTCAGTATATAATGCATAGTGGGTATGTGCCGCGGAGGGGACCCCCATTTTTACACTCAAATTTCCGTTCCAAGGCATAGCATTTTTGAATTGTTGAGAAAAAGAAGAATGCCGCTCCAAGGCATAGCATTTTCTTCTTATCGAGAAAAAAGAAGAGAGAAATCCGCTCCAAAGCTTCGCATATTTTTCGTTACGCGGCTCCGATCGCGTTGAATGAGCTGCAATTTTGGTGAAAAGCGGCCGCAGAGCTCCCCGGCGGAGGCCGCGCTAGCTGCATCATGCACGCATGACCGTTCCGTTCCAAGGACCCCCCTTTTCACAAACATTTGTCGTTCCGATGACCCTCCTTTTTACAATAAGCCCGCTCCAAGGCCCCCGTTTTTTGTCTCGCCCGCGGCACACCCCCACCGCTTTTTTGGTCGAGTGCCCCCCCCCCCGGGTTGCAACTCGACCTTATTACGCTTGAATTTGAATTTAAGACTTACGCTTGATTTGCAATGGAACATAAGTTTCTTGCAGTGCCCCATAATTGTGTTTTGTTATCAGATATCTAACGTGCTGATTTTTCTCGAAAGGTATAATATATTTGTCCTTTTAAACGGTATTTGAATATGGGTACGCCTTTTATTTGTTTTCCACAATATTTATTGCATGTACATGTATGAACAGAAGTGAAATGTTTATTGTGAAGCACTGAATGTTGTGTGCTGTTGTGTGATGGTTCATCATTTTTTTGTTCTAAGACTGTAAGCCTGGTGGGTGTGAGGAAGTGGCCTGGATGAAAGAAAAGTGAACATGTGCCCAGTTACAGATTTGCATATTCTAAGACAATTTTGTTTCTGGATAAATATTGCTATGCATTCCCTACATTAAGAGTAAAGGAGAAGTCCACACAATCAAAAATTCATTTGAATTTAAAGAAAAATAAGATATTGCAGGAAATTTCATAAAAACTTTGACTCAAATTTATATAATTACTATTCTAACATTGAGAAATTTTGCCTAATTTATAAAACGATGATATGCTCATCTGTGTCGATGTGCAAATTACACTAACCGATTATGTCACATGCACTAAGTTCTTTTGCATTTTGTTGTTTGATATATTTACATGACATGTAGATTAGATATTTAATTTTCTAATTATTTTCTGAAAAATTTTTGGAGGGATTTTAATTCCTCCAAATAACATTTAGAGTTACAGTTCCGTAAATGTAACCTATTGTGTTCGGATGAAGAAATTCCTATACTCAAATCTGCAAAGAATTAAAAAACAAAATGCCACAAAAAAATTAGAAACGAATGTGATGTGAGTGACAACACTAATTTGCATATCATTGTTTTGTGACTGTTTTGAGTAAAAACAGCAAGGGAAATTACTCTATTCAAATAATTTTTAGTTGATGTGGACTTGACTTTTCACTCATCCTGTACCCCTCCCATCCCAAATAAGAGTAGAATCGAATCAAGAACTTGAAAATCAAAAGCAGCAGTTAAGTAAGATTTGATAAATACAGGTCTGAATAGGATTTCACAAGAAAAAAAAAGAGAAAAAAGCTGGGTAGGGACGAGAAGGAATAAAAAAAAAATCAATTTAATCCGAGTTTGAACCAGGGTCCTCGCACACGACAAAACGATGGCCAACACGTTTGGCCACAGACCATTCCCTTCTTCCTGACGGGCTTTTAAGATATATGAAACAAAGTCCGCTCGCCGCTTTGGGCTAATCATGTTTCGGCAATTCAACTGCAATTTCAATCATTTCGCGATGGATATTGCCGTGTTATTTTGTGGTTCCTGACTTTGTTACGTTATGAAATTTCATAATTTTTTTCAGTCGTGACGAAGAATGTCTATGCTTTATATTGATTATAATATTAATTTGTCGCAAGTGTGATTTCTAAGTGAAAATATGCTTTGTTTATTCAAATATATTTCTTGAAAAAAAATCATTTTTTCTAAGCTAAATATCGGTTACCAAAATACGTTAAATGTGCACTTTATTTCACTGTTCAGTAAATTCAAACTTTTATCTATATAACAAGACCAATCTTGTGAGGAATAAACAATTCTAAGAGCAAAAAACGCTGATTGGAAAGATCGTCTTCAATGGGCTGTTGTCAGCTCAGCTGCTCACGCTCATTGTGTGACGTCACTCAGCTGGAGCTCGCAAGAGGACCGATGGAAGGCAGAAATATGGCATGAAAATAAATCATTTTTGAGAGCTGATTTCTGCAAACTCTAATCACTATTTTGAAAAGTGAAGTTATATATCTGATTAGTAATACTTCCCCTTTACAATGATGACCACAAAAAGGCATTATAAAATACTTTGGATTCTTCGAGTGTCTCCTTTAATAGTAAGCATGCTAAAACAGTCAACGTGCAAAAAAAATGATATTAATAGTAAAATGAAATATGCCGACGTACCTACAACTCACGCTCAGATAAAGCTCTTGATAGTACTTTTTTAATGATAGACGGATTAATATGAGAATAAATGATGATGAATATGATAAGATTACGAATAACATGTCGTACATAGGCTATTAGTAATTATATGTGCAAGCTCAGCTTAACAATTAACTTTTGCCACATTAACAAGCGCAGTGTTCGGGTATCCAAAGTGCATCAGTACCAATATTGTCACACTTTACACTGCTGTGTTATAGATTCGATCAGCATAAATTGTCTCCTCGTCACTCTTATGGAGTAGCCTCTCGCCAGGCGCATCCATTTTACTCAATCGATTAGTAGTTACTGGGCCTGCATTGAAATGCCCTCCAGTAGCTCCCCTTTCTCTAGAAGCAATGCTAATTCGCGGAGGCACTGACGGCGGTAGAGCTACTACTAGGGGTGCAGACGTGTGCTGTTTTGGATTTTGTAAAAAAAAAAAACTCGAACAATTCAATCAGTACCTTCTGAAAAATAGCCATTAACGCGGTTAAACAAATTAGGAATATGAATATCATACTTGAAGTATTTACGGCTACCTTATGTAAATCACACAATAATAATAGGCTTACATATGATAGGTAAATGATTAAAGGATATAGCCAATACAATCTGACATAATATTTCACGTGATGCTAATATGTACAAAATATTCTTTTCGTTTACTTTCACTACAACACAGTAGATATAATAAGTATAACCCTGACCCCACGGGATAACCCCTTCCCCTAATTGATATCGTTTAATTTTTCCATTGCTTCAATCTTTTTTTTATAATTGTCTTAATAATTACTCTTAGTTCTCCTAATTGAAAGAGAGATAAACCAAACTATACAAATAGTATCACATATATGATATTCAACGCACTTTAATATTTGTCGTCTTTTTTATTCACAGTCTACCATAGATGGCATTCGAATATCTTGTCCCCGTTTGGCATTGGGTTATGAAAGTTCCTCTAAATAATGCGCTAAATCTAATGGTGATCGACTCTCCCTTTAGTTTGTAATCTATTGTCTTCAGTTTGTCATCGGTAGGCCTTGATATTCAGTCTTAGAAAAATGAACATGTTATATTTTATAACATACACAAAATGTACGTGTATAAGAAGAATATTCCTACATATCTGATGGGCCGGGCATCTGATTTTTGAGAACTGCATGCTTACATTTGTTGTTTACTTCTGGACGATAAAGGAGTCTATACACGACTTATTGTCATGGTGGTGGCTCCTGGAAATACTTCTTTGAGACTCACTGAAGCACATCATAGGCTGATCTGAGTGTTGTCATTTGTTAAGAGAATTTTGCCTCGCTGTACATGCCTCCAATCGCTTTGCATCCACTATGGTTGACTTTGTCATAATTGCTTGTATCTCTGTCGCTCGAAGGGTCGTTAACACCTATAATATCGATGGAATAAGAAAACTTGGTTGGTCTCAGAGACACATAATTGTGAGAATTTATCACTTCATTGGAACGAAGGCTAGGTTCCGAAGAGCTCTTCGATCCGGTTGTCTTTACAAACTTCGAGTCTAAGCGCGTAGCGATTTGGCTTTGCGTTCCTGAAGTCTCAGAATATTTTCTGGAAGCAGATGAAAGAATATCGTTGTAATGTCCAATAATGACAAGCATGGGGAACTCATTGACGGTGAGATTGACAAGGTATCCTTTGGGGTTTTCTTCTTTCGTTTCGCATACACACAACAGTCCTGTCCCGCCTCAAAGATGAATGGCGAATTGTTAAACCCTGCACATCCTCCCGATAATATATCTTCCCCCTTGATTTGATGGGAAGTGAATTCATTGCATCCATCGCCAAACATCCTTTCGGGCTTTTCACAATTTGAAGACGTATCTGTAGGCCTATTTGTCTCAGTGTGCATTTTCAAAGATGGGACGCTCGATGCATTTCTATTGTTGTGTGATTTTAGTAAATCTCTTGGAGGCAACGCCGGACCGTGGTTACATGTTTTGAGAATAACCCCAGTTCCACTAGTTCGATGAAATTCTGAAGTTGGCTCGTCGGTGGTATTGGAACGTTTTGCCGTATACAAATGTAACCGATTGCCAATGTCTAAAAGTATGCTCATGTTGCCATTCTTGTATTTCTTAAAGCATATTAGTAGATACAAGCAAGTGAATGCGCTGCATATCAGAATCGGTGCAATCAGGATATTAGAAATAAAAACACCGTTGAACATTGAACTGTCTTTCGAAGACTTTGTTGCGCTTGTGGGTTATACTAGTTGCCTGTCTTGGTTGTTTTTCCATGAAATTCATATGTGAGTTCAAGTTTGTTGATCCGTCTTCTGTTTTATTAGCAGTGACAAGGGGTCCAGGAGTGGCACTTGCGTTATTTGTGGACAACCGGGAGAAATAGTGAACATGAGGTGAAAGTTATCCCATCTGACTCCTCGCTAATATTAGCAGTGTTACAATTGCTCTCATGGTTTACTTAAACTTTAGCCAGACGTTTCACCTTTATCAAACCGTCTGTCTCTTTGCCACATATCACAAAATATGTGAAATCTCTGTAAATGAGATTTCGACGATTTGGGTTCATCTTGATTATCTGTCTGTGGTTCGTTTCAATTAACATTACATCAATCTGATCCGTCCCTTGGCGTTTACAAACAAAACTTGCGTCTTCTCTTATTTTCTGCATGTCTGGAAAACTACGCGAGTTGAATTTACTCTCTCTTGAAATATAGCAAGATACAGGCACAATGCTTGATGATAACTCGTGCAACATGAAACCTGCAAGGACTTGCTTTTCACCAAGCACCTTGTTAGAAAACGAGCTGTTCATCTTGTTTTCCTGATGAAAAACTGTTTCAATTACCGTTTTATTTTTAATGACTAATGATACAGATAGGTCCCCTTGGACAAAGTTCCACTTACACGCTGCATAAATGGAAAAATCAATCTTTCGAAAAAGCATTGAAAAAATGGGGAATTCTTGAACATCGAATGCCAAACAGCCAAAGGATGTGTAAGAGCAGAAATATCAATATGTTGAATGTCCTTACATCTAATGTCAGGATAAGAGGTTTTCACGCCTCTACTGAATAAGTTGCATCCAATGCTGTTCGAATATATAGTCAACAGTTTTAAGGAACAATATTCAAATTCTCTCCCATTGTCGAGTACATTAAACTTGTATTTATGTGTAGTTCCTCTGCAAAACCAGTATAGGAAAGAACTTTAGAAAATTATTTGAAGCCATATTGGTCTACATGGGAATCGACAATAGCAGAATCATACTAACAGAAAATATAACTCGTTCGCCTTTATATATGACGGCGTTACGTACTGCATCTTCGTGATATAAACATGAAAGATAAAGTTCCAGGGTTATGTCCGTCATGTTTAAGTAGCTGTTGAGCATGACGATGATGGCGCTTAAGTGAGAACATTCGTGTTGATGAGAATGTAAGTTGACAACCTGATGCAAAGAGAAGAGCCACTATGTTGAACCATTTAACCATATTTGCTATATTTTCCAACTAATCAATGCAATACGTAAAGCTGGACAGGTATTATCATTGTTTAATCATTTTTTATTCACGTCTTAAATTTAATCTTTGGAAATATTTGGTTTCTATTATTTTGATTCTCTCAGCAAAACTGCATTATACTAGGTGAGGCACCCTGCAACAACAAACAAAAAATGAATAGAAAAAGAACACGCACGCACACAATGCTGACGTAGCTATACTGTACAGAATATCATATAAAAAAGTACTCATTAATGATAGCCGGAGTAATATGAAAATGAATGATTACGAGTATAAGATAAAAAAAAAACATATTATGCAAATTTATGCTCTGCTCAAAAATTACATAAAGTTTTGCGAAATGAACAAGTGAAGTTTTCTGGTTTTCTCAGTGCATCGGTATAGTCACACTTTACACTGCTGTGTTATAGATTCGATCAGCGTATATTATCTCGTTGCTACCTTTATGACGTAGCCTCTCGTCAGTCTCATCGACTACATCACCAAACACCCTGTCTGGCATTTCACAATTTGAAGAGGTATCTGTATTTGTGTCAAAATACATTTCCAATGATGGACCGCTCAATGCATTTGGATGATTTTGTGAATCTCTAGGAGGCAATGCAGGACCTGTTCCCCGACCTGTTCTGAGAATATCGTCACCAGTTTTACCAATTCGCTCATAGAATTCGGACATCTTCGACGTTTGCTCGTTGCAAGTAATAGAACCTCGGGTCGTGTCCAAACGTACCTGATTGTCATTGTCTAAAGACATGCTCAAATTGCTATTCCTGTATTTCTTAAAGCAGATGAGAAGATACAGGCAAGTGAAAAAGCTGCCTATTGTCAGAATCGGAACAATCAGGGTATGAGATATAAAAACACCATTGAACATTGAGGTGTCTTTCTGAGACTTTGTTGTGCTTGTGGTTGCAGGCATACTAGCTGCTTGTGTTGGCTGTTTTTCCATGGAATTTATATGTGAGTTCAAGCTAGTTGATCCGTCTTCTGTTTTATTAGCAGTGACAAGGGGTCCAGGAGTTGAACTTGCGTTATTTTGTGGACAACTGGGAGAAATAGTGAAAGTTATCTCATGTGACTCCTCCCTAATATTGGCAGTGCTACAATTGCTCTCATGGTTTAGTTCAACTCTAGCAAGACGTTTCACCTTTATCAAACCGTCTGTCTCTTTGCCACATATCACAAAATAAGTGAAATCTCTGTAAATGAAATTTGGACGATTTGGGTTCATATTGATTATCTGTCTCTGGTTCGCTTCAATTAACATTACATCAATGTGATCCGTCCCTTGCCGTTCACAAACAAAACCTCCGCCATCTCTTATTTTCTGCATGAGTGAAAAGCTACATGAGTTAAATTTACTCTCTCCTGAAATATAGCAAGCCACTGGTACAATGCTTGATGATAACTCGTGCAACGTAAAACCTGCAAAGACTTGGTTTTCACCAAACACCTTGTTAGAAAACGAACTGTTCATCTTGTTTTCCTGATGAAAGACTGTTTCCATTACTGTTTTATTTTTAGTGAATAATGATACAGATAGGTCCCCTTGCACGAAGTTCCACTTACATGCTGCATAAATGGACAAATCGATTTTACGAAAAAGCATTGAACAAATTGGCGATTCTTGAAGATCAAATTTCAATGTATTTGCAAGAGAAGTATCAATATGTTGCCCGTCCTTGTATTCACTCACATATTCAGACATACTTATTTCTCCATTTAACTCGTTACATCCAATGCTGTTCCCACATTTAGTCAACATCTTGAAGGAACAAACTCCGAATTCTCTTCCGTCTCCAAATACACTAAAACGTCTATTTATTTTCGGTTCCTGATCCATGTTTTCGATGGCACAATTCATGACGCCAATGTTGTTTAGAGATGAGGTGATGTTCAGGTCCCCCGGATGGCACTGGATGTACGCTTTGGACTGATGTGAACATGCCAGAACCAGTATAGCAAGGAACTTGAAAAAATCATTGGAATCCATAATTTCGTATCGGCCTATGAATTGGAGATTAACAGAACCAGAATCATATGAGGGGAAATATAACTCGTTTTTCTTTTATATATGGCTGTATTACGTGCTGCAGTTCTGGTTTATAAACATATAGCGATTAAACATCGGGAATTCTATTCGTCATGTTGAAGTAGTTGTTAAACCGAATCATCAGGTTGTTATTTATTACTTATTTATTTATTTATTCATTTCAGTTTTATTTAATCATGGTGGCCTCAAAAACTACTGTCCTGAGATAAAAATCTATACAGTGCGTCCCACAAAAAACGAAACCGAGATTTAGCAGTGATTTATCATAACTTAAACATAAATGCAATAGACAAATGACCTACCAATGTAAAGCTTATAGAAGCTCCTCTTTTAAGTGATATTATTTATGTTATTCCTCATTCACGCATGAGTGACGAAAACAATTCCAAGAAAGGATACCAAAAACTCATTTGGCGGGGGTATCTTAATTTCAAAAAGAAAATCACATGCCTAAAAAGTTCAATATCTGCTCTTTTACTTGATACCTTAATCGCACGGTTAACATGGTTAACAAAAGACTTGATGCATGGCTGATCGTCAACCAAACGGAGTGTCTAATGAGTTTGAACGTTGACCTGCAATACCTTTTCATTTTATGAAATTGAAATTCAAGCCTGATTTCAAATAACCAGAACTTTGTTATTTCTTGACCATTTTCTGTAATTGAGGTACCAAATTAAAGAGCAGATATGGAGCTTTCCGGAAATGTGGTTTTCTTTTTGAAACCCAGATACAGCCCGCCAAGTGGCTTGTTGGTATCCCCTCTTCAAATTGTTTTTGCTCACTCAAGCGTAAATGAGATATAATCTAAGTAATTCCAGATGAAAAAGGAGATTCGTAGCTTTACAATGGTAGGTCATTTGTGTATTGTATTTGTGATTATGTTATGATACATGTAATTCATCGATAAATCTCGGTTTCGTTTTATGTGGGACGCACTGTATGTATAATATTTACAAAGAATGAATACATAAATCAAAATGGCATACACTTCAACATATAGGAAAAATAAAAAATGCAATAAAATAAAAGATTAAAATTTAATTTCAAGAAAGGGTAACTTCCATGTTAAGACAGGGGAGAAATAGAAGTCAAGTGGAAACTGTTAAATACGATTTAACGAGAAAAGGATGGATGACTGGTAACTGAGTATTGTTCAATTGATTGTTAATAATTTTAGAAGAGATTATAATGTTTGCCAATCTAGAATATAAATCAACAACTCAATGTTACTCATCTTACAACGCAAGGCCTTTCAATTTTCCATTTCTTTTATTCAATGAGGCACGGAATGAGTTGAGGACATAGCCTGGCGTCAATCTTTCCGAAGATTATTCTATTCCGTGGTCCCGATGTATTGAAAAGTCCTCTTGCCACTGTTCAGTGGCAAAGTGGTTAAAGTAGTTAAGACAATTAATTCATCACCTTTTCGGTTTATACTCCACCGCCACGCTTTAAAACCTATATTACTTTTATAGGTTGGGGTGCTTACAATAAAAAATACTTATTTTGTCTTAGTTTCAAAAAATTCCAGACCAAGAGTGTCATTTTGTTGTGTTTAAGTTTGTTTTTATTGAAAGAATCAAACATATTTACATAGAAAAAAAAAATCGTATAAGCATTTATAAGTAAAAAAAAAAAAACATTAAACGAAAAAGGACAACACAAGACGACCCGGAGGAGGGGAGTACTTTGACGAGTGGATACCATGCGTGACCATGGGGTCTCAAAAAGCACCCTAAACACGCATTTTCCATATTCTGAAAATGTACCCCTAAACAAGTATTGGCGTGTAAAACCCAACCCTTAACAAGTATTGGAAACAAAACGAAAATCTTGCCAAGTTTTCCCTTAATTAACCCCCTTAACAAGTACAGCGATATTTTTTTATTGTTATGTCACGGGCATCGGTTTTACCTTTAGCTACGTCATTGGGTTTAGTACAGCCCCACTTCCGACATCTCGCCCTAAACACGTAGTGTTGACATTTTGAGCAAAAAGTACATCCTTTATAAAATAAAACAACCTCGCAAATTTGACCCTAAACACGTAGCTTTCCTAGCGAAAATAGATACCTTTTTTTAGTGTTTTTGAAAAAGACATCCTTTTTACGTGTTCTTTGGTCGCGCATGGTATCTACTCGCCAATGAAAGTACCCCCCCCCCCCGGTAAGACGACACAACGCACCACAATATATACAAAAGTAGATTATTGTATCCCTTTTGCGAATAGACTTCCCCATTGCCTGCGGTTTCGCGACATGCCAACACGCACCGCCTGACCAGAACCAACTTAGCCAGGCGGAGTCCGCGCCATGCAGTGCACGGAGCGCTCTCCTTGCGAGTAAAATAAGAATGTGCAGTTGAGAAATCTACCCATATTACTGAACCATTTTATGAGCAATGTCTTCCTTATTACAAAGTAGAATATATTGCCTCCTTGTTTAACCACACCTACCATGCACTGATGGGGTGGTGAACTGAGGTAATAACATAAACATTAATAAAGTATCAATATACTGGAAAGAAGGTCAACATGAGTTACAAGAACAGTGAAATACAAACAAAGGCATACATAATGTCAAATTATGTGAATGATATAGACCATTTCTTGAAATGAAAACCTAATTTCCCCTTTTCTCAGCTATCTTAAATTCAATTTTCTGTTTCATTTTAACAATAGAGATGAAAGATTGGAAATCAAGGT
The DNA here is from genome assembly GCF_018143015.1 of Lytechinus variegatus. Taxonomy (NCBI): domain Eukaryota; kingdom Metazoa; phylum Echinodermata; class Echinoidea; order Temnopleuroida; family Toxopneustidae; genus Lytechinus; species Lytechinus variegatus. The sequence goes on along the minus strand of NC_054744.1, from coordinate 31,779,238 downwards.
CAACATTTTGAAATTTGCATCGAATAATGTAAAACTTTAAACATAAGAACAAAGATGTAATACATAATTCGTGCCTGCTCCCAATGTCAACACCGAATAAATAGCTGACATTCGTATACACAGTTGTCTCGTTGATCTTGTGATCAATAAATTCAGAAAGTTTATTCCAAATGGGGACTACTACTGCACATTCACAAAAAAAACATATGACTCAGAGTTTCAGGAACCATTTTACAAAAATGACAAAGTGGAGTGTCATCTGTTCAATACTTGTAAGTACATACTGTTATCATATTGTTTAATAGGTACCGATTTTGTTTCCGTGTCTGTCAAACTTATTTGTTCATTCCATATTCAATAGTTTATTTTATTACTGCTTAATCTATGTGTGTTTGTTTGAAATTGTTCCATCACAATACTTGTACACTCTTTTCACATGCAATGTATTATCAGTTTATAACCCGATAAAGAAGAAAGAGTGGCTTTGTTTAACCATTTAATATTTATTTTGTGTTTCTACTGATCATTGCGATGCGTTAAGCTGGACAGTTGTTCCCGTCATTCAATTATAATTGTTTTGTCTCATGTCATATCTTAGATTCAACCCTTTGAAGAAAAAAAATATATTTGTTTTTCCCCCGCCAAACCGCATTAGTAGTAGGCATGCTAAAAAAATAAAACATGCTGACATACCTACACCTCTCGTATAAAGCTCATATTAATACAAGTACTTTTTAAGGATAGGCGGATTAATATGAGAATAAATGATGATGAATATGATGAGATTACAAATAACATGTCATAAACATATTAGTAATTGTTTGTGCATGTTCAGCTTAACAATTAAGTTTTGCCAACAAGCGCAGTGTTCAGGTATCCTCAGTGCATATTGCCACACTTTACCCTGCTGTATTATAGATTCGATGAGCCTACAGCAGTGCTTCTCAACCTTTTTTTACTCGAGGACCACTTTGACTCTCAGATTTTTTCAAGGCCCACGTACTAACTTTTTTTAAGGATATGACTACTTGTCTCGACCATTACAAAGAGCATATTAGTACGTAACTTTATGATCGTCTGCAGCAGTGGTTGAGCCAAACAATGAGGGGGCTTGATATGGCGTATCGCGTACAATTGATAAAATGTTGCGAACATGGCAAGCAAACAAAATCTTCGACATTTTTATTACAAAAATCCAAGTTTGTGATAGATTTTGACACAATATTCAAAAAATAATATTATTTTACCCTTATCCCTTTTCTATTTTTGGGTCATGAAATATTCGGGGCAAAGAGCCCCCCCCCCCTTCTGGTTCTGCTCTGCTGTGAATTTAATCCATCCTTTTTTTCCTACCGAAACAATCTTTTGGCTCTCCTGGATGTTTTGTGCTTAGGCGTCTCTGAAGCTCTGACGGTTTAAGCGCCTTATTTGAGAATAAATTAAGCACATTCGACAAACATTTTGCATCACTGCGCAGTTATAATAAATCCAAATCTAATGTATTATTGTATTTAGAGTCACATTTTCTTAGTTACAGTAGATTTGTTTCCTCCCTCACATTTAGTTTTAAAACAAGGTCCATTTTGATGAAAGTATATGTTTCATGAAAGTATCTATTTCATGAAATTTGAACATAAGGTACATTCGAAGCAATCAGGTTTGAGAAATAAATGCATTTGCAAAGGTCCGGTGAATGGGCGATTATCAACTAAATACAAAATATGCATGCATGAGGCCTGATCTGAGGTTCACATCAAAGTTAGATCAGAAACATCATCAATGTGTATGTATGTATATATCACAACATGTTACCTATAGCATGATAGGCGTGCCTTCAGCTTTGTTTGACCCACGGAGACCGATCAAACATACCATTTTCGGACATTAAATATAACATGTTAAATATGCCATAATTTTCCCCCATTTTTTTCCTTCTCTGGAGCTTCTCGCGGCCCACCGGTTGAGAAGCGCTGGCCTACAGTATCTCCTTGTTAATATTGTGGTGTAGCCTCTCGCCAGTCGCATCTATTTCATGGATATTTATTTTTGTAACATGTGTAACTCCCTTTTGGTTCGATTCTTCCAGAGCCCATCATGTTACTCAATGAATTGGTAGATACCGGGCCTGTATTGAAATGCCCTCTAGTAGCTCCCGTTTCTCTAGAAGCAATGGAAATTCGCGGAGGCACTGACGCGTCATGACGGCGGTAGAGCTACACATGTACTAGGTGCAGACGTGTGCTGTTTGGGATTTTGTAAATCAGACCTTGAAGAATTGGAACCAACCGGATCTGTAGTTTTAATCGGGAACGATTGGACACGAATGCATCGCAATTTATCTTCTTTCTTCCTTTGTGTCATATGCAGGAATACCTAGGTGCAAATGACGATGCACACCACAGAGCCCAGTGCTGTATGAAGCCCATAGATCACGAAGGAAAGCCTGCCATGAGAGCAATGTCGGGAAATGTGAGCGGACAACCAGGAGATATTCTGAAGATTGTCTGCCTCAGCTTTTCCCCGACATTAGCAGTACAGCAAGTGTCATTTTCTATTTACATTTCAACCCCCCCCCCCTCCCTTAATTCGATGGGTTTTCCAATTTTAGACCAAAAATTATATGCCACGCTTGTGACCAAAATGACGAAATAGAAAGAAAAGGCGTTCTTAATGGTTCGTGGCATTGAGTAGACTCAACTTACATGATTGACTACGGTCAAGTGAAAGGGTTCATGATCTTTAACAAAAGTTGTCATAACTGCCGAAATACTTATATATAAAAGCGTAACCACCGTCCATTGCCAATTATCTGTACGTCCTCGTGGAGATCAGACAAAAAAAAACAAATAAGGCGCAGATTCATTCTTTTATTGTTTTGAGGAAACGAGGACCCCCCACCCCCACCCCCAGGTAAAAAAGACGAATCTTCAGACATCAGACAAACCTCTCTGCATCGAACTTTTTTTTTCGTTCTTTTTTGTTCAATTTTGCGTTACATTTATTTGTTTTATTCTCCCCATTTTTACTCATTCTCCCCACCTTTCTCTCCCCTCTCTTCATCTCTCTCGCGCTCTTATTTTCAGCGTAAATGTAATACTCCATCATAACGATAGAGTAGACTGATAGGCTTTTTACACAGGATTTTCTTAACCCCGGACTATCGCTAACCCCGTACTATCCTTAACCCCGTACTATTTATTTTCCATTTCACACATGCCAAATTGTTTTTGCTAACCCCGGATAAGGAATGCTTGCTTTTTACACACGAAACTCGCTAACCCCGGACTATTGGTAGCTCATGAATATTCACGAGCGCACTGAGGGGTCATTCGGGTCATATCCAAAATCGCTGACTTCTGGCGCGCGCTTTTTTTTCATCGCCGTGATCGCTGTTCATGAATATTCATTATACTTACCTCTGATTGGACAACAGGGCCGGCTCTGTTGCGGGGCATGAATGGGAGCGCTTAGCCCACTTTCGTTTTACACATGCGATCTTAACCCCGTACTATTGCTCTTAGCACCGCAATTGGTGGGATAACCCTGCTTTTTTGCAGGGCCAAATAATCCCGTACTATAGGTGGGGTTAGCCCACTTTGCAAAAACGCTGTGTAAAACGAAAGTGGGCTAAGCTTAACCCCGTACTATAGGTGGGGCTAAATTGCCATTTAGCCCCACCAATAGTACGGGGTTAAGGAAATTTTAGCATGTCTAAAAAGGGTATGAGGATATACTTCAGGATCAATCTTGCGTAGATCTGTAATGATATCAATTACTTATGAGCTGACATGTACGCTACTGGATGAGTTTCGGTTTCAGAGAGTGGCCTCATCCGTAGCCTGTTTAAGACATCACTTGCGAATATATATGTATCACATGACAAGAGTGGTAATACTGGCAACACGTAGGCATATGGTATATAGGCCTAAAGGTTATATATAAATTGCAATTTGTAAAGGTAGGCGGGGTATTTTAATATCATTGGTTTTGCATTTTTTTTTCAAGTCTAACCTGCGCACTATGTTCACTATGCACTTCTGATAAGGTTCTGATGTTCCAGTTACCGAAAATGACATTTTTTTGCAATGTACAATGATTGAAGAGAAGTCTTCTGTTTCATTATGACTGTACACATCCGACTTGATTTGGCCCACGAGCGGATTCCTTACTTATTCCCAAGACATTAATTTTCAATAGAACAGAGGTGATTCTGCTTAATTGGGAAATTATGGTATGTGCATGATGTTAGCATTGATACTCAAAGAGGGTGCACTCGAGAATATCGTTGTACTTATGTATTGCTTCAGGTTTGAAAACTATTCTTAAACTTGAACGCATATATTCCGTATCCCAGTATTACCAGTCCATATAGATGTATTACCGTAAATAACAATAACATTAGATAGCCAAGACAGATGGCCAAGCGCGATTGACCCATTGCGCGTCACGTAAAATGATTTAAATCAGTGTATTTCCCATCAGGTCCACCTTCGATGAATATATTCTATACGTGTATGGCCCACTCTGCGCTTTTCCCAGAATGGCCCAAAGCGGTTACAAGAAGAAAAAGAGATTGTTACAACTATACAAATGAAAACGTACAATCCTAAAAATCTGGATTGGAAAAGAGAAAGGTTTTAAGTCCCTTTTTAAATGAAGCAACAGATGGTGATTGTCTAAGAGTAAAAGGTAAGCGATTCCAATATTTTGAAGCGGTTATGGTAAAAGTCCTACTATCTCCAGCCAGTTTCTTAGTGATTTTATATGTGAGACGGAATGGGTCACTGGAGGCTCGTACATTCCTGCGAGGGGTGTATAGGGTCAAACAATCACGCAGATATAAAGGTGCCTGCTTATTGAGAGACTTAAAAACTAACAAAAGTAACTTAAAAACTATACGATGTCGTATGGGAAGCCAGTGTAACGATTCAAGGAGTGGTTTACAGAAGTGAAATCTTGTTACTTAATAAATTATTCGAGCTGCCCAATTTTGAAGCCTTTGAATGCGATCAACTTGAGTAACGGGAATGTTAGAGAGAAGACCATTGCAGTAATCTAAACGGGACAGAACGAGAGAACGAATTGCATTGTTACAGGCAGATCGAGTAATATATCTTCTAATTCGAGAAATATTCCTTAAATGAAAAGTTTCAGTAGTGCATATTTGAAAAACATGGTCCACCATTGACATTTCTCTATCGAAAATTACACCAAGATTTTAACAGTAACTGAAGGGCTTATGGATATATCGCCAACTGTTAACTTCAGATCTGGCAGATTGTGTAGACTGTGTGGAGAGGCCGCTATGAAGAATTCTGTTTTTGAGTCATTTAACTTTAATTTATTAACTGTCATCCAGTTTCTAATATCTGAGATACAGTTCTGAAGTCGAAACAGAGCGACAACTAAATCTCCTGGGATTTTCGTATTAAATGAAATATACAATTGGGTGTCATCGGCATAAAGATGGTAGTTGATACAATGATGTGTAATGATATTACCAACTGGTAGGGTGTATATAGAATACCCGATAGGGCCTACTACCGAACCTTGCGGAAGACCAAAATCAAGGTTAGTGGGTTTAGATAGTTTACCAGTAATGTTAACTCTGGAGGACCATCCTGTGAGGTATGACTCAAACCATGACAGAGCTGTAGATCTCACACCTATTCTGCTGTAAAGACGAGATAAAAGAATTTTGTGGTCGATCGTGTCGAAAGCAGCAGATAAATCTAAAAGTGCGATCAAAACAACTCTGTTACAGTCAAGGGAAAACATGATATCATTTTTAACTTTAACCAATGCCGACTCTGTGCTATGATGCGACCTGTAAGCAGATTGAACAGAATCAAACATATTGTTGCTTTCGATGTGTTGAACTAGTTGTGAACTAGCTGCTTTTTCGATGAGTTTAGCAAGGAAAGAGAGATTAGAAACTGGTCTGTAGTTTGAAAGTTCATTTTTATCCAAGTTCGGCTTTTTCAACAGAGGTCTAACAATTGATGAATGTGCTCCTAAAGGGAAACTACCGGTAGATAGAGAGTTATTAATTATGTCGGTGATTAATAGCAATAACTGAACAAGTTTATCTCTTAGAAGCCATGTCGGGATTGGATCTAACATACAGGATGTGTTAGTGAAATTCATAATAAGCTTGGACACATCAGATTGAGTATATGATTGAAAGCTTTCAAAGAGAGGAATAGTTTCGTCAACTGAATCAAAAAACCTAGTGTCAGGGACAACATTCAGAGCGTAAATTTCTTCTCTAATCTTCCTTATCTTTTCCACAAAAAATTGAGAAAATTGTGAGCTCAAAATATATGCTGAGTCATGTATAGGTAGATGACCAGACTTCTTATTCAGAAGAGAATAAATGATATGATAAACTTCCTTACTATCACAAGAGCTCAATTTCTCTTGGAAGTAATTCACTTTAGCTGCACTGATAACCTTGTTAAGATTATCATTTTGCTCCAAAAATAGTTTTCGGTCCGAATCTAGCCTTGTTTTGCGCCATTTTCTTTCCGCTTGACGGCGTTGCTGGCGGGCAACAAGTGTAGACTCATTGAACCAGGGAGAGCGCGACTTCGGCGCACAGGTTCTTGTTTTGGGTGGTGCATGATCATCCAAAATTTTAATGATTTCAACACTATACCAATTAAAAAGTGCATCACAATCATGATCATGTGGTCTTAACGATACTAATTCCTCCAATGCATTCATGAACCTTACTTTGTCTAACTTGCGATAATTGCGCAAGGTCTCTGTAATCAAACTAGGATTGGGCTTCTCCTTTCTTAAGGAGAAATGAATCATGTAATGGTCTGATGAACACGTTCTAGCGTATGACAATCAAATAAGAAAGCATCATCACGAGTAAAAATAAGATCTAAGGTGTGACCTTGGATATGGGTCGGGCCCTGGACATGCTGTACCAGCCCAGCAGAGCTCACAGTATTCATAATGTGTTTGACATCATTCTTTAATGCATTTTCCCAATGTACATTAAAATCACCCATTATTATTAACTTTCCTGGAATCAGAGAAGTTTCAGGCCAATCTAATCACATTGATGTCCAAATCCTACCCGGTACCCATTAAAAACCTGGGATAATTGTGGTAAACGTGGATAAGTTCCTTGCCAAAGGACATTAGCGCCTTGTAGATGTCGAACCATTGACCCTAGTAACTGAACAACTACATCACGACACCTCCAAAAATTTGTCTAACGACCATTATGCGAAATAGAAGTTTGAAGCCATATGTTAAAAAAACAATAGCTGATCGAATTTGTGAGGGTGGACTTATATCCCCTATATCATATGTAAAAGTTTCAAAGAATACAATAATTCCTCTTTTCAATGTGTAAATGGGAGTGGTGTCGATCACTCCTTCGGAACTGTATATTTGTCATCTAAATACTAATGTTCATTTTATATTTATACAAGTACTCATTTCTTTATATACACTGGATTTGGCTGCATTGATACATCCTGCAAAATACCCGAACAATTCAACCAGTACCTACTAACAAATATCCATTAAAATGGTTAACCGATTTAGTAATAATGAATATCACACTTGAAGTATTTACGGCTACATTATGTAAATCACACAATAATAGGCCTACATATGATAGGTAAATGATTAAAGGATATAGCCAATACAATCTGACCTAATATATCACGTGGTGCTTATATGTACAAAATATTCTTTTCATTTACTTTCACTACAACACAGTAGATATTATAAGGATAAAGCCAGGCTGACACTTGCACGACTTTTGGCCACGATTTTGTCGTGGCAAGTCGTGCCATTTTGGGGCACGAACTGGGAGGCTCCCGCACTGTTTTACGACTTGTTCACGAATAGTTCACGAATGCGTGCCCGTCAGTGTCCACATTGACACGAACTGGCACGACGAGTTCACGCATAGTTTACGCACTTCCCGCATTGGCACGACGAGTTTGCGCAATTCGGACGGTGTCGTGCTGAACTATTCGTGAACACGACGTGAGCTGTTCGTGAACCATTCGTGACAGTCGTGGCATGGCGCGCACTGCCACGCACTGGCACGCATCCTCCCGCATCGTCCCGACGAGTTCACGAACAGTTTGCGCATAGTTCATGACCCGGTGTCTAAATTTTGTCGTGACCAAAATTTTGAACATTTCAAAATTCTCGTCCCGACATGGCACGCAGTCACGACATGTCACGACGTGTTTACGCACACTTCACGCCAGTTCACGACTAGTTTGCGCACTGGCACGACTTGAGTCGTGCCAATGCGTGACACAAAATCGTGCAAGTGTCAGGCTGGCATAACCCTGTCTCCACGAGATAACCCCTTCCACTAATTAATTTCGTTCAATCTATCCATTGCTTCAATCCTTTTTTATGATTGTATTAACAATTACTCTTAGTTCTCCTAATCGAATAAGATACAATCCAAATTATACAAATCGTATCACATATAATTTTTTTCGAACTGTGCTTTTTATGATATTCAACGCACTTTAATATTTATCGTCTTTTTTATTCACAGTCTAGCATAGATAGCAATGGGATAATTTGTTCCCGTTTGGCATTGGGTTATGAAAGTTCCTCTAAATAATGCGTTTTATTCATATGTTAAATCTAATGGTGACCGACTCTCCCTAATAGTCTGTAATCTTTTTTCCTCAGTCTTTCATCGGTAGGCCTAGATATTCAGTCTCAGATAAATGACATGTTATGTTTTATAACATACACAAAATGTACGTGTATAATAAGAATTATATTCCTAATATCTGATGGGCTGGGCATCAACTTTTTGAGAACTGCATGCTTACATTTGTTGTTCACTTCGGGACAATAAAGGAGTCTATACACGAATTATGGTCATGGTGGTGGCTCCGGGAAATACTTCTTTAATGAGACTCGCTGAAGCACATCATAGGCTGATCTGGGTGTTGTCATTTGTTAAGAGAATTTTGCCTCGCTGTACGTGCCTCCAATCGCTTTGCATCCACTATGGTTGACGTTGTCATAATTGCTTGTATGTCTGTCATTCGAAGGGTCGTCAACACCTATCATATCGATGGAATAAGACAACTTGGTTGGTCTCAGAGACACATAATTGTGAGAATTTATCACTTCATTGGAACGAAGGCTAGGTTCCGAAGAGCTCTTCGATCCGGTTGTCTTTACAAACTTCGAGTCTAAGCGCGTAGCGATTTGGCTTTGCGTTCCTGAAGTCTCAGAATGTTTTCTGGAAGCAGATGAAAGAATATCGTTGTTATGTCCAATAAATGACAAGCATGGGGAACTCATTGACGGTGAGATTGACAAGGTATCCTTGGGGGTTTTCTTCTTTCGTTTCGCATACACACAACAGTCCTGTCCTGCCTCAAGGATGAATGACGAATTGTTAAAACCTGCACCGCCTCCCGATAATATATCTGCACCGCCTCCCGATAATATATCTTCCCCCTTGATTTGATGGGAAGTGAATTCATTGCATCCAGATAAAGCATTAAAAGCTACTTCATCGGAAGGTCCAAGTGGGCTATTGACTTTTCCTGCCAGTCTGGGATGATCTATGTCACGTTCATCCACCGTGTAATAGATGGTTTCGTTCGGCGTTTGGAGATTTTTCAGATTATCCTGTTGGCATCTTTCCATTGTCCCACAAATGTTCCTTTTTACTACGCTCCCATCGCCAAACATCCTGTCGGGCTTTTCACAATTTGAAGACGTATCTGTAGGCCTATTTGTCTCAGTGTGCATTTTCAAAGATGGGACGCTCGATGCATTTCTATTGTTTTGTGATTTTAGTGAATCTCTTGGAGGCAACGCCGGACCGTGGTTATATGTTTTGAGAATACCCCCAGTTCCACTAATTCGATGAAATTCTGAAGTTGGCTCGTCGGCGGTATTGGAATTTCTTGCCGTGTCCAAATGTAGCCGATTGCCAATGTCTAAAGGCATGTTCACGTTGCCATTCTTGTATTTCTTAAAACAGATTAGAAGATACAAACAAGTGAATGCGCTGCATATCAGAATCGGTGCAATCAGGATATTAGAAATAAAAACACCATTGAACATTGAACTGTCTTTCTGAGACTTTGTTGCACTTGTGGGTGTGGGTATGCTAGTTGCCTGTCTTGGTTGTTTTTCCTTGAAATTCATATGTGAGTTCAAGATTGTTGATCCGTCTTCTGTTTCATTAGCAGTGACAAGGGGTCCAGGAGTTGCACTTGCGTTATTTTGTGGACAACCGGGAAAAATAGTGAAAGTTATCCCATGTGACTCCTCACTAATATTAGCAGTGTTGCAATTGCTCTCATGGTTAAGGTGAACTCTAGCAAGACGGTTCACCTTTATCAAACCGTCTGTCTCTTTGCCACATATCACAAAATATGTGAAATCTCTGTAAACATGGTTAATGATATTTGGACGCTTTGGGCTCATCTTGATTAGCTGTCTGTGGTTCGTTTCAATCAACATTACATCAATCTGATCCATCCCTTGCCGTTTACAAACAAAACCTTCACCATCTCTTATTTTCAGCATGGTTGGAAAACCACATGAGCTACCATTACTCTCTCCTGAAATATAGCAAGTCACTGGTACAATGCTTGATGATAACTCGTGCAACGTGAAACCTGCAAAGACTTGGTTTTCACCAAACACCTCGTTAGAAAACGAATTGTTCATCTTGTTTTCCTGATGAAAGACTGTTTCCATTACTGTTATATTTTTAGTGACTAATGATACAGATAGGTCCCCTTGCACGAAGTTCCACTTACATGCTGCATAAACGGACAAATCGATTTTTCGAAGAAGCATTGAACAAATTGGCGATTCTTGAAGATCAAATGTCACTGTATTTGCAAGAGTAGAAGTAAAAATCTGTTGCCCGTCCTTGTATTCACTCACATATTCAGACATACTTATTTCCCCATGTATCTCGTTACATACAATGCTGTTCCCACATTTAGTCAACATCTTGAAGGAACAAACTTCGAATGCTCTTCCGTCTCCGAATACACTAACACGGCTATTTATTTTCGGTTCCTCCTCAATGTCCTCGATGACACAATTCATTAGGCCAATGTTGTTAAGAGATGGAGTGATGTTCAGGTCCCCAGGATGGCACTGGATATACGCTTTGGACTCATGTGAAAATGCCAGAACCAGTATAGCAAGGAACTTGAGAAAATCATTGGAATCCATAATTTCGTATCGGTATATATATTGGGCATTAACAGTATCAGAATCATATGAGAGGATATATATCTCGTTTTTTTCTTTTATATATGGCTGTATTACGTGCTGCACTTTCGGTTATAAACATGATAAACATAGTGATTAAACATCCGGAGTTCTGTTCGTCATGTTGAAGTAGTTGCTAAACATGATCCTGATCATGCTGATGACGGTTAAGTGAGAACATCTGTGCTCAAGACAAATCATTCATCACCTTTTGGTTTCTACTCTACTACCATGCTTTGAAATCTGTAGGCTTATAACTTGACATGTGCTTACAATGATTTTGTTTTTGGTCTTAGTTTCAAAACATTCCCGACCAAGAGTATCATCTCTTCAAGATTTAAGCACATACTGTTGTAATTAATCTTTTCTAAAGGGTACAGATTTTGTTTTTATGTCTGTCAAACTTATTTGGTCATTCCATATTCAATATTTTCTTTACCTTATTGCTGCTTAACTTAGTGTTTGTTTGATATGGTTCCAGCACAAAATTCATTAATCTCTATTCACATGCAATATTATCAGTTTATAACCCGATATTAAAAAAAGGAGTGGCTTTGTTTAACCATTATATGTTTTGTATTCCTACTGATAAAAACAATGCGATTAATATGAGAATAAATGATGATGAATATGATAAGATTACAAATAACATGTACATATTAGTAATTATATGTCCATGCTCAGCTTAAGTTATTTTTTGCCACATCAACAAGCGCAGTGTTCGGGTATCCAAAGTGCATCAGTACCAATATTGTCACCCTTTACACTGCTGTGTTATAGATTCGATCAGCATACATTATCTCCTCGTCACTCTTATGGAGTAGCCTCTCGCCAGGCGCATCCATTTCGTGGATATTTATTCTTGTTACTCCTTTCGGTTCAATTATCACAGAGCCCATCATTTTACTCAATGGATTAGTAGTTACTGGGCCTACATCGAAATGCCCTCCAGTGGCTCCCCTTTCTCTAGAAGCAATGCTAATTCGCGGAGGCACTAACGGCGGTAGAGCTACTACTAGAGGTGCAGACGTGTGCTGTTTGGGATTTTGTAAATCAGACCTTGAAGAATTCGAACCAACCGGATCTGTAGTTTCAATCGGGAACGATTGGTCACGAATACATCGCAATTTATCGTCTTTCTTCCTTTTTGTCATATGCAGGAAAACCTCGGTGCAAATGATGATGCACGTCACAATGCCCAATGCTGTAAGAAGTCCATAGATCACGAAGAAAAGTCTGCCATGAGAGTAAAGTATCTGATTCCTGTCTTTCTTATCGCTGCAGTGGATATGCTCTACGGTGTGTTTGGCCTCCATGGTGACTTCATTCGCCTTCGTCGTATCAACAGAGTAATCTGTATTACCTGGCCATTCCGTTGTCAGCGATGACTCCATTTTCCTGGAATCAGAAAACCCCGGAGCTGTTGACAGAGCAATGTCTGGAGATGTGAGCGGACAACCACGAAATATTCTGAAGATTGTCCGTATCAGTTTTTCCTGACATTAGCAGTACAGCAAGTGTCATATTCTATTTACACTTCGTCTTTCCTCTTAATTCAATGGGATTTCCAAAACTTTTATGCCATGAAACCAAATGATGAAATCGACGAAATAGAAAAAAAAATGTTTTGGATAATTCGTGGCATAAATAGGCTCAACTTGCTCATGTTTAACAAAAGTTGCCAAAATACTTATACAAAAGCTTAACCCCCTTTCATTGCCAAGTTTCCTCTGCGTCCCCGTTGAGCTCAGATTTTTTTCAGAACAAATAAGAATTAAATCAATTAGGCGCAGATAATAAAAAAAGATCGCTCCATCGATTGTTTAAGTGTTTCTGTTTTGAGGAAACGAGAACCCTCCCCGACAGAAAACGAATCTTCAGACAAACCTCTCTGTATTGTTTCTTTCGTATTTCATCTATCCTTTTTTTCATTTTTTTTTTGGTCAAATTTGTGTATTACACTTATTTGTTTTATTCTCCCCACTTTTTGTCTCACCCTCTTCATCTCTCTCATGCTCGTAGTTTCAGCGTAAATGTAACACTCCATAATAATGAAGAGTAGAGGATATACTTCAGGATCAATCTTGCGTATAAATACGTAATGATATCAATTACTTATGAACTGACACGTACGCTACTGGATCAGTTTCGGTTTCAGAGAGCGGCCTCATCCTCAGCCTACTTAAGGCATCACTTGTGAATTTTTGAAAATAAAATAAAAAATGTAAAATAATTAAAGTTAAGACTTCTGTTTCATTACGACTGTACACATCCGACTTGATTTGGCCCACAAGCGGATTCCTTACTTAGTCCCGGGACATCAATTTTCAATAGAACAGACATGATTCTGCTGGTAGTAAGAGGCTGCTTAATTGGGGAATGATAGTTTGTACATGATGTTAGCATTAATACACAAAGAGGGAGCCCTCGAAAATATCGTATTATTGTGCTGCTACAGGTTTGAAACCGTTCTTTAAACCAGAACGCCTATATTCCATATTACAGTAGTACCAGTCCATAAAAATGTATAATAATAATAATAATATGAGATTGCCAAGCGCGATTGGTCCACTGCACATCACGTGATATGATCGAAATCAGTGTATTTTCCAAGCCGGTCCATTTTCGATGAGTATATATATTTTCTATTCATGGCGCCGTCTTTTGGATTAGTGGCGATCGTTTGCAATCGATCATTTAAGAGAGTCCGACCTAACGTTAGGCTTACTTCACTTACTAAACTAGACCCTAGATTCATGTAGACAGATAAAACCGCCGTTTCTGGGGATTTATTTAACAATATATGGAAATCTATTGGTGAGTTGAGCCAACGTAGTTCAACGGATAGAGACTGAAACTTTGAATAGATTATTTGTTGTGCTGCCTGATGAGCGATGGAAATCAGATCAGCTTTTAGACGATAAAGTTAGGTAAGTAGATCTAGATTTAGTCCTAGGCCTAGACCTATAAGTTAGGTCTAAATTTTTAACGTTTTAGATCTAGCGTTGGTAATCTATTCTCTGCCCTTTCTTTTGTATTGTTTATTGTATTGTATTTTTGTCTATAGGCGTATCCCGCCACAAGTCTCAGCTTTTAGGGCATACGCCTTCTTTTTTAAACCCAACATATTTATATTTTTCATAACAAATTGATGTATGTATGAATTTATGTTTACGAAAAATGTAATGAAATGGAAGAAAATAAATGTCCATTTGAATCTGGACTAGAGTATAACGTTAGATAAATTTAATCTTGCTTACGTTAGGATCTAACGTTAGAATCTATTGCGAACAAAACGTTATATTATATTTGGTCGACAACAGAAAGATCAGGATCACCACCAACAGTACAGCTGGGATCTAGTATGATATAGATCTAGATCTAAATCTAGTCATGTTTAATCTCATCCCCAAGTTAAATCAGAATGTGCACCGAATCATGGCTCAACATGCATTCTCATAATTCTTAAGGTCTAATTGGTTCATGGACTCTGGACCTGGACAGACTCTAGATCTAAACTTGACTTTGATTAGGAAAAGGCCATTCACTGTACAACGTTAGACTAACGTTAAATGTATACCAGTTCCATCAGTCACTGTGGTTACCATAAACAAGCCTAACGTTAGATCTACTGCATGTATCGTAGATCTAGATCTATCTTCATCATTCAAGGTTATCTAATATGACATAGATTGACTGATGGGGTGTTTGAAATAATATATATTACACACCCAATCAGTTAATATGTGTAACTTTCCCTTACCAAATAATTTTATAACTCTTGAAATTATACATCACTGTGTGAGATATTTTGCGTGTATTTTTTAAACAGGATATCTTTTTATACGTTTCATGCGTCACGAGAAAAAAAATGATAATAATTATTATAATGGGCCGAAGATTTGCGAGGCGATAAACTTATCGGAGACCGTTTTGAGATGAGTTGATGACGCGAGAGTGACTGATGTTGGGTAACCAGACGGTGCATATTAGTCTACAGGTCTGGCTCAGACTCTGATTGAAACCTTGATCAATATGAGGGTTTCACACAAAACTAGCTCAGATTCCTCTGTACAATAGTAACTGTATGTTGTATATCCATAGCACTAATAAAGTGAAGAGTTAGTAGTATACCAAATTAGGTACATTATCTTCTCATCAGATTCAGTTAGAATCAGCTAGATGGTTGATAGGTTGCTTGGCCAGGTGGATAGACCTCGTTTCCACTGACTGTGAGATAGATTTGTCTCCTGTCAGCAGGAGGATTCTTGTCGTGTCGCTGAACCCAGCATATTCCACATATACCGGCAACTACAATTATGATAGATGCCTGAGCGACAAACGATAACGCTCCAATAACAGATGGCCTTAATGATGTATCTGCGATATGTCAGGTGAAAAAAGATAATTTTACCTCGATTATTTCAATATTACGCTGTAAAAAAAGTTAAGTTTACTTTAGCACTTAAGGAACGTGTAAAGTGACTGCACTATGGAGTGTTCATGTAGTAATTCAAATTTCAACCAGACAAATCAGCACTCCGAAATACAGTCACTATACAAGCTCTGTAAGAGGTAAATCAGCACTTCATTTTCATAGAGTAAGTGCAGTTCGGAAAAAAATAGCTTATCAGTTTCTGACTGCTGTATACGTATTGTAAATGTTATAACTAAGTTGTAGATAAGTCCCACGCTTTATGGTAAATAACGCTTTACATAATATTGGAGGGGGATACAGTTGAAATCATTACTCCCTCGTTCCATAACATACATGATTTGCATGTCACTGAATAGTGATATTATCCTATCAACATAACAAGACAAAATCTACTTTAGATAACAATTGTTAAATTATTTGTTTATTTTTATTTTTTTAATGTTTTTATTGATAAATCATCAACATACAAATCACTTACATCAAATTTCACTATAAAAGTTACATAAAAAATCAAGTATAAATCAAAATATATACAGAAGATTGGAGTGATCATTAAAATAAAGAGAAAGAAAAAAAAGGAGAAAGCGGAGTACATACATAACATTTCGTTAAAAACAATATCATACTTTTACATGAGCAAGAACCCCTGGAATGGAAACCAGTCAGCAACAAATTTTGGCAAAGTTACTAAAAAAAATAATAGAAAGACCATGATGCAAAGCATTAAAACAAAAACCTACTCAGGCTGGAAAGGGTAGAAGTGAGGGAGGAGATTATGGTTTTCTCATTTTTAGATTTTCTATTCATACTTCTTATGTTCGATATACTTGACCTTTAGTGGGCTATACTCACAACACTGGACGCCGTTATTCATGACCCCCGCTTGGCTGCAGTTTCCTTCCAATGAAAATACCTTTCTGCAACTAGACAGCGTATCTGAATGAACACAATCAAGTTCATTCAATACCATGGGCATCGTCCTCTCTGGAGATGGGAACGCGGCTGGCTGAAAAGAAGGGATTGACGATGGTGGCAACAGCATCAGTATCATAAGGTTATTGAAGTAAGGTTGCATTCATTATCCAAATAAATGAATGAATGGAAATTTGTAAATACAATTTATTGCTTTCAACCAAGTAAATAGGCTTGCTTCCCCAGCAAGCCTTTAATATTCCAAATGGAAATTTATAAATAAAATGAATGGTATTTTGAACTTACTATAGATAAAAAAAAAACGCCGACATGGAGATAGTTGCCATGAAGACATTCAACAATAATATCAGCAATAATGATAATAATGGTGACGATGGTGATAATGATAAGATGATGACGAAAGGGGAAGAACAAGAAGAGAAATATAAAAGAAGAAGAAGAAACAATACCAAAATTAGAGGACACCGACCAAATCTAATATTAGTGATCATGATAATAAACTGTCCAGTATTACTGCCCCCCCCCAAAAAAAAGGATATATAAAAGAAATGTATCCGTATTATATTTTAATTATTGGAAAGGTAGTAGTTTTCCTAATTTAGTAAAATAAGTTTTACACAATTAGTTATATTCACAAGCGAATATATTAGAGAAATTAAGCTAGCATTATAATAATGTGCATTTAACTCGGTATCTATTTCACTGGGGTACAAATGTTTAGGAATATCATGAATACAATGTTAATTGCAGTGAGAGTGTTTCAAACATATTTCGTTCTCGTGTCGATCAAACCATTTCTCTAAAGTTAAGGTAAGGCACATCTCCTGGCCATGAGTGGCGTACAGATTGGGAGTTGCTTGCCCCCCCCCAAAAAAAAAAAAAACACGACCAAGAAAAACAAATAGAGATAAGGGAAGAAAGAAGGTTGAAGTATGCTATTATTCTCTGAATATTATATCAAATATCATATCTTTCACAAAATAGGATTTGAAAAAAATGTCGATTTTTTTTTTTTTTTTTGGCTCGCTGGCAACTGTTTTATGAATTTTGCCCGATAAGCCATATCTAGTCCCCTAAAAAAATTGTTGCTCTTTACGCCACTCCTGGCCATTTACATGTATAGTTTCATGATTGTCCGAATTCCAGTAACCTTAACATTCTTTTCATCTACCGTATACGTATATTGTTCTTCCCAATAATGTAAATCAAATAATCGGAGACATCATAATGCATGTAATGGAAGCTCACTGAACAGTTTTGTCAATGATCACATTTTTTTTCCTCGAGAATATTCACTCTTAAAATAATTGAGCAAAAAATGCCAAATTTTTAATCAACCCTGGGCAATATACTGTCCAAACAAATATTGGTTAAAATCTGCTCACATTGTGTAAAAAAGCTAATAATTGGGTAATAATTTGGCTAAATTTGGTAATAATTGCCCAGAATATATATATCTTTATTACAAACATATACCCAACACAGTGGACAGTACGTTGCTTACCATTGAAAGCGTGTTGAACAGCATCGCTTTTGTGCTTGAGTTTTATCATGGAAGATTAACCAGTGAGATATCTACCTCATCCCCATCCCCTCCCTGGTCTAGGGTCGGGATTTATTATTCTTTGACAATACACATATCATAGAATCCCATTGGAAATTAGAATTGTTCAGGACTTGATTTAGATTCATTCGAAATTTACTTCATCGGGAAATAAGTTGTAAAATCGTTTGATATTACTTACCTTGCCACCATTAGGATATCCACACCTATTACATACTAACATTGCTGCTCGGTCGTCCAAATTACATATTCCTCCAACTAACATTTTATGGTCATGGTCGCCATATTTGAAGATCTCTGTGACAAGCACTAGCCCTTCTGCAATACCATTGGAGATATCGTATGTAAGCGAAGCGTAACTATACCTCACGCTGTCGAGTAACGTTGTTAATTCGGCAGCAGATATATCTTTGAATAGATAAGAAAGGAGGGAAGTATACCAAAAACTCAATAGAGTAGTTCAGACAAAAGTGTCATAGTAAATAAAAGTAACAGAATATCAACAAGCATCAATTGATAAGTTTGACTGGTGAAATAAAACATAATCTACGTCTACAGTACAAAGTTTTAACTATATTCTCTCTGAGTGTAATAGAAGGTGCATGTATGTCTCTCATTAATGCCCTTAACAAATTAGTATCTGTCTGAAAGACTGAAATGCATATTAACAACTACAAGGGAAATATTATGCAAGAAATCAAACGATCAAGCATTGTAGTAGTATATTATGCAAATGAAAATTTTGTATCCTATGTATCCTTTGTACCCTATGATGTCTTATATATTTACTGAAAGCAGGAAAATGTGAGGTGCTTCTGCAGATGAAAATTATAAAGCATCTTCAGATCATTTCGTAAATCACAAGACTTATTTGTACTATTCTTTATTATGTGAGATTTTCATATGTGTTTCTCTTCTAGCTATAGATGTGACAAATTAAATACCTACTGCACGCAACCCCTCCGTATATTGAGCAGTAATCATCAGATTTGTCAGATACTTGGCAGGATGACAGTGATGGTTCGCTCCCATTACATATAAACTTGGTCCTCCTTATTGGGAAGCGTTCTTTTGACTCGTTTTGAGGGCGCCATGAGCTGGGGTACTGATAATCGCTGTCTTCCCATTTCAGGGCATACCCTTCAGTAAATCCCAATTGTCGACAGGCTACTAAGACATTAAATGGGTCCAGATCGTATTTACAGATGGCTTGCCATACACCTGTCAAGTTGACTAGAACGAATCCTTCATTCTCTGAAAATCCCGCATGCAAGCGAATCGAGCTGTCAACCGCATCTATGATTACATTTTTTTAATGGTTAAAAAAACAAGAAACGAAAGATAGGTTAGGAGTGTTTTGCATATTGAAAGTCATGAGACAATGAATCAGACCGTCATTCAGTACAATATATTGTATACATCCGGGCATAAATATTGTCACGAAACCAGCGAGAACCATATCGCGCAGGTCTTCGTATCATAGGCCTACATGACAGTCAACTGTATGTCACGTTTAAGGCACAGATGCGAAACAATACATGTTACTCTTTCACACCCTTTGCAAGATATACAGATATGTTTGCCTACACTTGCGAGCAAATACTAGCTAAATGGTACTTACATGACTCCATACACATGATACACAAAACTAAACAGGCAACTTGGGATATCCAACACGCGCGAACCTCCATATTTTACATTCAAGTACATGTAATCATTTCCTTGTGCATAGTGTCGTTATAACGTGTTTCGTGCACATCCTTTCACTGAATTTCCACCGTGTGGATGTACGCAATTCAATAGCGTATATAGCATCCCCTTTGCAGGCCCTCTATACAACCACCAGTTCCTTTTAAAATGCAAGTCTAATCATAATGGAAAAATGGAGGTCACTGTCGAAATAAAGGTAGTGCACCAGGACAGCACATCGTCCACAGATTCGGACCGGACGAAAAATTCTGACCGGACGAAAAGGCTGCTAGTAAAGGGCTTTTGACAAAAAAATATACCAAGGAGATCTCCTTGGTTATGATTATGACCTTGTAATGGTCTGTTCGATTCCGGTGGGGGGGGGGGCACTCAGTTATAATTCCTAGTGGTATGTGCCGCGAAGGGGACCCCTATTTTTACACTCAAATTTCCGTTCCAAGGCATACCATTTTTGTCATATTGAGAAAAAGAACAAAGAAAGCTGCTCCAAAGCATAGCATTTTCTTCTTATCGAGAAAAAAAGAAGAAACAAATCCGCTCCAAAGCTTCGCATATTTTTCGTTACGCCGTTCCGGTCGCTTTGATCCGCTACAATGAGCTGCAATTTTGGTGAAAAGCGGCCGCAGAGCACTGTCCGACCATCGTCTCTGCACCCGGCGGGCGTGCCGCTGGGCTCGCTGCATCATACATGCATACCCGTTCCCGCATACAACCGTAATTCCGAAGCTTCGTAATTCCGAAGGTTCGGTTATTCCGAAGGTTCGTATTTCCAAAGATTCGTAATTCCGAAGGTTCGTCAATCCGAAAACGAAATAAGGTTCGTAATTCCGAAGGTTCGTCAATCCGAAAACGAAATAAGGTTCGTAATTCCGAAGGTTCGTTAATCCGAAAACAAAATGAGGTTCGTAATTCCGAAGGTTCGTCAATCCGAAAACGAAATAAGGTTCGTAATTCCGAAGGTTCGTTAATCCGAAAACGAAATAAGGTTCGTTAATCCGAAAATTAAATAAGGTTCGTATTTCCGAAAATGAAAAATTATTCATTTTGGTAACAAAAACGGTGTTGTCATTACAAGATTACACGATATTATGCAATGACGATCGATGCACATGCATGTGTTGTGGCCAAAAGCATGTATTTCATTAAGAATAGGCGCCCTGATCAAGCATATAGGCTAATTTCGATTTTTATCTGAGCAATTGCTGCCTAAGCAAATGGTTTAAAGATGCAGGGGATCAAGTGTGTTGGTCGCGTGCGAGTAACCTCTAGATAATAGGATTTGTATTGGAGGGGATGTCATTTTTAATAACAGCTTCTGCTGGTAATAAAAAATAATACTATAATAATGATCCTTGTGAGATGTTGAAAGCGCGAATCGCAAGCTCAAACTAATAGACATTTCATGTAACAAGACGTGAACTTAAACATTCTGAGCAGTTTTTTTAATAGTGAGAAAGATGTGTATCCTTCTAAAGAATTAACTCGAGGGGGAGCTGTAATTTGTTTATATAGTGACCTAAGTAATCTTTTAATGACTGCATTTAGTGACTCATGAATAGAATATATATCTTACGAACTAAATAATGAGAGCGCGAACCGCAAGCTTAAAATTTGTGATATTCCACCTGAAAACTGGACATTTTATATTTTTTTGTAACCAGGAACAGAATGAGTTCCTCAATAAACAATACTTGATGCGAGCGAGAAACGTGAGCCAAAATTTTCCGATTTCCAACCTGAAAAATTGGACATTCTAAGCATTCTTCTTAAAAAATAATACTGGGAGAACAGTTTTCAGAACTGAAGTGGCTTCCCTATCTATATCATTATTATCATTCTAGGCCTACATTAAATTTCCAAAAGTTTGAGCACGTGATTCGCTCGCAACATCTCACAAGGATGCCCTTTTAACAGTAATTGACCAAAAAGGCGAATTTTACATCTTCAGATTTGATTTCTTCCCCCCCCCCCCTAACCGCTTGCTCGCTACGCTCGCAGAAATGAAACGTAAATATATAATTTATCAATCAGTGATCACTTAATTTTTTTGCTCAATTCAATTACTACAAAACACACAACCTCTTTACACAGATGATAATCTCATGGTGAAAATATACGTTTGCACCAAATTGCCCCTATTGGTCCCCTTTTTTTACTTTGCCCCCCCCCCCCAAGGAAAATATATTCCGCCGCCACTGGTTGAAACACGCATCGTCTTTATGGCTAACTGTAAAACATTCTTTAAGTGTCCCCTTTAGATCAGGTCAGAGCTCATATATTTAAAATTTCTGTTAGCGACCTTGCTCGCAGTTATTATCTAAAGTTAGTTACATAGGCATTTCGTTTTGAAGATCACAAACATATTGCCCATCATATTAAAAAATATATATATATTGCTCGCGCTCGCATTATTTAAAAAGGGTTTATCATGTTATTACATATTTACTTTTTTTATAAGTATAAAGCTAATTATTGACTGTTAGGACTACCCTTTCAAGGAAACAAACAAAAATCAACTTTAAGCTGCCGATCGAGGAAAATGTGGCTGAAAAAATATTGCCCCCCCCCCCATATTTGACGAAAGTTGGATCCGCCGGGAGGGAGGCAGGGGGCACTTGCACCCCCAAAATGAAATTAAAAAAAAACAGGGAAATGAATATTTTCCAAAATGGGAAAGTTCCTTTTTCAAAAATAAATATGCGGTTTTTCGTGTTTTTTCGAAATAAAATACTCTTTTTAAAGTATACAAGTTAAGTTTTCAGACTGGAATATTGCAAATTTTCAGCTTGCGCTTCGCACTCTCATTCGATTGGTGAAATATGCATCCTAAAGAGGTCAATGCTTTCTTTAACAGGTTCCTTTTCTGGTCAGTATGTTTAAGCTGCGTTTCAGTGCGCTCGTGTTAATTTTTTAGTTAGATGCACATCTTTTTAATGACAGCAGAAATCTGCTCGGATTTTTAAAAACTTATTTTCATTTTTTATTGAAATACCCTAAAGTTTTAGCTTGTGATTCACGCTCGCAACACCTCGCAATTATGCCATTTTAAGAATAATTGACACCAAAAAACGTTTTACGACTTCACCTTTGAATTTATTTTACCAAGCCGCTCGCTCATTACACTCTCTCCCGAAAAATAAAGCCTACATATACGTTTTGCCATAATAAGAAATCACTTCAAAAAATATTTTTCTCTACTTAATCACTATCAAACACAATGACTTCAAGCAGATGATAATCTTAAGGGGAAAATTTTTGACGTATGAGTTTCATTTTTTGGCTTTACCCCCAAACGAAAATTCGTTCGGCCGCCCTTGCCTTCCCATCATCCTCATAACAATTGAACGGCAACAGTGTCCCCCGCCCCCTCCGCCTTGCCTCTGCTTTCCGGTTTTCACTTTTCGGATTAACGAACCTTATTTTGTTTTCGGATTAACGAACCTTATTTCGTTTTCGGATTAACGAACCTTATTTCGTTTTCGGATTAACGAACCTTATTTCGTTTTCGGATTAACGAACCTTCGGAAAAACGAACCTTATTTTGTTTTCGGATTAACAAACCTTCGGAACAACGAACCTTATTTCGTTTTCGGATTAACGAACCTTCGGAACAACGAACCTTATTTCGTTTTCGGATTATCGAACCTTCGGAACAACGAACCTTATTTCGTTTTCGGATTATCGAACCTTCGGAATAACGAACCGTCGGAATAACACCACAAATGTTCGGATTAACGAACCCTTTTTCGTTTTCGGATTAACGAACATCGAGGTATAGGCAATTTACGTGTTTCGGAAATACGAACCTTCGGAATAAAGAACCTTCGGAATTACGAAGCTTCGGAATTACGAAGTGTAACCACCCGTTCCATAGGGTTGAATACGCACACACGCTGGCGATTCGTTCCAAGGACCCCGGTTTTCACAAACATTTGTAGTTCCGAAGCCCGTTCCGAGGACCTTCCTTTTTACAATAAGCCCGCTCCAAGGCCCCCGTTTTTTTTGTCTCGCCCGCGGCACACCCCCACCACTTTTTTTTTTGGTCGAGTGCCCCCCCCCCCCGGGTGTTAGATTAAGTTTATAATATCAAGTTTCACGCCATGTCATAAAAAATGAGTAAAAACTTAAAGTCATTCACCTGAATCGTTATGCAATTTTTAGGATAAGGAAAAAAGATCATATGGACATGAACAATACTTCAAGGCCTGACCATATGGAGTTGCTATTTTGTGTTTTTCTAGTCACTCATTGCAATGGTAAATGCCGTAAACTATTCGTTTTGTTCATCATGTATTTTAATGTAGGAAATAGACTTTTAATTTCTTTACTATTTCCGCTTTATAGTGACGAGCTGTCCCCTGACATCATTCTAGTAACTGTTATTATAATTCTACATTTTATATTACTTTTAGATATTTTAATCAACCGTCCATTTTCTGGAATGAACGTATTTTGAAAATAGAATATAAATATGTCGATGCAAAATCAAGAAACAAAATAAGGTATCAGGCTTGTTTCTAGTGATGGAAGTCACTTTATGAAGAATTTACACTATTTTGGGAGTAAAATGTCTATGCATCATAAAACACTACCTTTCACTGCTTTTAACTTTAAAATTAATAACCCATTCCACATTTTTTTTTAATTTTGCTTTCTTTGAAGCCAGGCTCTTCCGTAATAAAGAAACATATACAGATTAAAAAGGGGACAGGGGGTGTGAGATAGTCTGCAGGCACAACAAGTGGGTATACACGCAAAGGCTAGCACATACAAAATTTTCAAAATTCTGAGCGAGAGGACCTTCAGTACCTTTAAGACAGTAGTTGGCCGCACATTTTGACCCTGAACTCGAGTGTAGGGTTTGCACAGCAGACTAGCGGGAGTCGATATTCGACAAGCTCGGTTGTGTGCTAGGTCACGGGGACCGGGGGGGGGGGGTAGTGCATATTAAGTGTTCTTATCAGACGTGTATTTTAAAGCGATCCAGTGGCATAACCTCCCCCCCCCCCCCGTTAGAGTCACATAGTTTAGAGCGTGACATATACGTATAATAGACAACAAAATTTGAAATATAATCATATTTAATATTGCAAGAAAAAAATGTGATCGAAACACAGCTGTACAAAGCTATATAATTAAACAGTGTATTGTTCTACCATGGATATTCTCTCTAATAATAATAGAAATAATAATTATAGTACAGTTCTCAATAGATGCATAACACCTACAGGGGGGTGTTTCACAAAGATTTAAGTATGACTTAGAGTCGCACTTAAATACCGAGTTGCGTACGGTATGAAAGGCTTGACCGCATTGGTCAGATCGTGTGATGAGGACGCGCACTAATGCCTATCTATCAATAAGATCGCGCGTTGCATATCATGTACGCGTCGGCATTTAAGTGCGACTTAAGTCATGCTTAAATCTTTGTGAAACACCCCCCAGGTCTCTATGTGGTATACTTTTTAAACCGAAATAATAATTTTATGTCATGCAATTTACGAATAAATATATATTCGACCGTCCAATCTTTTTACCCAGAACCTATCATTTATTTATAAGTTTACAAGTTGGAATACGTTAGATTGAGTAATTCATAAGAGAGCTTGGATAAGAGGTATATATATATATACATGTATGTGCATACGAATCTTGTTCAGGATCACACATATAGGTGAAGATAATTGCTGGCCCGGTCCCCTATTGGCGAAAGTCGGATGCGCCCTTGTGGACACATAGACACACACCGGAAAATGGCCGGTGCCTCCCCTGAAAAAGCAAGGACCCCCAGTGCCTCCCCCCCGGGAGGAAAAATCCTAGCTACGCCACTGGCAATGACAGCATTTCTTGCAGACACACAAGGCACAATTTGTCATATATTTGGTCAAGCTGGCCATTTTATTCAATCCTGTATGAACTCATTTTGAAATTATTATCACAACTTGCATTTATCTTTAAGAAGCATAATACCATGAAATAACAATCACAGTATTGAATATCAAAAGTCCAATCGTTACTTTAACATTTTAGATCATAATGACAACTATTATAAAAAAATAATTCTTGCATTCCCTTTCCTCATGAAAATAATTAGCAATGGAGTATCAAGAACTTCCGTTTATTATGTTTATACTTTCCGTGAGACGATACTAGAGGCTTGGTCACTCTACACTTACGGATGCAGAGAGAATTTAAATCAGAAAAAGAGTCTTGCCATCAGTTGGAAAAAAATCATTATGTATCCGTTGTGTCCTCTCTACATACGTGTTTAATTCGCTCTATATCCGTCGAGCATCCGCCAATTGTGTTATCATTGTTCGCCCATTTTGTCCGTTGTCTAGAGCGAATGAAAACGGATGGAGCCACCCCGAAATTTTGCTTGTCCGCTGTATCCGTTATCAGTGGCGTAGCTAGGATTTTTTTCCCGGGGGGCACTGGGGGGTCCTTGCTTTTTCAGGGGGGGGGGGCACCGGCCATTTTTCCGGTGTGTGTGTGTATGTGTCCACAAGGGCGGATCCGACTTTCGCCAATAGGGGACGGGGCCCGAAATTATCTTCACCTATATCAGTCACTTCTTAGTTTTATTCTTATAAAACAACAAACATAAAATAATCTCATAAGCCTTATAAAATGTGCGAGCGCGAAGCGCGAGCAATTTTTTTTTTTTTTACTTTAATGTATTTTTTCCTGAAAATTTAATTTTCTGGGCAATGTTATGTGTGATCCTGAACAAGATTCGCATGTACCCCCAAGCGCGAACATAATTTTTCATCAACTGTTCTAGCATTATCGAAAATGGACCTGTTAAGGACTGCTTACAGTCACCCACGAAGACGGTATATATTTCAATAATGCGAGCGCGAAACGAGAGCAAATTTTTTGAAATTCCGACCTAAAAAAGTGGTCATAAGCACTTTTTGTATTAATTAATGGGATAGGTATCTAACTAAACAATTGATGTGTGCGCGAGAGGAAGAAAATTGCGATTTATAAGTGGGACACTCTATTCATATTTTGTAAACATAAATAGGATATAGTCAATTGGGTATCATTAATAATGCGATCGTGAATCGTGAGCAGACAATTATTGATATTCTGATGTAAAACTGGATTAAGTACATTTAGATAAAGAACATGCAGGCTATCGCGCATGTTTTAGATTCAGAATCTGGGCATTCTGAATACATTTGTTTAATGAAACATTATGGAATACACGTAGACAATATGAACTTGGCAAATCAAACAATGTGACTACGCAGCGTGAGCTTAAAATGCTGATATGTAGACCGTAAAACGGTCATTTTACAGAGCATTTAATTTTTTGTAAATGAAAAAAAAATAATGAAAGCTCGATGTCCGAGCTAAAATATGTTTTGCATATTGACTTCAAAACTTGCTCCACATCTGCCTATTGAGCAAGATATGAATCCCATCGAACAGGAAATTATGGCGCAAAGCGCTAGCAAATATTCTATATAGTAACATGAAAAGATTTGTTTTAATTGCAATTCTTCCCCTCACATTATTTCATTCACTCGTCTTCCTCCTCTTATTTTCCTCTTCTTTTTTTCTTCTGTCTTTCTTCTTCTTTTCCTTTTTCTTTCTTCTTTCTCCCATTTTTCTTTTCTTTTTTTTGCTCTGCCAATTTTTTCTGGGTTGGCACCTGGGGGGGCACACCAAATCTCGGGGGTGGGGGCACGTTCCCCCGAGGCCCCCTCGTAGCTACGCCACTGTCCGTTATCACGGTTATGAATACGTCTTGTGTCCGTCGGCCAGTGGAATCAGGCCTTAAGTTTTGAGACGAACTTCGTGACAAGACAAGTAAAGGTGGTCACGTGTGATGCCATGGTTAGCTCGACACAGGTCCGCCATCATCTCTCACTCTGAGAATAGAATGATTAAAACCAGACTTCCTATCTTTCCTGATCCAATGAATAGAACATATACCGACGATGAGGATGATTATGGTGGCGACGCCAGCAAAGACCAGTGCTCCCATGACGGACGGCCTCAGTGTTGTGTCTGCACGAGGTGGGGATAATTGTGTATGAAAATGAAAAATTCAAGGATACATTAGTCGGTTAACATGGCCAAGGTAGGTGTATCTTTGTGAGTACAATAACATGAGTTTAAATGGAGGATCATTGGATATATATATATATATGATTACTGAATTCTATGGAGCAGTGGCGTAATGAGTAAAAATTAAAATTGGGGGGGGATAGGTATGGCGTTTCGTGTAAAATGTATTAAAAGTTGAAAGCTAGCGGAGCGAAAATATTTGTAAGAATGTCGAAAATTTTCAAACTCTTTGTTACAAAAATTCAATTTCGTACTAGATTTTGACATAACATTCAGAAAAAAATATATATATCACCCTCTCCCTCTCTCTCTTTGTTTTCTCTTTTCTTGGTCGTGAACTTTTTTTTGGGGGGGGTGGTGGCAAGAGCCATCTGTGCGCCAGTGCCATGGAGCTCTCAAGCTCTTTCCAGTGCCATTTGTATGCTTATATCTTGAAATTATATGTATACCCTTCTAAAAATGTCAGATATGTATATTGTGATTTTTTTGCTCTGTTTTTTTTAATAATAATTTGAACTTTCAAGAATAGTGATGAATGCCTTATTGAATAGATGGCAGACAAATCCTTTCTATCTTTTCCCCTCTGCATTCAATCCCTTTTCAGAAATGTGCATACTTATACGTCACATGTCAGTCAATAATAATTATTACTTATTATCTTTTTTTTGGCAAACTGCCCCTTGCCAAATAAAGTATAGTTCCAATCCTTTCTACCGCTTCTCCCTTCTTTCGTTGTCGCATCAAAAGTTCTTGTACTCAGCCTATATTATGTGACATTCAAATTCCTATCGTATTCGGTTTAGAATAAACCCTTTCAAAAGAAACTCTCATGACTCTTCTTATCTTAAAACATGCCAGAAGATGATAAGACCCTTGATGAACTCACAGCACTCGACGCCCTTTCCATGGACCCCAGCAGGACACGCGCCATCAACGGAGAGCTCAGCGTCACAGTCCCCTATCCAGTAAGCACTATTGCACGATAGCCTATTGACAAGCATTGGTAGGTTTTCGAAGCTAGGTGGCTGTGTTGCCTAAAAAATATAATTAACACCATCAATGAATTTGAAGATTGGGATAAATTGAATAGATTCTTAACACAGGTAATGCAAAGAAATACTACTGTTCATGTCATTATGTGATACATTATAAAAAAAAAAACATTGCACCCTTGTAATGATTCAGTAAGTTTAGGTCAGGGACTGGTGGTGTTCAAATTGGCTTTGATTCATTAGCATTAATGGGTTTTCCGATATCTACTGTCTACTGCAAGGTTTTGCAGGGAATATAGGCATGGGTCATAATGATCTATTTTTTGTGGGAGAAATTAATTTGTTTTACCCTTCCGCCATTGGTGTATCCCCGTGAGGCGTCGCACAATATGGGAGCGACCTTTTCACCAAGATCACAAACACCGCCGGTGACAATCACACGTGTATAGTCTCGTTTCTGAACGGCCAGCACTCGGCCTTCCGAATGGCCATTCGGGACGATGGTGTAAGAAAGAGGTTCGTAATCGCCCTGGACGTTCGCGAGGAGTTGGTAAAATTGTTGAGGAGTGATGTCTAACATGTAAAAATAATGGAAAACAAGGCATAAGTTACTATAATTTGGGTTAGACTTTACAATTCAACTGGGTGGCATGGGCTGTAAAAAATGGGATTAACATTTAGTAGGCAGGCAAAGGCCTGTAATCATCAACATGTGAATCTTACGACCAGTCTATACTAAAACTATACTCAAGCATTATGCATGTTATGTCTCGTAAATGAATCATGCATTGGGCTGCAAGGTTTTATAATTCCTGCTTATAAACGAGCATTGCTATCATAAAATTGACTTAGTCAAGGGCCGTGCCGGGAACCGAACCTCGAACTTCATGATACCTTAGACCACTCGGCCACGGTACAAGAAATATGTAGCAATCGTAGGCAATCGATCAACACTCGATGTCAACATTGCAATAAATTTCCGGGCCGAGTACCGCGTAATTTAAAAGCTCTGCAGTGCAGTAGCTAGTCCAGTACAGGTCCAGTCCTATTTTAATTCAACGATACTTCAAAACGGAAGCTAGATTTATGTTGATGAGCAATGAAAAATTAGATCAGCTTTTGGACGATAACGATTCTAAATCAACTAAACATGTTGTGAAATCGGCAAAAGATATACCAGTTGCTACTGTAGGCCAAAGTCTCTTGACTTTGGACAAGTGAAGCCGGAATACTCGGAGCAAGAGTTGTGCGACAGTATTCGATCACTCTACGCAGAGTTGCGACAGGGAAATGGCCAACGCTACGCGAAGAGATCCATGATCACAATACGCCATGGTCTCCAGAAGCACTTTCTGAAAACAAAGGCAATTGACATTGAGATCAGTGGTGAATTTAGACGTGCAAACATGTTTGCTGCAGTCCTCCATAAAATGAAAGCTGAAGAAAAGGGTTCAGTAACACACAGGGATCCTATTCGCATGATTAGTAAGGAAGACATTCGAAAAATAATGACTTCGTGAGCGGTGGACCGTTCTACTCCGAGACGTCTCCAGAAAGCTGTGTTTATGTTTATAATGTGACTCCTGTGTAATAGAGAAAGGGAGAATCTTACGAATCTAAGGACAGATGACTTTGATATTGCTACAGATTCTAGCAACAAGAGATGCAACGGATAAGCTGACTAAAAATCACAGAGGAGACAAAGATGATGACCCAAGGAGCCAATGTGGTCGGAGACGAATGGAGAAAATTGTCCTGTCAAATCACTCTGTGAATAATTTTCGCATCTGAATTTCCGTATTTTTGGCAACGACCAAATTCAAGTGCGTCTCCCTAAAATGTCAAACTTGGAAGCAGTCCAGGACCGGGAAAGTAGAACAAGACCATCAAAATGTGCCATGGAATGATCATCAGATTGTTGGTAAGAATGCATTGGGGAACAAAATGACAATCTTTAGCATTTAAGCTAACACGTCAAGGCCCTACACGAACCACTGCATTAGATCCACTACTATCACTACATAAGATGAGCAAGGACTTGAGGCCAGACATATAACATGACGGTTTCATGACATAAAAAGTGAGAGCAGTCTTAAACATTCCACTCGAGTTGACGAAGGACATAAACGACAAATGCGCTTATATATGCTTGTCAGGGAAATGTCAATCGAAGGTTGGGTTTGCTAGTCCAAGTAGTACTAGGTCTAAGGTTAGTGCTAGATTTGGTTCTGGTTCTGGACCTGGTTTGGCAACAGGAGGATCAAACCTACCATGTACAGTCAGCAGGCCTCCACCTAGTCCTGTCATAATTCAGTCCCAATTTAGTGTGTAATGTGCATCTGATGTTCTGGCTCAGATTCAACATGGACCTCGGTGTGGCCTGTGTCCTAGACCTGGACTGGACTCACATTCTTCACCTTAAATTAACGTTGCATCAAAGAAATTGGATGTGGACCAGAAAAGGGACGTACAGTACCACTTCCAACAGTGTACTACTGCTAACATAATAAACAAGTAGACAATACTACATAGTACCCTGTGTGAATATGATGCGGTCGTGTTTGTTGTTAATTATTGTTGAACAGTTGAAAAATCATTGGAACGTAATCTACCCCTAGGACTATTTTCCTTGTTGTTGCTTTTGGATTTAACTATGGTGGAATTAGAATTTTTGAAGAAATTGGTCTGGTAAGTACATTCTATATTTCATTTGTTCTAGGGCCTATGTAGATCTAGTTTTGATGTAGGCCTAAAACTAGTGTTCCTACAAATTGGAGTCTAGAATCTCTGTAATTTTAGGCTATCTAATACAACAGATATTGACTGATTGGGTGTGTAAAGTACACATTTTTGGACCGGTAAAAAAAATCATATTTAATCAGTTAGTCCACAGAGGGTTTATATTACACAACCCATAAATCAATATCTGTAAATTATTGAAAGATATATTTTCGTAAAAAAAAATCGATTTTCCCCTGGAAATATTGGGTTGCAATTGTTGCAATATATTTTTATTCAGAAAGATGTATCCTTATTTTCAAATCAGCAAAAATTGAATACAGAAGAAGTAGTGAATAGGTGACGTAATCTTCTGTCATTTACTTGTCGCAGTGCTGTGGATACTGTCTTGTGAAAAAAATAGGTGAGACCTAAGAAGTATATGAGGCTCTTATTTCACATCGGATATCAATGAAATTTTCAGTATCATGTGTTTTGTTATGTTTAATGTTTTGTTCATGGGGCTCTCCTTAACCAAATGCACGTTGTATTTTAATTAAGGAGATAGGTGGAAGGAAACAAGGTGGGGATCAGGGATGTGGCAATTGTTCTACAAGAGCGGACTTCGGGGTTTGACACAAAGAACAATTTACATACCACAAACCACTCCGGCCTGTTTTCTACAGTACCCGTTGTATGGCTTGTATTGGCAGGACAAGAGAGATTCCTCACTTCCGTTGCAAGCAAATTCATTCCCCATGATCATGAAAAACTCGGTTGACGCCCTCGAAGACCCCCTTCCTCCATAATCATCAATAAAATCCACAGCATCCAAGTTATTGTCCCTAGTATGATCAACCGAAGGGGCATCTGTAGTTTTAGGAGGGGGTTGAACGTAATCATCGTTGAATAGCATGGCGTATCCTTCCGTGAATCCCAGCTGCCTACACGTGACCAGGGCATCGAGAGCATCCCATTCATCGTTGCAAATGCCTTTCCACATATCTGCCACCTTGACATCTGCCACCTTGACATGGACCACGCCCTCTTTTTCGGAAGATCCTCCATACAGGCGAATGGAGCTGCTAGTGACAACTGCAAAGAGATCAGTAGAATAAAATGATCGATATAACAAGTGTTTTTACTGTTTTAAGGTGAACTCTCTTATGTTGTTAGTGCGACTGATTTTAATCATGTTGCCACATGCATTACAAATATAATGCATTAGAGAGGGTAACTGTAAGTAGAGTCACATTACTCCTAGGATCTCTACATTTCCCATCCATTTGATGTACTTCATTCATCGTTTGATTCCATTTTTTTTTCTGTTTGTTTATACATGAATGTGTGGGTGGGTCCCGTGTGAGGTGGTAGCGTTTTTAATTTCAAATGTAAAGTAGACCTATATTTAATGGAGTAAAGTTAGGTCTTGGTCCCCCCCACATGTAATCAAATTAATTGAGAATGCTCGTTATCTATATTTCATTTTATCGCTTGTAGGCCTATGAACAAGTTATTCACCTTAGGTAAATTATGTAAGTATAGCAAAATTATGTGACGTCATGGAACTGGAAATGAAACCTTAGTGAAAAGGAAGTTAACTTCATCGGAAATTTCTACTTAGGAAATTCTCAATGTCACTAATTTTAAAAGGCGAAGTCCACCAAATAAAATGAAAATCATAAGATAGGAAATAGAGTACAAGTGAACAAGCATGTTGATTGAAAGACAAATCCACCCAAGCAAAAACTTGCACAAAAGGAGGAAAATTCAACAGCATAGCATTGAAAATTTCATAAAAATCGTATGTAAAACAAGAACGTAATGATGTTTTCAGCTCTTTGTTTTTTTCCACAAAACAGTTATATGCACATCCTGGTAGAAATGCAAATGAGGGGACTGATGACGTCTCCCACTCACCATGTATGTTGTATTTTAATATATAAAATATTTTCTATTATAACTTTCTCATTGTCCCTTGAAAGAAAGTTTTGTTCCTCCCAGCTGGACATGTTAACATTTAATGGTTCAGTCAGGATATTGTCAAATCGGTAAAAATTATAATATTGACAAACAATACGAAACAAAATAAATAGGGAAATCATCGACTCTCTCATTTGCATATCACTGAATTGTACATACATCTGTTTTGTGAAACTCAAGCGAAAATTCAAAAACTCATGACTTATATTCTATTTCAATGACATTTTCAGAGTTGTGCTTTTGCTTATTTTTCTCTATTTAATGAAATCAAATTTTTTCTATGGGCTGAATTTGACCTTTAAAATTTCATTAACATTTGAAGCAAAATAGCAATTTACTTTATTATTCCCCTCCCTTCTTCATTGTGAAAAATGTCCACAAAAACCATACCAAAGAAAGCTCTATACCGTTACTGCAAAGCAAATAACTTAGATTTTCATTGGCCCTACTTCGATTAATACCAAGAACGGCTATTACATTAGATCAGATGGGCTAAAAGGGAAAATAAACCCTATTTGTCTTACATACAAATTCTTGTTTATATGCCATAGGTATGTAGGTATGTTAGGAGATACGCATGTAATTTGGACGAATGTGGGCGCTTATACTTTCTTGATTTCAATTGCCTGATTATAATGTTGTAACGATTCATATAATATAAAATGAAGAGGTATATGATATTTTTCATAAATTGAATTTAAACTTGAGCCTGAAGTTGAATACTAGGCCCTATTAAAACAAATTTTATTGGTATAGGGTAATGCATATGTTACCGCTATGTACAGGTACCAAGTATAAATGAGTAAATTCCGCTAGCTTAACTAGCTATATCTTTGCTTCATAATTCCTTATGTTACACATAATGCTCAATTGGTATCGTGTAATAAATTGAGATTTATACGCTCGGTTTCGCTGTCAATATATAAGAGCCAACAACACGAGGGAAAATGAAACACTTACATGTGCTCATGGTGATGAGTATGACATAGCGTAATACGATGTGACTCCAAGCATGCCAAGTGACTCGCTCCATGATTTGGTTCCAGTAGGCATGGTAGGAAGTATATACCAGGGTTCAATAGGTGTTGATTGGCATGCACTACATCGGCGTGGGAATCTTTTTTTTTACCAGCTGCAATTTCCACGAGTTGTAAGGTTTAGTATAGGATTCCTTCGCGACATATCTGAGTATAATTTTACACGTTCAACATGAATATGCATCCACGTACACCAGCAACATAAGGAGCGTTCAAAAGGTACAGTCAGCCGATGTGCAACTATGTACAGCCTGCATGCATATAGTTATAGTTGTTCGATATGCATTGTATGCAAACAAAAAACTCCATATAAATGGTGGTGCGTTCCTCCGTTGAGTGAGTTCTCCGAGTGGTGTTCACACCAAGTAAAGTAAACTGGACGAGAATGTCGATATTTACATGGCATATCGTATATATTTATTATTCCTGTTTTTCGTATGGTTTATGTGGAAGAAAATGGCATAGCTATGATTGCTGTTTCTTTTTTAAAATAACATTTCATATTGTTTAGTGGGTATCTTCATCTAACCTATGGGCGGAAATCCCAGGGGGGACGTGTCCCCCCTCCTCAAAATAGTATGGGGGGACACAATATCAAATGTCCCCCCTACTATTTTGGGTCTTTGGTGATGCTAAGAAATATATAACTCAAAATGGGAATAAACGTGCGTTCTGGGACGAGATGACCTTTTTTTTTTTTTTTTTTGCTTGTCAAATTGTCTAGACCCTTGTCCCCCTACCTTTTGGGAGAGATTTCCGCCCCTGATCTAACCTGTGTACACTTAGTAAAATAAGTTGAATAATTGAACAATGAACTGGAATAGGAATATGCACTTTGTGCCAGAACTAATGAAAGGCTCTATTTCATGCTATTGCAGTCGGTATACAAATTGCTAAATTTAATGTTGGTCGATCCTTCTCTGCCTCCACCACTCCCCTTGATCCTTCAGTCCTGCGCCTCACCACCCCTCCCCTTAATTAAAACTATCTCCCCGGTGTCTCCACGTCTGTCTCTCTATGTCGCACTCCCCAACTTTTCATGTCTATCCTACCTGCGCCACATATTCTATTCCATATATTTCTTTTAGAATCTCATGATCATTAGTGTAATTTTATCTAAAGTTAAGATTTTTCTCAGTGTTGTCTTTTTTTCATTTATTTTTGACACACTACATAGTTATTCAACCATGTCAACGATTTAGATACTGTATCATACTTTGGCTACAATAAACCGGGGTTTTTATTCAAAATAAATCTTAGAAATAGATAAAGTTGGCTCATATATTGACAAACACTAAGAGATACAAACTTGAAAGAACACTTTTTTAATGAAACAATATAAAAGAATACTTGCACGTGGAAAAATGAAGAAAAGGCCCTCTAAACATGTACAGATTCTTTGTATAAAACAAAATATTTTAACCGACTGAAAAATAAAACTTCACATTTATCATGCAAAATTACGAAACTAGCGATTAGAAGAGAGGTGGTATATAGGAAACTAATAATAATAATGATTGATTAGATGTAACAAAATTGCAGTTGCCTTACTGGAGATGTTCCAGAGTCATACATAGTATTTTTACACTTGTTTATTGATTGGTTTATTTTTTCTTAGTCAGGGGTGGGGGCTGGTCAAATTTTCTTGGAGGTCAATGCTGGCCGCTTTGGGCGTAGGTGTTTTTTTCGAGGGGGGGGGGGCTGT
The DNA here is from genome assembly GCF_018143015.1 of Lytechinus variegatus. Taxonomy (NCBI): domain Eukaryota; kingdom Metazoa; phylum Echinodermata; class Echinoidea; order Temnopleuroida; family Toxopneustidae; genus Lytechinus; species Lytechinus variegatus. The sequence continues at coordinate 31,742,817 of NC_054744.1, read as the reverse complement.
TGCGTGTGCTATTCACAGGGAACGATGAACAGTTTTGAAAGGGGGGCTGACTATTACAAATCACAAACAATTTTTTTTTCGTTTCTGTACGCGATTTTGTAAAAAAAGGGGGGACTGAGGCCCTCCCAACCACACCCACAGTTTTAGCGGCCCCTGGTTCACGTAGGCAGCGCCCCTGGTAGTTATGTAGAATTTAGCCCGAAGCACCTAGATGTTTTTAGTGAATAACCTCCCCCCCCCCTTTTTTGGGGGGGGCTGTCAATTTCAGTTTTTTATTCAAGCCAGCACCCCCTACTAAAAATCGTCCCCAGGGCCCCAGTTGGTAACCTTTTTTCTCCCTCTTTACAGTTAATGCATTAAAAGTTTGTAGCATTCATTATTCCATGCATTCGACCGATCTAATCTCAGATTTGTACATGTTGACATCATCATCAAATAATTAATGCCTGAAAATCAAGACAAAAAGGTCAACTGAAAAGCATTTGCGATGAGAAAGACGGGTAAAGCTACGCCCCTCCAAAGATGATGCCGTAATCGATAATAAATGAATAATGATCAACATAGTAACAACAGTAATGATAATATCAATAATAAAGATAGTAGTGATAATAGATAATAATAATAACAACTATCATAATAATAATAATAACAACGACAACAACCGAATATAAGTAAAATGCACTATATATATATACTGAAATCGATTTTTTTAATAAGTGCGCACCTTAATAAATCAAACAATCAATCGATAGATAAAGTATTATTTTTTTAAATGCATTGCTACCACATGTGTTTGTGTGGGTATGACTGTTGTGTGAAAGGGGGTGCGTGTGTGTGTGTGTGTATAGTCAAATGCTAGTTAGACATTGATGTGAATGTGGGTGTTCAAGGAGTTTCTAATGTATTTTTCTATTTCCCCTACCGTTTAAAATACCACTTTAATATGCAGCCTTTGTTGTAACCTACGATGCAGTTAGATAATAATTACATGATAAATCGTCACTTGGAAAATTATGCTGCTGTAAGACATGTTTTTTGTTTGTTTGTTTTTCATTGTATGTTGGAGCTTGAAGCAAATCTTAAACGACTAGCAATGATATGATGTTGAATTTTGCTTCAGCAAATCATTTGTGTTTTTAGTTTCATAGAGGGTTGGGCCGGGTTTATTCTTAGTTTATATTTTTATGCATATTTCAAATTTTTGTAAATATATTTTAACACAAAATAAAAGATAATAGATTTTTTTTAATTATTTACTTTGATCTCTTATCGATTTTGGATGAAATATACAGTGCGTCCCACATAAAAAAACAACAACAACGAAACCGAGATTCTTCGATGATTTATCACCCAGCGTAGCTTATTCACAAAAACAATCAAATCAATCTTTATTGCAACCGTATACAAGGTTGGATTATGTACAAAAAAATGGTTGACAATTATAAAGATTGATAAATTATATGTTTAAAATGAATAAACATCATAATAAAAAGTATCTTTAGAACATCTAAAATAAGAAATTATTAGTATTATTCATTAAAAAAAAACACGTACACATAAACCTACATACATAAAATCAAGAATTAAATTGCATGCCCATAATATTGCCATTAACTCAGTCCAAACAAAAACAAGAATTTGAAACAAAACACAAATTATCACTGCAAATCATATAAGCACCAGGGAATAGAATTATTTTATACCTATTGGTTCTACACTGGCAAGTCAAGATCATTGGTTTTTCTAAGCGCGTATCTGGCTTTACGTTTTGCCGGTAAGAGAAATTTGTGGTTGGGGTTTTGTATGTGTTTGAACAAGTCAAGAAAGAGATTTCTTCGACGATTCGATAAATACTCAACATTGAGAAATGAAATTGCCTCATGGTAAGACATTCCT